>NC_137432.1:7500-567500 GCF_964374335.1 Astatotilapia calliptera | reverse complement strand
TGTGTTCATGTGTGTTCGTGTTTGTTTGTGTGTTTGTGTGTGTTCGTGTTTGTGTGCGTGTTCGTTTGTGTGTGTGTCTGTGTCTTCGTGTGTGTTTGTGTGTGTGTGTACGTGTGTGTTTGTGTGTGTGTGTGTGTGTTTGTTTGTGTCTGTGTCTTCGTGTTTGTTTGTGTGTGTGTGTACGTGTGTGTTTGTGTGTGTGTGTGTGTGTGTGTGTGTTCGTGTGTGTGTTTGTTTGTGTGTGTGTTCGTGTTTGTGTGTCTTACATGGAAATAAAATAAAGTCAGGGTGTGCTGACTTTATTTTATCGATCAGTGATAGCAGTCTTATCGTTCTACATATTACAAGCCTGGGTTTGATGTAGTTCACTCAGCACTTCATGCTGTTACAGTCACTGAACAATGATGCGTTTGAGTGCTTTCTGACACTCTAAAATCACAGACTAAAATCACAGCTAGAAAATGAGCCTGGTAACCAGCAGCTCAAAAGAGGTCATCAATAAATACTGTAAGTATTCTCTAGTGATGCTTTATAAAACAGATAAAACATCCACTCTGTTACAATTTCTGGTACATTGGTAGACTTTTACAATTGAAACCATGATACTGGTGCCTACAGACAGCTATGAAAAATGAAGTGGCTTTAAATTAAGATTTACCAGAGCTTCACAAAGTTTTTCAGAGCCCAGAACTCATTTTAGTTCTTGCAAGAGTGCAAGACTGTAGCAATATGACATCCAATTTATGTGAGAGGTTTTTAACTTAGCAGTATGGAAAGGATCAGGTGAAAATAACTGGTATAGAAAACAAATGGAGTTGATTGAGGGACGAGTGAAAGTGGGAGTCAGTGGGATGAGAAGCTAAAGATTGAGCCCAAAGAAACCTGAGGCACTGAGGATGAGACACTGCAGCAGCAGTAGTGAAAACTGTCCAAAGTTCTTGTATTTGCTCTAGAAGCTTCTGTTGATTATTCAGGGTTTTAGGTTTGTTTCTCCTTTATTTAACCGTGTATTGCCTTCTCTGTAGCTGCCACTTGTCTTTTGAGAACTTCTTTACAAGTTGATCCATTTCAAGTTGCCAAAGGGAACTCTGGATGTTTCCTCAGTTTCAGCGAGTCCTACATTTCTGCCCTGAGGCCGTCTGCTTTGACGGGCAGGCTCCACAGATCTGATAATCTCAGTGGGTTTTGTCCTGCTGAGTATTTCTATGTGGGGCTGCTCATGTAACCCTCACACTGACAAGTAGTGATGGGATTTCCGGCTCTTTTTAGAGAACCGGCTCTTTCGGCTCGGCTCACTAAAATGAGCTGGTTCTTGTTTTGTTGCTTTAATTAATTTATTATTAAAAACAATATAAAATTATGCACAAAAGGAATTACTAATGTACAAAAGTGGTTTTTGTACATTAGTACATTTCTAGGGTTAACTGAACTTCAAAGCAGAGCTACTAGATCACTTAAATTACACAATTGAAAGCATGTGTGTATGGTTTGTGTATTTATACACATGCACTCATATATATTCAAATAATTAAAAAAATGTTCATTTACCTGTTACTACCTCACACCAAATCTGGTCGTTGGTACTTGTTGGCTTGTGTAGCCACGAGGTAACAAAAGCTCAACGCTGCCCCCTAGCATCCTGGAGCACTTCTGTTGTGTTTTTACGTGTTTTGGAGTTTGTACATGCTTCAGAGTTCGTACGTGTTTTGAAGTTTGCACGTGCTTTGTCTCTAGGGGCCACCGTAAATATACTTTTATTTATTCACTCCACATAAAATGTAATAAATAAATCATATAATAGAAAAAACAACTAGTCACAGTTCCACTTTTAACTATTTAAATTTTCAGCTTTTTCCTTTTACAAATTTAAAGTGAAACAACACAAAACACTGCAAACCACAACACAATTAAATATAAATTATAATATGAAAACAAAAAGAACATGCATATTCTCTGTCATATGGACCTGTATGAATAAACTTTCTGAATCCTTTATCATCTGCAACTGAAAATAGTTGTGGATGATTACTATACCTTTCTAATGTGACGTTGTTGTCCCTGGCTCTCTCTCTCTCTCTCTCTCCCTCCCGCTCTGTTCCTGTGCTACTGAGTGTAACTACCGCCCCTCCCCCCTCTGCCCAGCGTAAAGCACAAGGCTCGCACGCAGAGTGAAGCGGGAAAAAGTGCGAGAGAGAGGGTGAGAGAAAGAAAAAAAAACAACCCACGGCTCGCGATAAGGAGCCGGCTCGCGTCGTTCATGTCAAAGATCCGGCTCTAAGAGCTGTTTCGTTCACGACCGACACATCACTACTGACATCACTGGCTGTACTGACATCGCTGGGTTTCAACAGATACATGCAGACACATTTTTAGACTTCAGGTGGTTTTTGAAAAATGAATAATTTAATTATCACAAAGATGGCGTCTGTTATTCCAAGTGCAGTAAAAACAAATCAGCAAATAAGAATCTGAAAAATAATATGAATAAATGAAATGTGTCTCTCCCAGGAGCTGTCTTGAGTGATCTGTTGACTACTGACCTGACCTTATGAACATGGATCTGAGTTAGACACAGCCAATTTCAAAGATCACGACAGAATCGATTGGTTCAATTCTATTTAAGTGCCTGAGCAAAGGCCAGAGGTGAAAGGTCGACCAGACTGCCAGTGAGAAGTTTGGAAGTTCTTCAAACAAGTTACTGCTCACCGAGTGTATAATGACTGTGTAGATGATTCCTGGGCAGGAGGATGCCCCACCAAAATGTGACACACACACAGTGTGTGTGTGTGTGTGTGTGTGTGTGTAAAGCATTGATTTGTTACTGTGTTATTATCTGATAAACTACTGAAAGGTGCAGTAAAACTAAAACTGCCAGGGCGATGTTCATGCACGTTTGTGGACAGCTGGAACATAGCTGCTCGTTGTTATGCTCCACCTAGCACCAGCTTTACTTAAACATGAATAAACCACACCATACGTTATGCTCCACAGTTGATAATTAATAACTCTGTCAAAACATAGACATAAGTTAGAGATCAGAAAGGTAAAGCCAGATCAGAAGCTGCTTTCTGTTTAATGGCCACAGCTGTGGTCCTTCCAATACTTCCTGATTATGTAATGGCTCAATCATTGTATGTTTAATAAAACATAATTTTAGAAACCAAAGTTTTCTCAAGAGATGGAGTAGACCAAAATCAGAGCTCTTAGTAGTTTATTCTTTAGATCAGGGCCCTCAAACCCCTGGCCCCGGGGCCTCTTCTGGCCCGTGTCAGCCCTACTTATGACCCATAGGTTTATGTAAAAAATAGGATGCAATTTGGCCCTTGAAGTTACTTTTTCTGTTAGGGAGGATGTGTTTTTTGTTGAGTGCAACAGTTCTAATGTGCACCTTTATGTCTGCATTTTGATTTTGTTAAATACAAACACAATGATAGCAGAAGTGCTGCCACGTGTGTGGACAGAAAGAGACCAGTGTGTTTATTTGGTCAACAAAAGGCTTCAGTTTGTTACGAGGGAGAAAAAAGATTTATGCTCATGTTTGCAGTTTTTCTCTTATTGTACAATATTTGAAATAAAAAACCTACTTTGTACTACTTGAGCCACTTGAGTATAATATATATATATATATATATATATATATATATATATATATATATATATATATATATATATATATATATATATATATGTAGGTAGCATGGTGGCACGGTGGTTAGCACTGTTGCCGCACAGCAAGAAGGTCCTGAGTTAAATTCCAACATCAGGCCGGGGTCTTTCTGTGTGGAGTTTGCATGTTCTCCCCGTGTTTGCGTGGGTTCCCTCCGGGTACTCTGGCTTCCTCCCACCGTCCAAAGACATGCAGCTTGTGGGGATAGGTTAATTGGATAATCCAAATTGTCACTAGGTGTGAATGTCCGAATGAGTGTGAATGGTTGTCTGTCTCTATGTGTTAGCCCTGCGACAGACTGGCGACCTGTCCAGGGTGTACCCCGCCTCTCGCCCTATGACAGCTGGGATAGGCTCCAGTGCCCCCCGCGACCCTGAAAAGGATAAGCGAATGGATGGATGGATGGATAGTTTGAATCTTTGAACTTTCTGCACATCAAGCAAAAATGTAATTATATGCAACAGGCTTTGACTTAAAGAAATTCGTTAACATTTAAACCTATTGTCTGCATATTCCAGTATATAAAATAAAATAATGTTTTGTGTATACACTCACTCTTTCAAATAGATGCAAGTAAAACACAGCAGAAAATGAATAAAATCAAAGATTCAGCAGCTCTTAAATCTATTGTCACCTGTTTAGCAGGAGTGGGGCGGGTGGAGGTTGGCCCGTCACCTAACCCTAACCCTTACTTTACTCATTACTTGAAAAAAGTAATCAAATCACAGAAACACGTTACTTTTAACGTGTAATATCTCTGCATATTACCCATAACTGCAGTTGGAGTTTGAAACCACGATTCCACATGTAATAAATTACATTGGTCTGAATAGTCATTAAGACTTTGGTAAGACAGATGCATTTATACACGTGTGCACACAAACAAGAACAACTGACGTGTTTGGCAAATGCCTCCGACAAGGTTGGAGTGATGACGGCAAGTGTGCAGCACATCAAATAAAATGGTCGCCAAAGTTATTTGTTGATCTACCCGCCTCGACCGCATGAGTTACCATGGAAACTCTGTTTCTGGTCAACTGACCCAGGCCAGAACACCGTACATTCAGCCAATCCAACAACCGCATGCCACTGGGAACTAACTGTCAACAACAGCAAACAGTCCATTCACTGCAAATGTTTACGAGAAGACACCGGCAATAAGGGCTGAACATGCAGAGGAAGAAGCAGATGGACATTAAGGTCTAATGGGCGGCTTCTGGTACGAACCAAGTGTTTTTCATGCTGCCTATCTTCACAGCTGCTCGGCAAAGTCCTGGCACAGATGGCTAGTTGTGAAAGAAGTATCAGGAAACAATTGTCCAGAACAACTGGTAATTTCCTGTTGCTGAGATGTGACAGCTGAGCCTAGATCAGGTACATCCACTGAACATAATACTAATTTTAATATATCAGATGCCTTACAAATATTTATTATTTATATAAATGATATTTGTAAGGCATCTGATATATTAAAATTAGTATTATTTGCAGATGACACAAATATTTTTTGTTCTGGGGGGAATCTAAAGGAGCTGCTGGATACAATTACTTCAGAAATGTGCAAAATTAAAAAATGGTTTAACAGGAACAAACTATCGCTAAATCTAAGTAAAACTAAAATTATCTTATTTGGGAATTCCCTTAGAAATGCACAAGTGCAGATTCATGTAGATGGTGTGGAAATTGAAAGAGTACTTGAACATAAGTTTCTTGGTGTGATTATAGATGATAAATTAAACTGGAAGTCTCATATAAATCATATACATAACAAAATTTCAAGAAGTGTCTCAATCTTGAGTAAAGTAAAACACATTCTGGACCACAAATCACTCCACATTGTCTATTGTTCCCTGATTGCACCGTATTTGAATTACTGTGCAGAGGTTTGGGGCAATACTTACAAATGTTCGCTATCATCAATCTTTATATTACAAAAAAGGGCCATAAGGATAATCCATAAAACTGGTTACAGAGATCATACAGATCCACTATTCTTAAAATCAAAAATTCTAAAATTCACAGATCTGGTTCATTTTCTCACAGCACAAATTATATATAAAGCAATAAATAACCTGCTTCCTGACAATATTCTAAAAATGTTTTCTAAAAGGGAACGGGGATACAATTTGAGGGGGGAATTAAATTTAAAACATCCTCGTATCCGTACAACATTAAAAAGTTTTTGCATCTCTGTGTGTGGAGTGAAGCTGTGGAACAGACTAAGTAAAGATATGAAGCAATGTCCAAGCATGGCGCAGTTTAAAAAGCGGTTTAAGGATATGGTTTTTACAGGGTACAGGGAAAAGGTAGAGATTTGATAGGGTGTTCTTGTCTAATATTTTCATGTGTGTGCGCATGCACGGGTTTGTTGGTATGGGTATATATGTATGTGTATATGTATGTATATGTATGTATGTATGTATGTGTATGTGTATATATATATATATATATAATTGTAGGTTGTGTATCCTTGAGGTGTTAATGGGGTTATTGAAAATGTGTATATGTGCGTATGTGTGTATATACGTATGTATGGATAGATAGAAACATATATGTGTATATATTAAAAAAAATTTTTTACACATAACATATAATGTAATTGCAAGGAGGTATTTCTGTAGTCTATTGATAGTAGATAGTGGAAAAGGGGTGGGATTAAATAAGCTTATGCTTCTTCCTGCTCCTTTTTGAACATGGACGTTATTTGGAGTTGTGGTTGCTCGTTTTCCTTTTGTTTGCTTTGTTCATTTGTCTCTTTTAATTCTATTTTTTTAATACTTTTTCAACATGTTCAAAATAAAGATTCAATCAAATCAATCAAACATCAAAAATATACTATCATCATGATTATATATGACAAACTAACAAATCACCATGTCTAATGAGACATGTACGGTGATGACGCCACCAGGAATGATTTTGAACCTTGCAGTAGTCCGTAGCAGTGCTGTGCATTTTGACCTCATGTTTTCTGCTGTCTTAGGTTTTGCTCAGTGAAATGTGAAGTTTCTCTTTATTCAAATTCAGATACTGGAGTGTTTTTGAAACTGAACTAAAAAGATTTGGCCGTAACAGCCCACTTCTCTTCATGTCTTCTGGGTTTTTTCTCTGTTCTGTCTGTCTATGCACTAACTGCCACAAACAGCAGCTGTAAGCATCTCCTTATTTCTCATTGTCTGTGGCATCATGAGAATCAGCTGCTGATTTTATCAGCTATTAGCCACTGCATACAAACCCTAAGAACTCGTGTGTTCATTCGTGAAACTTTAATCCTCAGCACAAGGGTCACATTCCAAACACTACTACATAATTCAGAGCTTAAATATTTTTGGTAAATTAAACTGCATATTTCAATCTTTTCAGACTGCAATAACCGAAAAACGATTTCTGACTGATATTTTTACGTTTCCCAATTCGCACACAGCTTGCATAAATTTTTATTTGTATACCAACACTATGGAGGTCTCCTTCATTATCTGCATTAGACCAACTTCCTGTTAATCGTTAACCAATATGGCTGGTAGCGCATGTTCTAGACAAGTAGCAGGTACAGGAGGGACCTATGAGATGTGGGAGTGATTACAACATTAATTTATAGTGCAGAGTGCAGAAAGATGTATGAACAGAGAGCATGCAAAGGGATAGATAAAAATGAATGGGACTTTTATCCTCACAGAATGATTGCTTAAGTGCATCGCTTTAGTCTGCACACAAACACAAGGCCCAATAATCTTTAAAAATCTTGTCTAGATTTACACTCTGTCCCTTAATTTCCTCTGTAATGGATCCCTGATTGTCGTGGAGGAACAACCCACCATCCCAAGCCCAACCCAAGCAGTGTGGTGGCCCCCGAGGGCAGGCTGGTGGTCCTTGGCCAGTGTTTGTGAAAGGGCCCCAAGCTGCATGCACCGTGGCAAATGAGGCGCGTGACTCATCAGACCAAACATGGGATTAGCTGGTAATGATCTGGCAAATGGTTTTGAAATTGTAATTATCTGGCCTTCAGCTGGATCTGCTAGGAGGCAGGGACACATAGAAGGACTGACAAAAAAGGAGATAGAAAGGAAAATTATAGTTATTATTTGCTACGTGACATGCACATTAGCAAAAGTCTCATTTAAATATAGTACAGTTGGGACTAACAGAGAATACACGCACGAGATTCAAGCAGACGGAGAACTTAAAGAAAAAGGACTGAAACATGAACATGGAGAGGCAACAAACACTTTCACATCCTAACACATGTCCACTCCAATCTGACATAACTGAGCTCTAACTCTGTGTTGATCCATCCAGGCAACAAAATAACTTCCACAAAGACTGATGTAACCCGTCCAGTCATTACTGCTGACCTCTGCTGCCACCTGCAGGGAGGAACAACTTGTAGCGATGCCCACTAAAGTTCCACGTGCTGGGGTATGAATTACTGCAAACCCAGCAGCAAAGCAAGAAAAATATCAAATAACACAAGTCCAAGTAAGTAATGAACCAAGAACACATATTATAGTTTTAGACTACATTTTACCAAACAGTCTGAGTTCACTGAAATATTCAATAATACCCTTCATGAAGCCTGGCCATCATTACAGTTTTTCTCAAATGCTAAAACACATGTCACAAACGTTACCACCAGGTCCCCCAATGTCCAAACACAACACCCTTCTCTAAAGCTACATAAACACAACCACACCTTCCCACTGCAAAACTCAAACTCCCACACCAAGAGAGCAGCTCGAAGCTGTCAAAACTGTAAACACTATACACAGCATTACACACTACAGCAAAACAATTGAAAACACAATGCTCAATTTGTGAGAAGGTTCTTTGTTTCATAACTGCCAATGCATATTTTAGAAACTATACAGTAACGGATCGTCGTAGATCTCTGCAGAGGATTAGGCATTTAGATTTGTGAGTTTCATATGAGTAGTATAAATCTATGGAAAATCCTGCATGTACGTACACTACTGTAACACAACTCAATGCAAAAACAGAATCTATTGCACACAACAGTAATCTTGAAAACATGAACAGGGTGTGAAGTTTTTTATTTACGTTATTCACACCACACACACACCACAATCACTGTGCGGCATCATGTCGCTGAGCTGTTGCTCGCATCTCGTCCGTAATGATGGTGCGAGGTTGTCTTGCTCTCCCTCCTGGACCTTCTCCTCTCCCATGTTGGCCTCCTCCTCTTCCTCGTTGGTCTCTCCTCTTCCTCCTCTCATTTGAACTCCTCTTCCTCATTGGCCTGCTCCTCTTCTTCCAGGGCCAGCTCTTCTCCCTCCTCTGCATCAAATTCCTCTTCCCCTGACTCTGCCTTCATCTATTGTGTTTGTTTGGAATCTTCAGCATACTGTGCACTCTGAACTTGCTTTTACATGTGGGTACAGCATTAGCAACAAGTGTCTTCAATTTTGAGTCATTGTGTGTAGTGACTGACGCCAGGTGTGTTCCCTGTGTTCAAAGATTGGTGACTGTGGCAAGCATTTTGCATCACATGGGCTTTCATTTGAGGATATGAGCAGAGTTGTTTTGCAACATGTGTTTTAGCAAGGAAAAATGTGTTTAGATTTATGAGTACAGAGGGTTGTGTTTTGTGAATTGTGTCTTCATGTGACATGTGTTTACGGTACTGGAATATGGTGGCTACATTTAGTAAATGTGTTTAGACTACTGGTCATTTGGGTTACAGGATTGGCTTTTGTGTTTTAACATTTGAGAAAAACTAATGTTACTGCTCTCTACCAACCCTCTCTCCGTGAGTCTTGACTAGGTACATACAGACTTTTATTGTGAAGGTTGGGCACTCATGTCCATTAATCCTCTTAGCAGATTAGCCTTTGAAAAGCAAACCCTCCAGCTGCCATGATGTCTTTTAGAGTGCACAGTAGTAACACTGAAATGAAGATGCCACGTTTCCACAATGCCAGCTGACAACCAGACAGATTCAGACGAGGAGGAGGAGGAAGATGACGGCGGGAGTGAGGGAGGAAATAGTTCATCTGTTGTCACTTTTTTCAGTAGTTTAATTTCAGGTGTGTTTTCATGTCAGTGTAACTAACCCGACTCTATTCAAGCTAACTTTGAATTGTTGTGAGTTTTTCTGAGTGGTGTAATCAGTGTTGTTTTTGATGCAGCTCCTCTTGTTCTGTAGTGACACCCTACCAAAGACATCACACAGTGTCACCAATGTTTTGCTGATGTTGTTTGTAAATGTCTTAACTGCAGCACCCCGAGGAAACCCTGAGGCCTGTACTACAAGGCAGGGTGTGGGCTGATCTGGGTAACTCTAGAGTTCACTCTGAGCCTTCTGTACTATGAAGCAAGTTCAACATATCCAGAGTATCTTTTCATGACCTGGAAGCACTTCCCCTAACACTGACGGTCAGCATAAGTGGTTGCATGATGCTGGTTATCAGCCTGCTAAGTTAACCTGGGGTTTACTGATACAAGCGTGTTCATATGAAAGAGTTGTGTTGGAAACATCTGGCAAATCGCATTGATTAGTGCACTGGCAGCTGAATTGAAGAATAAACTATAGATTTAGAAAAATACACACATAATACAAAATGAAAGCAACAAAACATAAATAATTGATGAAAGATGAAACTCACTTTACAATGTTTACAGTTGGGGCAGATTGCTGCCCCTCACTGAGCCTGTTTGGAAGGTTCTTCCTGTTAAAAGGGAGTTTTCCTTCCTTCCCATGTTGGGGTTTTCTCTGCGTTATTGTAAGATCCTTGTCATACAATATAAACCTGGAGGCAACTCTTGCTGTGATTTGGTATTATAAAAATAAAACTGAGCTGAAATGAATTTATTTAAAAGTATGAACAGCATCAATGACTTTGCACTTCAGGAGCTTCGGTCAATAAGACTGGAAAGAGGCTTTAGCTGATTTGAAGTCTAGAAAGAAGCTAAACAACTGGGAAGTCCACAAACTTATGACGATCTCAGCTCCCAGACACGGGAGAATCTGGTGGATCATAATCGAGCATTTTCTTAAATTCATATTTTTATCGTGAGAATACAGAAACATAATCTGCTCACGTTAAACTTGTTTGGTCGCGAAGCAGCGACGTCGCAAAATGATGACTTCACGTGTTGACTTTGTCGTCAGACTGCGCGACAAATGTAGTCTTATTTATTTACGGAAGCTTAAGCCAGGCGGTAGTTCGCACTTACATCCTGGATAAGGAGAACTACTGGATTTGATTATTAAATATTTCTTTCAACTCGCGAACATTAACTTCAGTCGAAGTCTCACTCTTTAGATTTGCCTCTAAATTGCGTTGACCGGTTAGCCTAGCTTAGCCTAGCAGCACTACTCGGCCGAGATGTGTCCTGAGCTAGCACCGCCGACAGCATGACAGCACTGTGATATCTGG
This sequence comes from Astatotilapia calliptera, assembly GCF_964374335.1. Taxonomy (NCBI): domain Eukaryota; kingdom Metazoa; phylum Chordata; class Actinopteri; order Cichliformes; family Cichlidae; genus Astatotilapia; species Astatotilapia calliptera. The sequence continues at coordinate 556,439 of NC_137432.1, read as the reverse complement.
TGTTTGTGTGTGACTGTGTTAAACTGCCGCTGGTTAAACAGGGTTTGTACGAAAGTGGGGCTGCTTCCGGACCGTTCACAACATGTTAAACGTCCCGACCCAGTCCTTTCCGGCACCGAGCTCCCAGCAGCGGGTCTCTCCGTCCGGCCAGTCCGGGAGGAACAAGGTAACTCACTTTCTGGATCCCCCGAACACCCGTGAATCCCGCACACGCCCGTTACACACTTTATTGTGTTGATGCGCTTTCTCCCTTCTTTACTTTTGTAACCATTTATTAATTATCCTCCAAAATATTTATTGCGCAATTGACTTTTTTTTACATTTCTCTTTATTATTCTAATAAATCAGAGCTTCTATTCTGGCAAATAAGTCAGTGAGTTAAACCTGGCACATAAAATAAACTCGCAGTGGAAATAACCGAGTAATCTGGAGACACCTGTGCCGTCTTTTCCGCTCATGAGAACAACTGAACACTTTTTGCCACATAAATCAAGATTTCACGTTGTTACCTGGAAATGTCGAATCCAACAACGAGTTCGTGCCTAATTTATTCCAAGTGAAAATGTTTTTTGTTTGTTGTTTTTTCAGTGGCGGAAGCAAATATTCTGCTAAATAAGTAAACGTAAAATAATGTCAGAGCTTACTTCGTGGGATGCATCAGTTGTTGTGTATGTGAAGTAACAAGGCTGGTTGCTGTTATGGCAGATTTATGTTTTGCATTAGAGAGCAGTATTTATTCGTTCAGAGTTTTGGGGTTTTGAACGTCACACCATTAACATCTGGCATATTAGCAGAATTGAGTTTCCACAAAGCTCCAGAGCTCTGCTGTCTAAAATGAGTTCCTAACGTTTTTCATGACTCTGCCCTCAAAGGTGGCCTTGAAGCCGGGCCACAGTCTCATGGACTGGATTCGGTTTGCCAAGAGTGGAAAAGATCTTACTGGACTCAGAGGGCGCCTCATTGAAGTTACTGAGGAAGAACTGCAGAAACACAACAGGAGAGAGGACTGCTGGACCTGCATACGAGGTGAGTCTGCAGAGGCCTTTCTTCTTGGAGAAAACTTCATGGCACTTCTCTTTGTGAAGTTTGTCCTTTTGACAAACTATATAACAAACAAATATGACAAACTAAATAGATGCAAGTAAAACACAGCAGAAAATAAATAAAGTCAAAGACTCAGCGGTCCTGTTGCTCTATTTTCACCTGTAAAGCAGGAGTGGGGTAGGCGGAGGGTTACCCTGGTGCAGGTGTGCCCCAGTCAGTGGAAGAATCCGCGAGTTTCTCTGTGAGTTTCCCATCACGTCGTAGCTACTTGGTGCTTGTTGGAAGTTTAGGGGTTTTTTTCGCTGTAAAAAGAAGTTTTCTTCCCACGCACAGCGGACACTAATGTTTTTGTCACTTTTTATGGAATCAAACTCAAAGTAAGGTCAGTACTTCCACGCTTTAAACGCTGCACGCTCATACTCTCTCCGCACTCGATATATAATATAATGTTGACCTGCACACAGCTGTTGTCACTAACAGCGCACTCGCTTACGTCACTGTCGTGAGACATTCTCGCAAAAAATCACGGTTTTAGTAACGCAGTAACGCAGCGTTCCTACGGGAAAGTAACAGTAATCTAATTACCGTTTTTGCAATAGTAATCCCTTACTGCCCATCTCTGATCACGATACACGATATATCACAATATGTCTGAATAACCTCCAAAAACAAATGTGATTTTCAACCATACACGGCCCAACATTGCACAGCTGTACTCATTCAAATTCACCGTTCAGTATGTTTTTCTACTTTGAACACAAAAAATCTGAATGAATTGAAATGTTTTATTTGAACCCTTGTGTTGTCCTTGGGACATTTTTGTCCTCTAAAGAAATGTTTTGCTCTCAACAATGTGTTTTTTATTCATCAGATGGTCTGAAAATAACAGAAGTTATTCATTACTATACTATGCATGACTGGAATAAGTTTTAAGTAATTTGAGTTATTTATGGGATTTTTATTGGATTTTATGACATCTCTTGTCCTCGGGGACAAAAATGACCCCAAAGTACAAAGTGTTGCAAAGAGCCGTATTTTCACACCATACTGCTTTCAAACATCTTTGATCTTGGATCACTGATGTGTGGGGTCAAGCACTGGTCATAACAACCACAACAGGCAGCACAATGAGGAGGCAGGTGCTCTATATTCAATGAAATTTTATTTATACAGCGCCAAATCACAACAACAACCGCATCAAGGTGCTTCATATTGTAAGGTCGACCCTACAATAATACATACACAGAAAGTAGCTCACAGGTCTCCATTGCAGTGGAGGCTTGTGAGCATACTTTTTTTTTTTTTTTTACCATGTTGTGCAAAGCAATGACCAGTAGGACAAAGCACATATTGTCCTCTAGTATAATGAGGAGGGAGAATCAATGTTCAGGAAGATCCAGGGTTAGAAGATATAGAAAATATTTGTCAATATTTAGAGCACATGCTACCCTTTCTCTGAAAAAGCACATCAGCCACCTGCAGAAGTGGAAGAAGGCTATGAAGTGAAGAAAAGTGATGAAGAATCTGAACTATGTTCAAGTAGGTTCTCAGGCATCCAGGACATGGTAGTCTGAGGAGCTTGTCCAAGGACACCGTGGTAAGAACTCCAGACTAGAGCACACAGAGATTGAACCAACAACCATCCAATTAGCAGATGACCTGCTCTACAGCCAACTCAATGATGAACAAGGAGGGACAACAAGAGAGGAAGAAAAATGGACCGAATGCAGCTGTAGGCATATGTGGGTGTGTTGATTCTTACTGCCGTGCATCCAGTAGAGTCGCTACGGCCAGTTTATGACATCCTGAGTCTGGTAGAGAAGTTTTCATGCTGACACAAGATTAATCATAGAAGCACAAAAAGGACATAATTTCTTGATAAAGACACAATAGATGATCGTCGTTCATGACACAAACGTGCTCCCATTTGAGGTGTATGGAACAAGTGGGTGTTTCTCCTGCTGTGATGTAAGATCCTGGTACTGATGTGACTGTATGAGCACCAAGTCCCCTTCAGAGGACTCTGTCCCCTCCAACAGAACATCCAAGTAAACCAGGGAACTTTGAGACAAAAACATGGGCAGCATGTGATGCAGGTCCAGCTGTACATGGAACATGCTCGTGTGCAATGGCAAACCGTCTGTCCTGCAGTCAGGACACGAGTTGTCCCTAACATTGCAGGTTTCCAAAAGAAAACAATCACCTGTAACAGCTTGTTTACTGTATATGCCCCTTGGCCTGCAACTGCAGAAAGAATGCTGTCCATGATGGGACCAGTGCAGAGGAATAAACCTGAGCTTCCTCCTGCACTTGGGTCAAATATGGACACGCCTTTGTCCTCATGAAAGTTTGCCTTCACTCAGACTCATGCCCTCCTACCATGCCAAAATATAGAAAACTGTCAGGCAATGAGTTGGAATAAAGATGAATAAAACCTTGAAACACAGAAATGATATTTTATACTTGACAGGGGATTTCTCTAAATCACCCCGCAGTTCTTCAGCTAAGACGCCTGAGTTAGAAAACACAAACACTGCAGTTGTCTTTACTCGCGAGAGCAGTCATGGACGCACGACCTGCGTCTCATCACTGTCTGCGTGCTTTATTTATACTTGTCTGTGTGTGTGTGTGTACAAATAGCTTCTTATTCTAAGAACTCTGAGCTGAGGTTCCCCTTTTTCTAAGTCTGTATGTTCTTACAGAAAGAGGAAGCTATTAGTTGTTTATCACACAAAAGTACATGTCAAACGTCACGTAGACATTTGCTTAGTGATCAATAAAAGAATACATTTCATGAAGCTGATCACATTATATAAAAACTATTTTCCTTTGACAGTACTTGTTGCTTTATAAACAGTCAAAGCAAACGGGGGCATTTTTGAGCCCAGAGGACAACAGATGTGATTATTTGCTGCCAGTAAAAAACTTGTAGTTTAAAAACAGCTTTCTAAATTAACTTTGACATAAACCCGTCTGTGATCATCTGTTAAAGCAGCCGACTCTGGTTGTGAAACGATAATCACAATAACTGATGATTTAATTTATTTTTTACCCAAAAACAAAGAAACATTTTGTATAAATGAGACATACATTTGAAATGGAATAAAAAAATAGTGTCAAAACAGTGCCCAAAATGTAACATGTAGGGTAAATTTTGTGGTCATGTGTTGGTCTTAAGTAAAACTAAGCTGTAACACTGAATTGATTGGCAATTTATACTTTTAAAAACAGTCAAATGAAGTGGGGTCCCGTGGTATCAGGAGGACATTATGAGGGTTCGCCACAGAGGTTTGTCACAGTGACGATGCTGTTCGTCTCTTTCTGTCGTCAACAACACTGATATTTAACAAAAGATCACGGCAACAGAAAAGGGCATCGAGCAATGTTTCATCAGACAAAACAACTGAAATTAAAAATGTGCTCCTTTGTGCTTAAACAAAAACTGTCTAAACAAAAGTGTAGACGGCGACTACAAAAACCCCCGACTGGTGCAATCCAAACGACAGCGAGTCTCAAACTCCCGCCGCCACCATGTTTTTCCCGATGTTGTAGTAAATAAACACGCATGCTGAGTGCAGTGTGTCAGGTTGGGAGGGGGGAATTAGTGATGCATTTGCAGTGTGTGGGAGAAAAAAAACTCAGTGAATTACATGCAGACAGCTTAATATTGCCATGGCGACGTATACTCAATGGTTACGATAAAGCCATTTATGCGTCGCACGTGGAAAAACTCGCGATACCTCGCGTGTATTCGATAAACATGGCCCGCCCTAGTTTGAAGCTGTTTCATTTAAGGTAAAGCAGACGTGCTGCAGCCTTTGAGGACGAGGTCTCTCTGTGTGAGGAGCCCAGTCACTGATAACACAGCTGATTTCTCAGCAGAGTGTGCACGCTCACGATGTGGGACCTTTCTGGGTTTTCTGGGTGTATTCTGTGTAATTTTAAAAATATAATTAATTAAAAATATGATAATATTGAACAATCGTTTTATACTGTTTTATCTGTTTCTGTCTGCAGAGGACAAACATAACTTAATACACAAAACGTTGTGTGGATGTTTTTGACAGGTATGGTGTATAATGTGAGTGCCTACATGGACTACCACCCTGGTGGAGAAGAGGAGCTGATGAAGGCAGCAGGAGTAGATGGAACTGAACTCTTTGACCAGGTATGGAAGCAAAAAGTAAATGCAGTGTATTGTATAGTCTGGAATGCATCTGCAGATTTATGATAAGTGGTAAACGTTTAATTGGTTTACCAGTGTGCACACGAAGCGCCTGTAGGCTCATTTTCCTATCAAGCATCACTGGAATCAATAAATCAGTTACAGAGTCGACTTCACATGTCCGCTCTTTATTCTAGGCAGGATTTGTTTGTTTAGTCATGCCGATGTGTTTAGCTTCGATTTTAGCGTCAGACTGTGACATAGTTCTTTATCAGTCTCAGAGTCAATTAAAACGACTCTCCTGTTGGCTTCATGTGTGAAAGTGGGGCCTCGCTAACGGGCAAAGCTGAGCAGAGGTGAAAATAAGTCTGTAAGACTGCAGCAGGACTTGTGTTTGCAGTATGATATAGATTTGTAAGCTCAAAGCTTCAATTCAGCTTTATTTACACAGCGCCAAATCACAACAACAGTCGCCTCAAGGGGCTTTATAGTGTAAGGTAGACAATACATTGATAGATACAGAGAAAACCCAACAATCATATGACCCCCTGCGAGCAGCACGTTGGTGACAGTGGGAAGGAAAAACTCCCTTTTAACAGGAAGAAACCTCCAGCAGAACCAGGCTCAGGGAGGGGCGGGGCCATCTGCTGTGATTGGTTGGGGTGAGACTGACTTGGATGAGTGTATATGTGTGTTTGTGAGCAGGTCCATCGCTGGGTCAACTATGAGTCTATGCTGAAAGAGTGCCTGGTGGGCAGGATGAGCACCAAGGCCGGCACAGCTGTTAGAGGTACACAGAGATTTACATCCGTCTGCACTCTGCAGAAAAACACAGCCTTTAACTAAGTCTATGAAGCTGGGGGTCGGGGGGCTTCTCACAAGTATACATGTAGAAACTGCTGTGACGCTACATCCTGGTGCTGCCATAGTTGTGTTTAAAAAATAAACATGTGTGCAGCTGTGACCAGTTTATTGGCACATCTGTAATAAATACACATAAATATAATCGAGTCATGCTGTGTATGTTCATGTTTAGTATGATGTGTTGTTGTTATTCCAACTGAAAGTTTTTGCTGCACCTAACATGGTTTCGTCTGTTGCCATAGCAATCCTCCCTCCCCCACCTGTGACTGGCCTCGCCTCACCGACTTCAGTGGCTCCTCTTCCAGACAAAGACTCTCGCCCTCGGTATGAAGGACAGTAAGCACCTAAAGAACACATCTGATAAGGAAGCTCTCGAGTGACAAAATCCTCTTCTTCCTGTTGCTGCAGGTACGATTGGTTCCAGACTGATGGCACTGTTCATCTGGTTGTTTATACCAGAAGAAAGGTAATCGCTCCACCTGTGATGTGCTGTAAGATGGAGCTCTTCACATGCCCCCCTCTACACTGTGTGCATCCAGGCCCTGACTGTTATTGAGCTCCACTTGGTTCCTGTGTTGCTTTCATTCCTCTAACCAGTACAACCAGTACCAGCTGTGCACACAGTAACTGTACCATCTGTATGTGTCAGATACCCAGCTCAGGCTGTACCACTGTCGATCTAAAGGCAGGTGTTCTTCGACTGGAGGTGCTGCTGGGGAAAATGTCCTACATGATTCATTTGCGTGAGTATTGCTGTGTTGCATCGATCCTACGCAGCTCACTGCGCTGTGTCGTTGCAGCAGTCTTTCACTCTACATAATGAAAGCCCAACTCTCAGCTGTCCAATCTGGCAAACACAGAAACATTTTCATTAACTGTTGTTATCATCTGCCTGTCAGTCATAGCAGACTTGTGTAAGGAGGTAAGGTTGTGTAAGGTGTGGCACTAAGCTAAGAGGCCTTAAAGAGCTGCTGGGCTGGAAGTGTGATACACTACTTTAAAACAGCACCTCAGCTGTAAAAGGCTCCTGGGGTCATCAACGTGGCCCTGCTGCGAGGCCGGCAGCATAGGTGCATCTATGAAAAGCAAACTACAATAACTCACATGAGGCAAACACTGAGCTTCACTGACGAGAGCGGGAGCTTCATACAGCACGCCTCATTCACCCGTACAAGCACCTTTTATCTGCGCTTAAGTTCTTTCTGTCTAACATCGATACGCATTCGTACTCTGATGGGCACGTCGGTAGATCAGCTGATGACCCGCTCTACCTCCTGAGCTATCGCCACCCCAAGAACAGCAGATCAGCTGTCAAGCATGGTGGTGGTAGCATCGTGCTGTGGGGCTGCTTTGCTGCCAGTGGTCCTGGTGCAGAAGAAGGACGACCTCTGAACTCTTCAGCTAGACAGTTAAAACAGCACAGGACAGTGATCCCAGACCTGTTCCCAGCTGTTGTTCTGCATAAAGCAGGTTAACATTAACCTTCCCAAAGCTCTGAGCTGAACTGTATTGAAATATGTGTAAAACTGACCAATTTAAACGAACTGTTCAAGGTTCAACATACCGAGAGACATTTAGTCAAGTATTAGCTGGGATGTGTGTACAGTATTTAAGCCTGTATGTATCTGTTTGACTTTGGTGAGAGAAAATACAAAATGGATTTAGATTTGTGTGCTCAATTCTTGTTTTTTTTTTCAGTCCACTTTGGGAAAAGAGCCGTTCCAAGAAATCATTAAAAGCCCAAAGAGAGCCTGAGTTTCGTGTAAACGTTTGACCACAGCTACACAAGAGCTTTCTCCCAAGCATTCCTCAGTTGTGGAAGTCCTACAGAGATATTTGTTAGCTCCCACATGTGTTGCTGCTGACTCTCTGTTCTCTTCACCCCTCACAAGTCACAGCAGATGTTTCTCTTTCTGCTGTCATTGAGCATTTCACCATAGAGGATCTGAAAGCTGGGGTTGTAGTCTTGGTCTTTGCTTAGCTTTATAAAGGTGTGAATCGGTGGTATCCAGATTTAGCTAAAATCAGATTATGGTTTGATTTGGTGCCAGAACTACTTGAATGTCTAATGAGACTTTTAGGTGCTGTTACATGTGGAAGCCCCAGTTTTTCTCCTGTGGAGATTGTTCCTCCAGCTTTTAGCACAGCTTCTGTCAACACAGCCCTAATGTGAGTTTCAAGCTTATGAATAAATGCTTTTGTTTGTAAAATCGACTGTCGTGCTTTTGCAGGTCTTTCTGATGAAGTTGAGGAAAATGTTGCAGGTGAACAACATCTTTGAAAACAGATTCTGTAAAATGAACATGCACTGTCTTGCTGTTGTCCTTAAGTTGGTAAGTTGTTATCATCTACAGTTCACACTGCTTTCTCCGTGGGAAAGATCCAGGTTAGCATACGCAAAGGTGCTCACGGAAAATGGGCGAGTCTCGGTCAACCTCTGGAGTCCCATAATACGTTTGTACGCCAAAAGGACCGAGGTGGGTTCCAACAGCATCACAGATGTGCCTGTGCAGCCCGTTCACATCGCTCCACTCGCTTCCTGCATGCTGTGTGCTCAGACAAAAAAAAAGATACATAGGAGACCACGTTGCTGTTCCCTGTTTTACAGCTCTCTTCTATCGGGATTGTGTGTTGGTGTCTAAGACTGAGGTGAACCACAACACTTACCTGTTCAGACTGCAGCTCCCTGCTGGGACTGTCATGCATGTGCCAGTCGGGAAACACGTCTGTCTGAAAGCGCTCGTCCAAGGTGAGCAGTCGCACAGGCAGCTGGTGAAACGTGTATAAGCTGCAGTTTAGAGGAAGCTTAAAACACCTGTGGAAGCAGGTGTGGTGAGCTGCTGAAGATAGAGCAGTGTTAGAAAGTTTATATTGTGTGGGGATGTTTCATTATCATCTACAACCATGAAGTACACAGTGGTACAGAGTATTCATATCCTTGTTGTTGGTGTCTTAAACCAGGTGCATTCAGTTTGCAGGCCTCCTGTCCAGAATAATGTGCTGCCCTCTTTCATCAGTGGGACAAACTGGTCCCCAGTGCTGCCGCCTGTGTGCGTTTGCTAACCTCCAAATAAAATCAGCATAAGGCATAAAATCTGATTATTGTGCTCATTTCATTTTGATGTGGAGAGGACGCAAACTGAAAATAAGAAAAACACATTACATGAAAGTTGTAAAGTGATTTTCAGTGAGTAAAATAAGTATTTGAACCACATGGAAAACATGACCTTGCACTTGGTGGAGAGCCTCTTGTTGGCAACAGTAGATGGTCAGCAGGTTTGCACACATCTCAGGGTTTGTGCTCTTCCACTCCCGAGTCTGCAGTCCTGATGTCCTGTCACAGCTCTCTGGTTGTTACTTCAGGAGTATCTGACTCATCGGTTCATTATGATGTAGCGCACAGCCTTTGTGTGGCTGGGTTGTAGGGGATCGCTACTTATTTTACTCAGTGACCTGCAAATGTGTATAATTCAATTCATATGTGATTTCTAACTTTTATGTAATGATTTTTTACATCACTGCGCATTTTTGTGACAACTGTTTCCACCAGTCTCATTCTAAGCCTTACTATAGTTAAAAATGAGCACAGCTAGATAAGTGATGACAGGTCAGTTAGTAAAATGCTGATATTAGTTTGATTATTTCAATGGCAGCGAATCACAGACAGAAACAGCTCTGACCTTGGACTGTTTCTGGGAGTGTGACATCACCGAGACGGGCACAGCTGTAAATCTTACTGTTTGTTATCTACATGCAGACGTGGAGGTAGTGAGGCCGTACACTCCAGTGGAGCACATATTTCCAGCAGCTTCTAAGAACGGGTCACAGGAATCAGACCTCTACCTCATGATCAAAGTCTACCCTGGTGGAGCGTTCACCCCACACCTCAGCAGCCTGAGTGTCGGTGAGTCACATTCAGGGAGCAGCTCCCAGGGTGGGAACATGGATGAGGTCCAGTGACTTCTCTCTCTTAACCTGTAACAAACAAAAGTACAATGAAAAAACCAATGTGTGCTTTTCCACGTGCGGCACAATAACGCGACCAACTCGCCATCGAACAGTAAATAATGTTCTGAATTTTGATTTGATGAAGGTGTTTAATCTGTGGAAACTGTTGTAATAATGACGCGTTTACTCTTCTAGGTGACCGTGTGGCCGTAAGTGGTCCAGAAGGCACCTTCAGTCTCCGCCCTCTTCGTGATGTTACAAACCTCTACTTAATAGCTGCAGGCACAGGCTTCACGCCCATGGCTCGTCTCATCCGTGCGGCCCTCGAAGACATCGAAACCATCGGGTAGGAGCAAACTTTCAGAAGCAGCGCTCATAAGTGACACCTTTGTATTCAGTGCTGATCAGTAAGTGCATTCATTTATATAAATCAATGTACTTGGAGCAACCATCTGGTTGTTGGTCACCTCCCCAAACTGTATCAGGAGTCTCCAGGGCATGAGAAACAAACACACAACAAGAGAAGCAAACACACAACAAGAGAAGCAAACACACAACAAGAGGAACAAACACACAACAAGAGGAACAAACACACAACAAGAGAAGCAAACAAACAACAAGAGAAGCAAACAAACAACAAGAGAAACAAACAACAAGAGAAAGAAGCAACAAGAGAAAGAAGCAACAAGGGAAAGAAACACACAACAAGAGAAGCAAACACACAACAAGAGAAGCAAACAAAGAACAAGAGAAGGAAACAACAAGAGGAAGAAACAAACAAACAAACAACAAGAGGAACAAACAAACAAACAAAAAAGATGACTTGCAAAGACCTTACATTCCTGCATTCATTCATTGCATGCTGTGGGTCAGATGTTTGCGTACTGGAGATATTTCCCGTCTTTGTTGTGATCAGTTTTGGGTTTTATTGCTCAAAAAAGTTACTTATTGGTCACTTTTCTTAAATGTAGTGCCGTACGTTACCTTCCAGGAATTTGTTTCACTACTTTTTACACCGTTTTTGCATTTTTCCAAAACGCACTGAAACACACTGTGTGATAATCACCATTTAAACACATAAAGCTACAGCCCCACACACCAACACTGATCTGTCCTAATGAGGACACACGTCATCTTTCTCTTAGTACTTAGGTGTGACCACGAAGCAAAGATGAAAGTGGTTGCCATGGTGATAGTACTGTAGAAACGGAGGCTGACTGCTCATCAGTGCTCATGTTAACTGTTGAAACTTAGAGTGTGTCTGCTGGGCCGCCATTCACTCAGCTTTAACGTCGCTGGGTTTTTGGCTAGATTAGCATTAGCATGTTTGCAAAGCTCTAAAGTTGCGTTAGCAGCATGATGCAGCTGCTGTGGATGCAGTTTGCACTCCTTTTATAGAAATAAAAGTCATGTCCATCCACTCTGAAGACTGTGGCACTATGAAGTGCAAGGGGAACTGTGGGATGGATAGACAAGCAAACTAACAAGGAATTAGACTTCTGGGAACCGGTTCTTGATTCCCATCAATACTTCAGAGTGCTTGAAGGATCTGGTTAGCTGTGCAACAGCTTTAGTATCTCACACCCACTCACCATCTTTGATTTATTCTTACAAATCCAACAAGACAACAAATACGTTTGCACAAACCTGATCATTTTATGAAAACCAAAGTGTTTGGATGCAACATCTGTCTGTCATGTGTGGGTGGTTGATTATATTTTGTTTGAGGCTCTGACACTGTGTTCTTAGATGCTCTGTGTACACTGTGACCTCTGGTGTTTTACCAGTGAACTCCCTGTGCTCTTGACACTAGTTTGAGAAAACAGTCGTAGTGTTTTTCAGTTGGCTGCTTGCTTCATAACCTACAACATGTTTGTGTGTCTCCAGAAACACAAAGCTGCTCTTTTTTAACCGACGAGAAGAGGACATTCTTTGGCGCTTTGAACTGGATGAACTGGCTGCTAATAACGGCAGGTATAGGAGCTGTGTGCCTGGGGAGGGCCTCACACTGTGGGTCGTGTTAACAACAAGCCTCTAAGGTGGTGCATGTGAACAAACGGCAGGGTGGAGTCATCGGTAGAAAAGAACCCGAGCTCTAAGAAAGAAAAAGAAAATGCAGAGAAAGAGAGACGATGAGGAGAGGAGTAGTAACCAGTTTAGGCCAGTCCTGTTAAATGTAATTTAGATAGCTGGTTCAATATTTGTTTTAGCCTTTGGAGCTTCAATAAGCCGGTGTGTCAGAAAAATAACTCTTCTCAACTGAAGTGAATGGCTGTGGAGACATGTCTACATGTAAAATGGCTCTCGTGTCTCGTCTTCCATTTGCTGTGTGTTAGGTTTCAGGTGGAGCATGTCCTCTCTGAGCCCAGTGAACGCTGGACCGGCCGGAAAGGTCCGGTGAACGAGCCCATCCTTACTGAGCTGCTGTCCAGGCCTGATGGGTCCAAATGCTACGTGTGTGTCTGTGGCCCTGCAGCCTTCACAGAGCTAACACTCGGGTAGGTAACACAACCGCACTGCTGCTCTGACAAAGTGTTTTATTTAAAAGCCGTCCTCACGGAGATCTATGTTCTGTTCGACTGACTGCACTGTTTCACTTGGTGTGCAATCACAGCATTTAAGAGCGCCAATACAGTCATGTGATACGTCCTAGAAATATCATTGAAACAGGCAGCGAGCATGTTCACATAGACTCCGGCAAAGTCTCAGATTTTATATGATCATTAAATAATAAATGTGTTATAAATTCAAAGGCCAAACTGCCTCAGCTCCGCGCTCTATTGTTCTTTTTTTTCCAAGGACTTGATGTAATTAATGGCACATATTTTTCCACCTGAAATCTTTTTAAAACATTCAGCTGCACGGGCCTAACAACACCACACTGAGAACATTTTCCATGTGTAGCGTGAACTGACTCAGCTTTGTGTTGACCTCCTTTCCTGTGTGCTCTTCTTGTAGGTTGTTGAAGCATCAGGGCTTCAGTGAGCAGGAGCTCCACGCCTTCCAGGGTTGACGTGAAGGGAACACTGTGTTTCTATGCATCGAGAACTTGATGATGCTGATACGTTGGAGGTGCTCTGAGGAACGTCATATAAATAAAGAGAAATATCACTAGTACTGTTTCAGATACAGTGGATCCAGAAAGTATTCATTCAGCATTTGTCATGATCCAGCCTTATTCCAAAATACATTCAATTTGTTTTTCACTTCAAAATTCTACACGTGACACACCATGATAGCAAACTGAAAAACATTTGCTATATATATATATGTTTTTCAGTTTGCTATCATGTGTACATGGCCTTAATGCCTACTCCAGCTCATTTAGCTTAAAGCTGCTCTTAACCTCGTCAGTGAGGTAACCTGCGCTCACTGGGCATATTTAATTGCTGCTCACCTGAATGCTTTGAGGAGTGAACAGCCAGTGACACCTCAGCCTGAGTCCAACCTGCTGATTTTTATAAACACACTGCACCTTCAGTTCTGCCTTGACAGAACCTCATCACCTGCCTCTAGTTTTTAATTCACTTTCATTTATAAAGTGTTAAAATCACAACAGCAATCCCTGCGAGGTGCTTTATATTGTAAGGTAAAGACCTGCAATAACACAGAGTTCACATTGCAGGATGTTATGCCACACAGCTACGAGAGTAGAAGGTTACTAACAATGAAATGTCCCAGGAGTATCTCTGCCTGCTAAAGAAAAGAATAGAATAGAATTCAACTTTATTGTCATTGCACATGCACAGGTACAGGGCAACGAAATGCAAAAGTGTTGCAACAGAAGGAGATTTTTCCAACTATCAAAAAGAAAACTCTAATGAACGCCACGTGCTTCCTAGCATGGTATGGTGGCACCACCGCCTGGTCACGGTGCCAGTAAAGCAGCCTTTTCCCGGGGCTTTAAAAACGTTGCTCAGGCTAAATTCAAAGGTTTGCTTTGATCATATCAAACTCATTGCTACATAATACAGGCCTCAGCAGTGCCGACCTGTGGCTGTAGCTCAGGTGGTAGAGCGGGTCACCTACTAACCAGAAGACATGATACTAATCCCAGGTTGCTCTTCAGTGCATCCATCGGGGTGTGAATGTTAGGTAGCACTGGAAGCCTAGAAACGTGCTGGTGTGATTGGGTGAATGAACAAGTTGTATAAAGCGCTTTGAGTGCTCAGATTGGGTAGAAAAGCGCTATATTAGAACCAGTCCATTTACCTTTAGCTCCTCCCACAATAGTTGGTGCACATTGTTCCCATTGGGCTGCAGTATCTGGATCTTCAGTTTCAAAAGGTTCTAGCACTGAGCTACCAGGTGTTTCTTGGTTCTTTGCCCGTTCATAGTCATCACATTTATGCATATAACCTCTCTGAGTGGGTTCGCTGGCGTAGCCGTGTTACATCAGTTCCATGTTTCCTGTCCTTACCCGTGTAGGCAGCTTCTCATCTGTCCTGTTCTGGTTTCCCAACACCTGACCTTGTTAAGCTGGGTGACGTCTAAGCCAGTAGTTAGGCTTAGCTAGCATTTGGGGTCTAGCCCATGCTGCATGCATGTCTTGAATGGGTATAATACTGTCAGTGGATACAATTAGAAAACATCGTTTACATTACAGTTGGTAAACTTCATCAATACTTGGTCACCTAACATGACTTATCAGTCAGGGACGCACATCCACTGTTACAGTCACGCCAAGTACCCCAGCATGGCTCCTCTGCTCCTGCAGTGTGATAACACAACCCTTGAATTGTGCAACAAAGACATTCAGGCTGCAGACAGAACAACGTGATGTGCTATGTAGCTGCAACAAAAATGAATCCAGCAGATTCCATTAGTGTGCGAGCTACACCACAGCTCTGTGTTTGTGTCATATCAGTAATGCCAGCTCAGTCTGGGTTCAGGGAAACTGCTCTCCTTTAACATAAGGCTTCAAACTTGCATTTTTTGTAAGGGCAGCCTGTAGCTTCAGCCGGAACAAACAATCTTGAACTTGTGGAAAAATAAATTGACACCAATCAGATTTTCTGAGGTTCATTAAAATAAATCCGGATCAATAAAGCCAGAGCAGGCTTCACACCTGCACTGATACTGAAAAGAATAACTAACATCTCCTCTACACATGTGTGGATACAAACACTGTGTTTGCAGCTGAATGCAAACGTTACAGTTAACAGTACATAGAGGTTAAACCAGGTGAAACATTTTTAATCTTGCATTATTTTAATTCATTCACAGCACAAAACTCGTGTGTAAAATGTATTAATAAGAGCGGTGGTGAATTAACATTGGCTGTTTTGTAGCAGATGGGCATCTCACTGCACACTGTAAAGACAAATGAAAGCATTTACACCGAGTGTGGTGCTCAGCTGCCCCGTATCGCAGACACAACCTGGAAACACATTATGCAGAAGGTTCATAACATCATCCTCCCATCCAGACCACAGTCTGTGCTCCCTGCTTCCCTCTGGGAAGAACGAGGTTCAGGAACCTCTGATCCAGAAACAACCAGCTCAGGAACACCGTCCTCACATTTTAAACCCTAAACACACACAAGCACACAAAAATAACATTGTGCAAATACTGTGAATCCATGTACATATTTACTCTGTAGGCTTCTCTTTCATTCATGTTCGTTACTCCGGACAATAATGTTATATCGTTTCCACTTCACATCAGATACCAAACTTTGTGTCATAGTTTGAGTATTGTGGTTTTCAGTGACAATAAAATAGTCTAATCCAAAGCCGTCTTAGTTTTGATTACTAATCTTCATAACCTTCCCGGGATTCAGGAGATCAGGTAGTTTATTCACGAGAGCTGTTATTGAGTTTAGGCTCTCGTTTGCTGTGCGACACACTAATAGGTCCCTCTGACAATCCGCTCTCTTAACACGACATCATGACATCATGTGTTAAGAGCAAACACTACATTAACACTACTGTCAGACTAATATTGTTTTCCATTGAACATTATTGTTGGGCTGCTGTAGGCAGCTGGGGTCAGCGTCACTACTGGTGCCATGAAGTAGTTCTGACGTTGCACAGACCATAGAGAACATTATGCTGCTCGTAACATCGTGCAGATGAACGGTTTGGTCTGAGGACTCCTCTCCAGAGGAAGGCACAGACCTCTGCAGGCTGAGCACCTGACTGCCATTACATATCGGGCCTGAGCCCAACAATGCCTGGCCTCATGTGGCAGATTGCACTTCAGACTGTCCGGGAGCTCGCAATGACCATCGAGACGTGGGGGGGAAATGCCCCAGGACACTGTCGTCTCATTAGGAGCATGCCCTGATCCTGTCAAAGTCAAATTTATTTATGTAGCACATTTAAAACAGTGACTGTTGACCAAGGGGGTGTACATTTAAGGTAATCAAGAGATAAAAATATAGGAAGAAATGATAACATTTAAGAAAAAGAAGCATAAAAAGAGAAGATTTAAGTAAGAAATGAGACAAATAAAAGTCATACAAACTCTTTCTGATTTAAAAGCCAAGGAACAAAAAGTGGGTTTAAAAAGAGTCCAATGTTGGGGAGGTCCTGATGTGAAGGAGCAGTTTGTCCCACAGTTTAGGAGCAGTTACAGCAAAGGCCCGATCTCCTCTGTGCTTTAATCTGGACCTCGGCACAGGAGCATTTGAGCCGTACCCCCAAGTGAGCTCTTTGGGGTGTACCAATTAAAAAGACCAGAAAGGTGTGAGGGTGCTAACCCGTGCAACGCCTTCAAAAACGAATAATAAAGCAACAAAGGATCCAGCAGGTGCATCGTTCCAATCCTGGGAAATGTAGGATGCATTTGTAGGCTGTATTTGGATGAACCTCTAAATTGGGACATCCTTCACTGCCTACAATACGAAGCTCAACGATGGCACATCCAGTGTCCAAACACAGTAGTCCAGTCAGGTAGAGACATCTAGCACGGTTTTTTGGGTGTTTTTCTAAACTGATGTTTAACACTATATTAAGAATGCCTTTGCAGTGTAATTGAGAGAATCCTTCTCTCATCTCACATGATTTTATGTTATTTATGTTAAATAACTTTTTCTCCCTCTTCTTTTTGAAGTCTTATGTTTACCAGTTTAAAACAGTGTTAATGAACACGGGGTCGGTCGGTCAGTTTAAAGCCAGCACATCCTTTATCACACAAATGCATTTCATCTGAGAGAGTCAGGCTCCAACACAAAGAGATGCAAAATTATGAGAACCTAGAAGTTTGTAGATAACTGCTGGAACAAAGTTGAGAATTTGTGTTCGTGATCTAACGTATTTTCTCCAAAACAAAATATTCAGCAACTCATCCACAAAGTGGCAGCCAGGTGTCAGAGACGTCCCGAGATGCATAAAGTGTAAAAGCTGCCAGTGCTCCGCTGACACAATAACACAGACCTCTGAACTTCTGGCGACACAAAAACCTCCTGGTTGTAGCGCAGTAAGTGCCAGGAGCTTACAGGAGTTCATAGTAAAGGCTCCAGTATTTTTGTCAGTTATTAATTTCACCCCCTGCTTTAAGTTCACTTACATACAAAAGAAACGAACAGTCACAAATTTCATGGTAGTATCCAGAAAGAACAGAAAAAAACTTAAATAGATTTTCATGTCATGAGTGAAATAAATATTATATCACACCAAGCACAACATGACTTAACACTTGATGGAAAAACGATTCTTTCGAAGCACAGCAGTAACTGGTCACCAGGTTTGCACACATCTCAGGAAGGAGTTTGTTCCACCCTCTTTATAGAAACTCCTGTAGTTTTCTTGGCTGCTGCTAAACAACAAGAAAGTTCAGCTCCCTCCTGAGTACCGAGGCCTGGAGACTGGCTCGGCCGCTCCTTTGTTGCCTTGGCAGTATGTTGGCAATCACTGTCAAGTTGGAAGACCACGACAATCTTCAGTATTCTTGCTGGTCTTGTGCAGGTCCACAGCCTCGTTCCTGACATTTTTTGACAGCTCTTTGGTTTTGCCAATGGTCGTAGAGAAGCTGGAGCGGAAGAAACTGACTCTGAAGACAGGCGGCGTGCTTTAAACACAAGTTAAGATCAGTAGTGTCTGTAATTGACTGATTGTAATCTGTGTCCCACATGGGCGCACAGCTGCCACAGACTGTTGTACACCGTATTTCACTCAGTGACATCAGGTTTGACAGCATTCCTCGTCAGTGGCTTGAGCATGAATCGATGATTAATGTATTTGCTCGCTTGAAGATTTTATAGTAGACTTAAATATGGCTACTCGCTGCAGTTTTCTGTACTTAACTGAAAGAGTGATCACAAGGAAAACGGCATGTACATGAAGTCTTCAGAACCAGGAGTTTCAAATTCTGATTCAATGACTCTGCTGCTATAGATATGTAAGAGTCTGACAAATGACTGTAACAAAAAACCTTTCTCACCGCTATGGGTTTAATTATATTGCCAACTCATGTAGGACCACCAAACTGTGCAAAGAATCCAAGAAGATGGAAAATCTGATAATGAAGACAAATTGGATCTATAAGTTGAATCTGGAGCTGATTTCTTATTACAAAGTCTGGCATGTAGTTGACCTGCAAAGGCACTGAAACAGAGGAAAAGAGATGAAGAATTGAGACGCTGATGTGAGTCCCATCAAAAACACCTGCAGAGGATAACAACTGACGGGCATGTTGCGCAGCAGCCATGCTTGGGTGCAGGCTGCTAACCAAGCCGGCCAGTGTTAGCTGAGACTTGGCCTCCACCTCACACCGGGGCCATAAGGAGAACATTTACTGCAGAATATTTAAATATGTGTTCATATTGTGGTTGTGATCAAGTATATTACTTTTATCTGCAGGCCCTGCTGTCATATCTAGACATGTAAAACAGTCAAAAAACAAAATGATGTTCGAGAGGTTTCTTTATTTTACACGACTGTTTCCTCTGTGGAGGCAGGGATGGTAAGCCAGTCTCTGCAGGTCTTTGGTGCAATACTGATCCTAATAAACCATTAACATGAAAAATATAAAAATAGTTATTTAAATAACAAGTAAAAGCTTCTATTGCTGACACACTGGCATGGAATCAGTGCAGCATTCACAGTCTCAGCTTTCAAACGTTGTATTAACTCCTCTGTGGAATGGCGAGCTCAGGAGTCGGCAGAACCGCTCCCTGTCGTTGCAGATGTCTCAGGATGTCCAGGATGGAGTCGAGCTCAAGGCGGAAAGCATCCATCTCCCTGCTCTTGTCCTGAGCCAGACGTCTCCAGTGCTCCAGCTCAGACTGCAAATCATCACCTGGCGTCTGCCACGCCCCCCCAAGCACCTGAAGGACACAAACAAAAGACCTCAGGTTGTATTTGATACAGTAGAACTACTTCATCTGACCTCTATGTGGATAATATCATCAGGGGAAGTGCACAAGCTTCTCCACCAAACAGTGTATATGTTTGGCCACAGGTTCAGCAGTGTGTCTAACTCCGATGTCTGTGTGACTCGCAGACGGTTTCCCAGAGTCCAGGAGACGTTTAAAGTCATTTACAGCATAACATTCAGGTCAGCTTACGTTTTCGTACAAGTTTGCCACTAGTTCAAGTTAGTTTCATTTACGCTGACAATGTGGATCCAGACCTGCTTTTGTTTGAACGTGGTTAGTTCAGGGGATCACCCACCGTGGATGTCCAAGCCTGTGTTCAAAGTTTATCACAACTGCTGATTTAAAACACCTGAATCTTGACCTTAGGGGTCACTACAGGTTCACGTCAGGTTCTGGGTTCCAGTTTCTGTCAGCTAGTTGGGCCCTCACTGGTACCTGCTGCAGCTCCTTCTCTCTGTGCTGGTGTCTGAGCTCCATGTTCAGTATCTTCCTCTCCAAGGTGCACAGGAGTTTCACCTCTGAGCTTGAAGCTTCTTTAGCTTCCTTCAGCTCCTGCAGCAGTTTGGTTAGCTAAACATGAGACAGAAGCAGCTAAATTAAATTAATTAATTCCAATTAATTATTGACACATTTAATGAATTGTTTAATGGTGTATTTCATTAATTCATTTTGGCAGTCCTGGCATTCCATAATTCAGAGTCTTTCTGTGTATAATCCTGGATAGAGCCAGCACAGCTCCTCACCTGCGTCTGCAGAGCATCCTCTCTCCTCCTGGATATTTTCAGTGCTTCTTTGCACCCCTGCGTTTCTTTCAGCTGCTTGTCCAGATGATTCATCATTATCTGCAGGTACATATGAATGTTAAAGCAGCAGGCTCATGTTGTACAGAGGCTGCTTGATGAGGGAGCCCTACCTCTTGAGTGCTCAGCTTATTAGTCAGTTCTGCAACCTTAGAGTCTGAGTGTTCGAGTGCATGGGTGGCCCGCAGGTGGTCCAACACTCTAAAGTGTTCTGCCTTCATAGTGGATAGCTGCTCTTCAAACTCCTCTGTCAGCCTGGGAGATTAAATCATATCTTTAATTCAGGGGCAGCAGGTGATTGGCTGGGTTGTTGAAGAACATCCTGCTTCTTTGCAGGATGGGTCTCTATTTGCACTATGAAGCACTGTCCAATCAGCTTTGCCTGAATCTGAAGAGAGTGTAACTTTATATTCCTGAGAATTCATCAGCAGCACAAATGTTCCAATAGCAGCCACGCATCCCCAACGTGACATCCCCTTCACCGTTTTCCTGACAGATGATGTGATCTGTATCATCTCCACACACTGTTTGTTCTCGAGTATAACCAGTGGTTGGCACTTTGTTGTACACCTGTGTATTGACGTTGACAGTGATATTCCCCATCAGCCTTTTATGGCTCAGGGATAGAAATTCAACACTGTAAATGAACTTTGATATTCAGTCTGCTTCACTGCTTTAAGTATAACATTTCCTAAACAGCAAGTGCAAGTAGAAGCATTTGGAAACAAGCAGAAAGCACACAGAAGCAAAACTACAAAACTGTACCTGCACAGCTGCTGCTTGGCCTGTGCAGCATCAGCCTTCAGAGCTTCCTTCTCCTGCTCGCTCTGCAAGAGCACAAGCTCCACCTGCTTTTTTAAAGCTTCGTTCTCCTGCAGAACCTCAGAGATATGACTCCCTGTCAGAAGGAAACATGAAAAAAATCTTCTAGTGCCTCCAGCTAGCTGCATTTTTTAAATCTGGAAAACCACAGCCCTGCTTATAGACGCTTCTATATCCCTGCTGTTAGTGTTCACACTGGGATCGATGTGGGCATGTTCTTCCTTCTGATGCAAGTCTAGAATATGTAAACAACACTTGTGTGTAAACCACTTTCAAGGATCGCTCGACAAATAACAGTCACACACACACACGCGCACACACACACACACACACACACACACACACACACACCATAAATTGCCCCCTTCACGCACTATGTACTTATACAGCACTCTGCATTGCATTATGAGTTGTTATTAATCTTTGGCTCTCTTCCACAGCACGACTTTAGTCTCGTCTCCCTGCTCTCGTCCCCGATGAGGCGAATCTTGTTGGGATTTGGAATTGAATAAATAAAATCAAAGTGAATTAAACAGTGTGACCACAAAATATTTTGATTGCATCAGGTGATCTTTAGTCCCTTTTGTGTATTACTTACTTTAAAAAAGTGCATTCCCACCTGTGAATACGATGGGCTGATAGGTCTTCTCACACGGAGCAGCTGGGAATGTTTCTCCTCCTGCAGTGAGGAGACCTGGTTGTTGGTGTTTGCTCTCAGTGGATCGTCTTTCTGCTCGTGTGTTGGGGGCAGACGGCATGTTCCTCCGTTCCTTCTTCAGTTCCTGAATGGTCCGTGTCTTTTTAGCGAGCTCTTGATTCAGCCGCTCAAGCCGCACACCAAATGCTGCCTCGGCTTGGCGCTGGTGCCGGCCGGGACTCAGCAGGGCCTGTAAAACGAAGGGCTCTCCTCAGTATTGTATAATCGAGTACAAGTTTATTTTGTGTTATCAACTCCTCCATTATCCTACTTCATCCATTATTCCAAGGTTTCAGGGCAAAGGCTGCCTGCTCTAGCATCTGGAGGCAGCTAAGACAATAGCTCTTTGCTTTTAGTAAGACTTGTACTGACCTTCTGTTTAAGCTGCTGCTGGAGAGACTCGATCTGCTCATGCAGAGATTTCTCCTTCTGTTTGTGGCTCTGCTTCACACGGTACAGCTCTTCCTCCAGAGCCTGGACTACTGGTGACTGGGACCCAGCTGCTGCTTCAAGCTGCTGCTTACGCTGCAGCTGCTGCTCCAGCTCACAGATCTGCTGCTCGTAGCGGAGCTGCAGAGCAGACACATAGTGGCATTCAACAAAAATCTGCTACACTGTTGCAGGTTGTTTGTTTTTAAGACTCAGTTTGTGAGCATGATTTAAAATGTATTTGATTTTATAATGTGTCTAATTTGATTAAATAACTGTGACAAGTTATATATAAAACAGTCCTTAATGAAGAGGAATTAATAATACAGGACCAAGCGCAGTACATCAGTGACTGCAAGCAAAGAAACAACAAATCAAAAGCAGCTACCGACCAAAGAACACTGTTACTGATCCCTGTGTGAAACAAGCCACATGTGCTTCACACTTTCTACTTTACGTATAAACAGTGAGTGATACACAAACCAGTTAACAGGTACAGCTGGAAACTGAGCCAGTCAGCAGCTGACAGGCTCGTGGGTGTGACTAAGCAGGCCGACGCCTACAGACTCAGATCCTCCACAGTAGAGAGGCTGCAGTCCTTTATGAAACAATGCTCTGAAAACACTAATGAATATGTCCATGTCCATGACAAGAGTCCAAACTGAAATAAAACCTTTCTGTCCGTCAGTTTTTCCACAGAAATCAAAATGGCCAGTGCTGTAAGTGACTCATAGTGCTGTCACACAGCTGCTGAGGGATTTTACTACAGTGAAACTGGAGTTGAATCAGAAAAATATTATAATGTATTCACTCTGCCTCATCTCTTGAGTTATCTGCTAATGGTGCTTCAACCCCTGGCTGCTCCACAGCACTGTGACTGAGCTTGTGGACAGGTGACTGAGACGAGCTGTGTAAAGAGCTTTAAGTGCTACGAGGCGCTACAAGAGGAACTGGTTCATGTGTTCCCTCATCTGATGTTTTTAATGATCATTTCATCATTAAATGATACAAACCACAGAAAATAATGGTTCTGACACAGACTTCTATAAAACACACGGAGTCTCTACTATAAGCAGACGTCTGAAACGTGATTCTTCACTGTGATGAATCAAACTACCGTAATTGTCGGGCTATAAGCCGCTACTTTTTGCACAAGCTTTGAACCCTGCGGCTTTTAGTCAGGTGCTTCTTTTCTATGGATTGTCCATGATTTTTGTCATATCGTAAGATTTGTTTTGTTTGTTCTGCTGTTGTACGGCACTACGTTGCCTGGCGGAAGGATCGGGGTTCAAGAGTGGTATGTTGGTCACATGTCCGTCCGCCAGGCAACATAGTGCCGTACAAGTAGCACGAAATACAAACTTCAAAGTAGCGCTACGCGTTCAGCGGGAGGCGTGGATGACCAGCGGCGATAAACTTGCGAAAAGCAAGTTATGCTCAACTCCACCGGTGGAATCTGACAGCGTGGAAAAGTGTGAAAACATCCACGATCACCAACGGATTTTGAAGGGCTGGACTGCTGCATGATGGAGAGGAGGACACCGCCACGGCCCTTCTGAGGGTGTTCGACTCTGACACTGACAACGAGGATTTCTTTGGTTTTGTAAGTGACAACGAAGGAAAGAAGCTGAGAGTGGATGACGAAGCCACCCTGAGCCTGTTTGTATCCGACACTGGAGAAGAGGACTTTGGTGGTTTCAGTGGCAGGAAGAAGAGAAAGATGGTGAATGACTGACTTTTCTTCTTGTTAAAGCCGTGTCACTGCACCTGAGCCTGAAAGGTAGGCCGGATCTATTTTTCTGGTGTGCTGTAGGTTATTGTTATGTACTACATTTGTTACTCATTTATGAAGCACAGCACATGTGCAAATATGTATCCATAACTTGTTTTTCAAAATATTAATAAAAGGGGTGTGTCTCCAAACAGCCGTCTCTTTCCTGACAATTCCCTTTGTGCATATTCTCTTACATATGATGAGTCAACATTGAAACACCTGCGGCTTTTGGTCAGGTGCGGCTAATGTATGTACAAAACAGGATTTTCCCCTGATTTTAGCTTGTGCGGCTAATATTCGGGTGCGCTTTGTAGTCTGGGAAATACGGTACTTCCACAGCAAGAACATTTAAAAGTGTTGGTTCAGCACAGACACACGTTTCCTCACTGATCTGCTGTAAGTCAGACATTTGAAGGAGAAAAATAAAGGTTTTACTGTTTAGTCTCACAGCTGTGCGGTTAAGAAGCTCATTGACTGACTGAAACTGAACTTATTATGTCACACGGCTTCCTCTTTGGGCTTCAGTTCTCTATGAAGCTTTTGTCTGTTTGTCGCTCTGCTTTGCTTTTCTAGCACACCAAGCAGGAGGAGACGTGGTGATCACAAAGTGTGGATTCAGTGACTTCTACTGATGACCAGCAAGAGACGGTGGCTGCCCTATTTCTTTGGTATCCTGTATACCTCACAATACAGGAAAAGAAGGCCGTCGCTTCCCTGAGCAAAGACCACAACATCACTGTTTTACCAGCTGATAAGGGAAGAAGATGCACCGTGGTCCTAAACACTACAGATTACCACACAAAGATCACTACTCTCCTCAGTGACAACAATACCTACGAAGCCTTAAAGCGAGACCCCACAAGCAGCTACAAAAAGAAAGTTATAGCTTGCCTTCAGGACCTTGAAAAGGACAAAATCATTGACTGCCTTACATATCACCGCCTTTACCCAGGGGATGCCATACCCTGCATCTACGGACTTCCTAAAATCCACAAGGAAGCTGTCCCACTCAGACCCATAGTCAGTAGCATAAACTCAGCCACTTATAACATTGCTAAACACCTTGCTACCATCCTTGCTCCTCTCGCGGGGAACACCCCACACCACATCAAGAACTCCACCGACTTCACCGACAAGGTCCAGAAACTTACCCTGGATCCAGATGAAACCATGGTGTCCTTTGATGTAGTCTTTCTCTTCACCTGCATACCCACCACAGAGGCCGTGGAGACGGTCAGAAAACGACTACAAGAAGACAGCTCCTTGGAGGACAGGACCAACTTCACACCCGATCAGACCTGCACACTGTTAGACCTCTGCCTCACCACTACATATTTCAAGTACAACGAAGGCTTTTACAGACAAAAACATGGCTGTGCCATGGGCTCCCCCGTGTCACCTATTGTAGCCAACCTTTACATGGAGGAAGTGGAAAGGAAGGCGCTTGGCTCTTTCAAAGGAAGAGTACCCAGCCACTGGTACAGATATGTAGACGACACCTGGGTCAACATCAAGACACAAGAAGTGGAATCCTTCACTGTGCACATTAACTCTGTGGATAAAAACATCAAGTTCACCAGGGAAGACAAAAAGGACGACTGTCTGCCTTTCCTGGACTGCGCTGTGCACATTGAAGAGAACGGCAAACTCAACATCGAAGTTTACCGGAAGCTGCTGCTTCCTGTCCGTCAGGAAGTCAGTGATCCACCGGCAGATGGGATCAGGCACATTCATCTGGGAAAGCTTGCCTCGGAGATGGTCTGGAAGGATGGTGTTGAAGGCAGAGCTGAAGTCCACAAACAGGATCCTGGCGTAGGTTCCTGGGGAGTCCAGATGCTGCAGGATGAAGTGTAGGGCCATGTTGATGGCGTCGTCTACAGACCTGTTGGCTCTGTATGCAAACTGCAGGGGGTCCAGGAGGGGGGCCGTGAGGGTCCTGAGATGGGAGAGAACCAGGCGCTCAAAAGACTTCATGACCACAGATGTCAGAGCCACGGGTCTGTAGTCATTTAGTCCAGTGATCCTAGGTTTCTTGGGGACAGGGATTATGGTGGAGGACTTGAAGCAGGCAGGCACATGACATGCCTGCAGTGAGGAGTTGAAGATGCCAGAAAACACTGGGCCAGCTCGTTTGCACAGTGTCTGAGGGTGGCAGGAGACACACCGTCTGGGCCGGGAGCTTTCCGAGCATTTGGTATTAAGATGTGATTAACATATTTTTTGTCATTTAAAAAGGACAAAACCCCACACTAGCAGACAGCTGTAAAAGGTATAAACACGCCCCCAGCAGCCGAGGCTGGATGCAGGGTCACCTGATCCAGCCCTGACTATACGCTTTATCAAAGTTTTAAGCCCAATCTTAAAAGCTGAGAGTGTTTGACCCCTGAACCCAAGCTGGAAGGGGGTGAACAGGTCGGTGGTGTGACGGGGGCTTTCTGTTTAGGGTCCTCTTCACAGTCACCCAGCTGTTACTTCCAGGCTGAGTGCTGGCAGGTCGTTACATCGACAAGCCTGTGGACTGATGTTAGCTGTACCTTGACTCTGTGAAACTGCTGCTCCATAACCTGGAGGCTGCGTTTGGCTTCCTCATCGTGATTCTCCAGCTCGGCCTCCAGACGTTGGATCCTTCGCTCCAGCAGAGCAGTGATCCGGCTGGAAGAGGACATTTTGCCAGCGTCCTCGTGGCTGGCAGATGTGGCTGCAGCATAAATCAAAGCAGGCAGCGAATTTGGGTTTCTGCTCCTGAGTATTTGTTCCAGCTCCTTCACCTGGTGAAAACACAAGTGATATGAAGTTGTAGAAGAAGGAAGGAGAAATGAATTGTTAGTGTATGCCCGTGTGCCAAACCTGTCGCTCCAAGTCCTTCATCCTCTTCGAGTCCACAAATTTGTCTCTCGCCTTTCTCTGCCAGCTGTTTCTTTTGCCCACTTCCTGTTTCAGTTTTTCTACCTGAAATGGAGACGGCCTGTTACTTCCCATCCTCATTCCTAAAGCTTTCACTGTTGTCACTGTAAAGCACCACAAAAGAACTCTCGCGGCCCGGTACCAAACGAGTCACGGACCCCGAGGCCCGGGGGTTGGGGACCGCTGCTCTAGAGCAATGTTTCCAGAGCCAGGAAAGATAGGCACATTCCTCAAAATTAACACAATTTAAATCAATTTTAGTTTTAGTGGGGCGATCGTGGCTCAAGAGTTGGGAGTTCGTCTTGTAATCGGAAGGTTGCCGGTTCGAGCCCCGGCTCCGACAGTCTCGGTCGTTGTGTCCTTGGCCAAGACACTTAAGATAAGATAGAACTTTATTAATCCCTCGGGTGGGTTCCTCTGGGAAATTCGACTTCCAAAAAAAGCACAGCAACGACCGAAGTTACAGTTACAGAACTGTTATATATATATATACACACACACACACACACACACATATATAAATACAGAGACAAATATAAATAAAATATACAAAGGGGATAAATAGAATAAATAGGAATAAAAAATAAAAATACAAGTGAATTGCACATTTCAAGTATTGAGGTCTATTGCACTGTTGACTATTTACAAAAAGTATTGCACAAGGTATTGTACAGTGAGGTGCAGAGGCACTGCAGCTTAGTTGTTCCCCCCTCCTTTGTCCTCCTGTTTCCCCTCCAGAGAGGAGTTAAACAGTCTGATGGCGTGTGGGACAAAGGAGTTTTTAAGTCTGTTAGTTCTTGTCTTGGGGAGAAGCAACCTGTCACTGAACAGACTCTTCTGATTGTTTATGGCCGTGTGCAGAGGATGCCCAGCATTGTCCATGCTTCACCCGTTGCCTACTGGTGGTGGTCAGAGGGCCCGGTGGCGCCAGTGTCCGGCAGCCTCGCCTCTGTCAGTGCGCCCCAGGGTGGCTGTGGCTACAATGTAGCTGCCATCACCAGTGTGTGAATGTGTGTGTGAATGGGTGGATGACTGGATATGTAAAGCGCTTTAGGGTCCTTAGGGACGAGTAAAGCGCTATACAAATACAGGCCATTTACCATTTTTTCAAATCAAAACAACAGTTTCCTTGAGGCACATTTTGCTGTAACATAAAGAACTGAATGTTAGACTGAAACCAACAATCACACAATTCCCTGTAGGAGGTGCTCTGTGACAGCAGGAAAAAAAAACGATGGTTTGTGGCAAAACCATCACAGCCTGGTCACATGGTCTGACTGGGAGAGTACAACCACCAGCCTGCCTTAAATGGGAATGATGAATTATTCAAGTTGTATATCTAAAAAAGGTACAACAACAACAAAGACAAATAAAGTTCTGATCAACAAAGGAAACCGTCTCTAAGACTAAACACTGACCTCATTAATTATAAATGGTGTGATTGAATGTTTTGTTTCTATTATAAGTCCTGTTTAAATTAGTTGTTTAGAGTATTTAATGAAAACTGTACCACACACATGCTAAAACAGACTCTTAGATGGCTCGACTACACCATCTATTTCAGGTACAAACACTGAGTCACACGTTAGAAGGTTATGTTACAGTCATTGAATTAGCCTGCTTTATGTCCTGGTGGGCGGGGCTATGACTCGCCACACCCACTATCAGATCGTTACATGGAGAAACCTTTTGAATAGAGATTGAAAATGTGACGTCATTTCCGTGGTAAAACTGCAAAGGATTCTGGGTAAGAGTGGCAAGCGGTACCAGTGTACGAAGCTGTTGTATTATTAACTGCAATAGCCGGTCGCATGACAGCCACGGGAAGCCGACGGGTAAAGAGATCGGTTTTATCGGATTACATCGTTGAAGAGAAATTGTTCGAGCCATGTTTCCGAAGTAACAAAGAGCCGACGGATGGCCTGGATTGCAGCCATTCAAAGACCAAATATAACGTCCCAGAACACTCACAGGTTAGTCTGCTCCAAGCATTTACACAAAGGTCAGTCTGCTGTTGTAATTGTTGATGTAGGTTACAAATAAGTCTTAATTTGAATTGAATTCGTTGCTATGCTGCTTTGTTCACTGTGGCTTTGCGGGCTAATGTTTGTGTTTTGTAGGAAAACCAGCCTACAAAATGCAGGAATGTGATCCAGACTGGGCCCCTCTATCAGCCTGGGTCAGACCGAGTTTAAAGCTGCTACCACAGCCCGATTT
Organism: Astatotilapia calliptera; assembly: GCF_964374335.1. Classification (NCBI taxonomy): domain Eukaryota; kingdom Metazoa; phylum Chordata; class Actinopteri; order Cichliformes; family Cichlidae; genus Astatotilapia; species Astatotilapia calliptera. Next base: position 527,453 of record NC_137432.1, on the reverse strand, counting down.
GATCGGTTAAGAGAGAGAGCGAGATCGAAACGTCCCGCATATATGTGCCCAAGTGTTGTATTGAAGCAATCAATTGATGAATAACTTTTCCAGTATGTTGTTTTGTAATGTTTTTTTTTTTGTTGCATTGTTGATTAGTTTTTCACCGAAGCAGCTAATAAAGCACGATGGATTTTTACAATTTTGCCTCTTTCCTGTAAGATTCTATAATAGAACGAAACAATAATGCCAGTTATAAATAAAAACAATAATTGAATGAATTACGAAACACTCATTTTATTTCTATTAGATCTGAAAATGTTGTGTAACACTACAACCTGAAACAACAAATAGATGCGTTGGCCTGTAACAGCAGCTGTGAGATGGAATCGTCCAAATCACCAAAGTAAACTGGAGCTGGGCTTGTTGCAGGATCTGAAGTTACTAAACATGTTGTGAGTGTGTGCACTCACACTTAGGACCATATAATAATAAATATGTGCGTGATGAAAGTTGTGCAGCATGCTAACGTCCTTACTCCACTCTGTATGCTCGTGTGGGTCTGACCCTTTCACTCCTTTGATTTTTTCCTCGTCCTTTTTTTGCCTCTTCGCCACGTCTGTCTTCGTACAGAGCTGCCGTGTTCACCGTCGTTTTGTACAGAACTGCAACTCGTAAACATAAAATGCAAGTAGGGATTAAAACCGCAGAATTAATGATTGCCGGTGCTGGAAATGCTTGATGCGCTTGATGCAGTGTTTTGATGTTGTTGCCACTCGTACCCACAATGCAATGCACGAAAGTCACGTGGTCTGTCAATCTCTATCTCTGTCAATTTCTATACAAAGTGTTCACGGACACCTTGGCTGCTGCCTCTAAACATATTGAGCGTTGTCGGTCGTGCATGCTGCTCATTAACATTCAGTATTTGTTAGTTACTGTTACAGGTTGCTGCTGTGGTCTGCCTACTGTGTTGTTCTCTTTTGGTTTCTTGACTTTTCTTCCAGCAGGTGATCCAGCTGACTTTTGTGGTCTTTTCCTTCTGTCCCTCTGATTTTCTTGAACTTCCCTTGTCTACGCCTTTCCCGTTCCTATCCCCCGGTCATGTCTGTTCTCATTGTAATAACTTAAAAGTAAAAATAAAGATCAATCAAGTGGACCAGTATGACAAAGCCGTAATGATCCACGTTGCCTGTTGGGCCTCTTTCTTGGCCTTCAGACGATAACTCTGATGCTACAGTGCCGAACGGCACAGGAAGAATAACTGAATTAAACTAACAACAATGACTTGCATGAGGGAAGTTCACTGAAGTCAGAGTATCATTTAAATATGTCTGTGAAGGTTCTCAGTCATCTAGGTCATTTTGACTCAAAATTGAGTCAAAGGACTCAAAATTGAGTCAAAGGACTCAATTTTGCCATTTCTCCGCAACAGTTGCCCACAGTGGACCTCATCTCAGCCACAGAAACCGCCATACGGATTAATACATTATCACAGACAGAAGCAGAGCAAATCAGGATGAAAGTCTCAGCCACCCTCTCCAGTGCCAAAGTCCCTCCATCCAACCTCACAATACAGGAAAAGAAGGCCGTCGCTTCCCTGAGCAAAGACCACAACATCACTGTTTTACCAGCTGATAAGGGAAGAAGATGCACCGTGGTCCTAAACACTACAGATTACCACACAAAGATCACTACTCTCCTCAGTGACAACAATACCTACGAAGCCTTAAAGCGAGACCCCACAAGCAGCTACAAAAAGAAAGTTATAGCTTGCCTTCAGGACCTTGAAAAGGACAAAATCATTGACTGCCTTACATATCACCGCCTTTACCCAGGGGATGCCATACCCTGCATCTACGGACTTCCTAAAATCCACAAGGAAGCTGTCCCACTCAGACCCATAGTCAGTAGCATAAACTCAGCCACTTATAACATTGCTAAACACCTTGCTACCATCCTTGCTCCTCTCGCGGGGAACACCCCACACCACATCAAGAACTCCACCGACTTCACCGACAAGGTCCAGAAACTTACCCTGGATCCAGATGAAACCATGGTGTCCTTTGATGTAGTCTTTCTCTTCACCTGCATACCCACCACAGAGGCCGTGGAGACGGTCAGAAAACGACTACAAGAAGACAGCTCCTTGGAGGACAGGACCAACTTCACACCCGATCAGATCTGCACACTGTTAGACCTCTGCCTCACCACTACATATTTCAAGTACAACGAAGGCTTTTACAGACAAAAACATGGCTGTGCCATGGGCTCCCCCGTGTCACCTATTGTAGCCAACCTTTACATGGAGGAAGTGGAAAGGAAGGCGCTTGGCTCTTTCAAAGGAAGAGTACCCAGCCACTGGTACAGATATGTAGACGACACCTGGGTCAACATCAAGACACAAGAAGTGGAATCCTTCACTGTGCACATTAACTCTGTGGATAAAAACATCAAGTTCACCAGGGAAGACAAAAAGGACGACTGTCTGCCTTTCCTGGACTGCGCTGTGCACATTGAAGAGAACGGCAAACTCAACATCGAAGTTTACCGGAAGCTGCTGCTTCCTGTCCGTCAGGAAGTCAGTGATCCACCGGCAGATGGGATCGGGCACATTCATCTGGGAAAGCTTGCCTCGGAGATGGTCTGGAAGGATGGTGTTGAAGGCAGAGCTGAAGTCCACAAACAGGATCCTGGCGTAGGTTCCTGGGGAGTCCAGATGCTGCAGGATGAAGTGTAGGGCCATGTTGATGGCGTCGTCTACAGACCTGTTGGCTCTGTATGCAAACTGCAGGGGGTCCAGGAGGGGGGCCGTGAGGGTCCTGAGATGGGAGAGAACCAGGCGCTCAAAAGACTTCATGACCACAGATGTCAGAGCCACGGGTCTGTAGTCATTTAGTCCAGTGATCCTAGGTTTCTTGGGGACAGGGATTATGGTGGAGGACTTGAAGCAGGCAGGCACATGACATGCCTGCAGTGAGGAGTTGAAGATGCCAGAAAACACTGGGCCAGCTCGTTTGCACAGTGTCTGAGGGTGGCAGGAGACACACCGTCTGGGCCGGGAGCTTTCCGAGAATTCAGGTTCTTAAACTGCTTCCTCACATCTGCTTCATGAATATGAAGAGTTGTGGTGGGAGGAGGTGGTGTGAAATCCTCTTTTGTGTGGGGTGAGGAGGGGGGTGTTGTAGGTGAACAGTTTGAAGGTGGTGATGGCTCTATGGAGGGGGGAGAGGTGGGGGAATTAGTGTCCAAAGTGCCTCTATTGTTGGGGTCGTTGGAGGTGTGAAGGCTGCCTGATGGCTCGTCAAAACGGCAGTAAAAGTGTAAAGGAAGCACTCAAAACTAATTATCCTAATTGGGCTTTTATAAAGTCAGCAAAGAGGCACAGAAAAGAAGACCAGACACCAGCGAGGGAGGATAAGAAGGACAGACGCAACAACATTGTCATCCCCTATGTAGCCGGTGTATCAGAGAAACTCAGGAGAGTTTTCTCCAAGCATGACATCCCGGTGTATTTCAGACCCAGCAACACACTCAGACAAAAACTGGTTCACCCGAAAGACAAAACTCCAAAACACAGACTTAACAATGTGGTGTATGCTGTACAGTGCAGCGAGGAATGCTCAGACCTCTACATTGGAGAGACCAAACAGCCACTTCACAAGCGCATGGCACAACACAGAAGAGCCACCTCCACAGGACAAGACTCAGCAGTCCATCTGCATCTAAAGGTCAAAGGTCACTCTTTCGAGGATGCCAATGTTCACATTTTGGACAGAGAGGACAGATGGTTTGAAAGAGGAGTGAAAGAAGCATCTATGTCCACTGTGAGCGACCATCTTTGAACAGAGGCGGGGCTTACGACACCAACTCTCTGCCATCTATAATCCAGTTTTGAGTTCCCTTCCCAGACGCCTTAACGCCCACTCACATCCTGGGCCATCTGACCTCAGGAAATCACATGATAAGGTGGGGCCAGGTTTCACAATGAACTTACCCGAAACTCTGGCTGATTGGGACCCACACCCAGTTTCACACCTTGGATTAGGTAGATGATCATCAGGGGTCCTTTTGTCCCTCTGTGGGGGGAAACTCCCACTAGGTTTAAATCTGGGACTCTCCACCATTTGACCTTAGAACTGAAGAAGCTTCTTGGATGAGAGGTGAAACGTCTTCAAGCAACTCAAAGAAGTCCAGACGCTTTTCTTTGCAAGTATCATTTAAAATAAAAAGTAGTTAGCACAGACAGAGGATTCATGCAGATTGAGGGTACAAAACAAATCAGTCTGTAACCATCGTGTGAGAGCGGAGCATCACCTGTTCTCTGAGCTGGTGTATCTCAGCTGTAGCAGCCTTCAGCCTGCCAGCATCTCTGTCCAGCATCTCCTGCTTCTCAGCAAACCACTGCAGTTTTTTCTTAAGGGCTGTCACTTCCTCCTGGTGCCTGTCCTCTAATACACGCATCTCAAAGGTCTGATTTCCTAACACGTTCAGGAGAAACGCACTCAGTTCTTACTCACATATACACAGCAGGTACAATAAGTATTGAACATGTCACCAGTTTCCTAAGTAAGTATATTTCTAAAGGTGCTACTGACATGAAAGCTTCACCAGCTTAATTCCCACATTACAAGAAATCAAACATAAATGTCCACAGATTAAGTTGTGTGTAAGAATGAGGAGTGACACAGACAAGTACTTAGAAAGCAATCCTGCCTTTTTATAGGCCAGATGGGACCATCAAGAAACATCTCATGATGGGTAAAAACAAATAATCTAGCTCAAGACCGTCACAGTCCTATTGTTGTAAAACATCCTGATTGGTTACAGAAGAATTTCTAAAATCCTGAAGGTTCCAGTGGCCAGCGCCCGGTCATGGCCGGTTCTCCCCACAGAGCAGTGAACAGAATTATCGCAGAGCCAGGGGCCACTTGTGGAGAGCTACAGAAAGACCAGGAATCCTGCAATTGTTTCAAACAACACAATGAAAACACGGCCTGTATGCACAATACTGTTCATTACTGAAGAAAAAGCAAAATGAAACATTTAAATTTTGCTGAAAAACAATCAAACAAGCCTTTGAAATACTGGGCGAACATAGTCTGGTCAGATGAGACCATAGTTCCACTCGTTGCATGCATAATAAACACCATGCCAACAGGTATGCACCACCAAGGCCTGGGTGTTTCAGCATGTGACACTGGCACACTTCAGGATGAAGGGAAAAATGTGCCGAGACATTCCTGATAGCGAAGAAATGACAGTAGATGTACAGAAAGGAAACTACTGACTGGCTTCAGAGAAAGAAAGAAAGTGTCTCGCCCAGCCAGTCACCTGACCCATATCCAGGTTAAAGTCAGTGGAAAGAACTAAAGGTCAGAGGTCATAGAAAGGGCCCGCGCAGCACTTTCAAGTTTTGAAGACTGTTTGCGTGGAAGTTTGGGCCAAAATCCCGCCCGAGCACACCTGGGAATACTTTCTCCACACAGGAGACGTCGTGAAGCCGTCGCCTCCAACAACGGCTTTTTGTGCGAACAGTTAAGTAAACATCAGTCAGCACGTTCAGTACTTTCATCTGTGTGTGGATTAGATGTTACCCACATCTGGTGACAACTTCACTTTGAATCATACATTTAATGACATATTTGTCAGTTTGATACTTTTTGGGGTTTTATAAACAAATCACCAGTAGCAGCTGGTTACACATCTTTTCAGTGTTGCAGTAATCCTGACAGCATTTGATGCTTTTCTTTGTCACACAACATTAAAGTGAGTCTCTTTGGTCAAACACAACATTTGAAGCTGCCACTTTGATTTATGGGTTTCTGCTAAGGTGGCACATTTTTAAACTGGCAGAGTTTTGCATATTTCTACATGTTTTGAAGGCAAAACGAAGCTCCAAACTTGGGCTTGTCATTATCCTATTATAGCATTTTGGAATTGGGTTTGTATATGAAGTGAAAAGGGGATGAAAAATATGAATATTGTAGTTTCAGGACTGTTCTTTATCTTACCCGATGTGGAGGTGGCTCGGGCTTCAGCCAGGTCTCTCTCTTTCTTAATGAGCTGCAAGTCCACCTCCAGAGCCTGCTTTTCCTGCTTAAGCTTGTGGACGTCCTCAGACATCTTGGCCTCATTTCTCTGCACAAAGATTCACATCTGTGCTACATCAAAGAGGCTAACATAGCCCTTCAAGCCTTACAGTACAGGTGGATGAGAGCGGTACTAACCTGAAGTGAGTTTATTTGCGCTAACAAGTCTGCAGTGCGTGGAGTATGATCCGTTAAGCATATACTTCCCACTGGCCTCGAAGTTTTATGCAGCTGCTCCCTGGTGAGGTTAGAAAAGGTTTACCCTAACCACAGAACAACCACTCCACAGCTAGAGGACTTTATGATCTCTATTTGTTAACGACCTACTTCACAAACTTTGAATAAAGTTAGCGCTGCTGTCCCTGAACACGAGTGACTCTCCGGTTTGGCCTATGAGTTGAATACCTTCCATAGCCCAAACACGTGCTGTTAGCTTCACTGTTAGCTTCACTGTTAGGTGCTTAAATGCACAGAATGAAGCGATGCATGAACATGTGTATGACTCGCAGTGTTCCAAGTGGTCAGTCTTTCACAGTGCACATAAACACACATATATGGGTACAACAACATGTGTGTGGGACGTACAGGTCTGTCAGACGCTCACCTGGTGGCAGCCAGCTCATTCAGCAGCCGCTGGTTTTCTTTAAACATGGCCTCCTCATTAGCTTTACTCTTGGCCTGCTGAGCCTTCATCTGTAAATACAGCTTCTCATTCTCCTGGAGGAAGATTAATGTAAAAAAACAAACAAAAAAACAATGAAAAGAACAACAACTAGGTACAAATGGCTCTTGTTTTTTTAAACCGTTGCTCACACCTAATATGGGCTTTTCTATTTACTGCAGTTTGTATAAAACTGAAAATGATTAGAATTTCATAAACTGTGCCCACACGGCGTCTTAACATAGAGCTTCTGAGGCAAAGCACTGCTACGAGTGGAGAGCACTTCTAAAAAGTTGTTTTAAGCAGATGGCAGAAAGTTTAGTGCTTGGGGAAAATGAGTCCCTCTCATTAAAGACACACTCTCATCTCCCAAACCTATGCAAACTAAAGCAGGGGTCCCCAATCCCAGACCTCGAGGGCCGGTGTCCTGCAGGTTTTAGATCTCACCCTGGGTCAGCACACCTGAATCACATGATTAGTTCATTACCAGGCCTCTGGAGAACTACAGGACATGTTGGTCGTGTCCAAATTCATGGGCTGCATCCTCCTGAGGACCCGGCCTTCGCGGTCTATGTGGGCCGGGTCCTCAGAAGGTCGGGTAGGCCGGAAGTAAACGGCCGTGAAATTGGACGGTCTCGCCTTCTGATTAGCGTCGCCGCTGTCTCGGTGGAGTTTAATAAACTCGGCCGTCTGCTCCTTGCTATCTAAAATATAACAGGACACTGGCGTAAACTCTCGACCATCTCATACTTCTGTTTAATCAGTTTTCTGTTTGACGTTTAGTCAGCTGTGTGAAAACCAAGGGGGAACCCACCCGGGGGATTAATAAAGTTTTATTTTATCTAATCTAATAACTTTAATCTCAGCCAAACCGATTTACTCACGAACAAACAAAACACTGAAAAAAGCCCAACAATAACATCTGTAGGTTGTCTAAGTGACTTATATATTACGTTTAACCCGAGCAGCGAAACTCCGCGGTGATCTGAAAATGATGTGCCGGGAGTTGTGCCGTTCTCGGCCGCATCAGTAACCCTCGAGCTCCCGGCTAGCTGTCGAGCTGGTGGGGAGCAGACGCCTCTGAAAACGTCGAAGCACTTTTGCAAATATGGGATATCTTGATAAACCGAGCAGATATTTGATGTTTACACAACTACTTTCTCGCCTGAAAATATGTTAAAAGTTTATTTTGTGACCCAGAAAGATTAGTAAGAGTAATTTTAAAACTTAGTAGCGGCCGCCATTGTTGGAAACTGGAGTTTGGCTGGGCCGCGCTATGAGTTCTGGGATATGGTGGGCCACGAAGGACACACCCGACCCATCCTTCAAATTCGGGGAAAAGGAGGACGCATTTGTCGGCTGCATTCGGAGGAGTCTACGAATTTGGACAGCCTTCGGCGCGTCGCTGTGACGTAATCGGTCTACAAATGCGGCCTCAGGAGGATGCAGCCCATGAATTTGGACACGACCGTTGAGGAGGTAACTTATCCATTTAAATCAGCTGTGATGGATCAAGGACACATCTAAAGTAGATGTAGAGTAGCGAAAGTCTGCAGTGATCTGAAAATGATGTGTCGGGACTTTGCCATTCTCGGCGGCTCTAGTGACCCTTGACCTCCCGGCTAGCTATCGAGCTAGTGGGTAACAGACGTCTCCGAAAACGTCGGAGCGCTTTTGAAAATATGTGGTGTCCTGATAAACTGAGCAGATATTTGAGGTTTACACAGCTACATTCTCCATGAAAATATGTTAAACGTTTATTTTGTGACCAGAAAGAATAATAAGAGTAATATTAGAACTAACTAGCTGCTGCCATTGTTGGAAACTGAGCTGGGCTGCGCTATGAATTCTGGGACACAGCTTCTTCTTCGGGGTTTAACGGCAGCTGGCATCCTTGTACATGCAGTGCTGCCATCTTCTGTTTCAGTGCGTTATTACACTCTTAAATCCTGCTACTTATTCCTGCGTCTTTTGGGATCTTACAAAGCTTCAAACGACGCGTCGACTATTAAATCAGTCGTCGACGATTTTGATAGTCGACTAATCGTGGCAGCCCTAGTATGTAGTGTCATAAATTTGCATCCATTCAGTTGATGATGTAGCAAATGTATAAAATTACTTACACTGCTGGGATTACAGCTGACAGGACACAAATTAGAAAACAGTCTATTTGTTTTAGAAACAAGTCCTAATAAAAGTCCTTAAAAAGTCGAAATAACACTGAAATCATTGAGAGAAAAACGTTGTGACAAAAGTCACAATAAGATGTAGAGTTCAGGGTCACTAACCTGTTGGTAACCTTTTATGAGTGCCTCCTGCTCTTTTATTTCTTTATCAATCTGCTGGAACTTCTCATCTGCAGCAACATCTGCAGCCTCCACCCACCTCTTCTTCTGACTGGCTTCTTCTGCACTTCTCAGCTGTTGAGAGAAAAAAGTCTTACCCTGGCAGTACCCAAATAAGAATGGGCCATCCTACAGATTTCCCATATATATGGAATGAAAGTAGTGATGTGTTTGTGCACCTTGCTTTGCAGTAGGTAATTCTGCTGTCTGAGTGAGCTGAGCTCCTCTGCTCCTGCCTTCATCATCTGCAGCTCCCTCTCCTTCTGTGCCAGCTGCGTCCTCAGCTCCTCCAGCACGGAGCTGTCGTGGCCAGTCTGAAAGGCAACAAACCAAAGTCACGTCTCTCTTTCAGCAAGAATCAGTGTGCACAGGAGCTGCAGCATGTTTTTGCTTTTCTCCTATTGAACACACATTTTGGCAGTATGTTTGTGTTGTGACACTCTAAATGTAGTGTTAGGTAAAACAACACTGTCCTTGTAAAAGGTGAAAAACACTATGGATGAACGTGTGAAATCCTGTAAGCAGAGGCTGTGGCACTTTAGCTCTGCAGCTCAGTCACTCCCTGGATGGCTCTCAGTTTGCTAAAGTGATGTGCAAACAACAAAGGCTCTAACTTTACTCACATCTTTCCATTTTAAATATTTTATGTTTTAGCACCCAGAGCTGTACCAATGACCAGCTACTACGCATACTCAGGTTTTATCTAGGAGCTGTAAGCTTTAGGCTCTGCTTTGGTAACCAGCAGCAGATTTTAGGCACACAGACTTCATCCCACAAAGAGCTGGGCCTAACACTGTAAAACATGGCAAAAGGAGACCTCTGGAAGTTCAGCTCAATCTCAATGCCAGACACCAACACAGACATCGAACAGGCTGGAGAGAGGACACATCCCTTCCATCTCCAATACCCTAAATGTCAAAGGAGCTTGCAAAGAAAAGCATCTGGACTACTTTAAGTTGCTTGAAGACGTTTCACCTCTCATCCAAGAAGCTTCTTCAGTTCTAAGGTCAAATGGTGGAGAGTCCCAGATATAAACCTAGTGGGAGTTTCCCCCCACAGAGGGACAAAAGGACCCCCTGATGATCCTCTAATCGCCTGAGCCAAGGTGGGAAACTGGGCGTGGGTCCCAATCAGCCAGAGTTGCGTGTGTGTTCATTGTGAAACCTGGCCCCACCTTATCATGCGAATTCCTGAGGTCAGATGGCCCAGGATGTGAGTGGGCGTTAAGGCAGGGAAGGGAACTCAACAGAGGTGTGGACTCGAGTCACATGACTTGGACTCGAGTCAGACTCGAGTCATTAATTTTATGACTTTAGACTTGACTTGAAAAAATGTTCTAAGACTTGTGACTTGACTTGGACTTTTACACCAATGACTTGGGACTTGAATTGGACTTGAACCGGTTTACTTGAAAAGACTTGATATTTTACCCCAAATATAAAATTTAACATGCATATTATATAGAGATTGAAAATGTGACGTCATTCACGGGTAGAACCGCAAAGGATTCTGGGAACTCGTGGCAAGCGGTACTAGCGCACGCAGGCTTTCAATTAAAATCAGTCACACAGCGATAAAAAGAAATACAAAAATGTCAAGAAGCCGTTGTATTATTAACTGCAATAGCCGGTCGCATGACAGCCACGGGAAGCCGACGGGTAAAGAGATCGGTTGTTATCGGATTACGTCGTTGAAGAGAAATTGTTCAGCCATGTTTCCGAAGTAACAAAGACGCGATGGATGGCCTGGATTGCAGCCATTCAAAGACCAAATATAACGTCCCAGAACCCTCCAGCTCACAGGTTAGTCTGCTCCAAGCATTTACACAAAGGTCAGTCTGCTGTTGTAGTTAATGCGTCATTTTCATAACATAATTGGTGATATAGGTTACAAGCAAGTCTGGCGCTGAACAGAAATTGTCGTGCTATGCTCCTTTATTTATTGTGCATAAATAGTGAATTGTCCTGACACAATATTGCGTTTCGCTTCTGTTATTATGGTACATTGACAAAAACATATACTTTTATTCACAGAATAAAACAGTTGTTTTGTATCACTAATTGTCCAGTACGATTACAGCATACAATATTATTGTCACTGCTACATTTCTGTAACGCGTACCAGAAATTATTTCTACTACTAATTAATTACCGTTAAGCTCAAAGGTCCTATTAATAAACGGTTAACGAATGTGTATTTATGACGACGATTTGTGAGACTGGTAAACTTATGATACGTACGATGGTCTTTACTTTCTACACGGTGCATTTCAAGGTCCTGCACCCATCCGTCGGTAAACTGTACCTGGGCTTGTTGCAGTGACCGGAAGTTACTAAACTTCACGAGTGTGTGCACTCACTCCAAGAACCGTATAATTATAAATATGCATATAAATATGCTACGATGAGCTAGCTGACTTCATCTAACTAGCAAATGTTTTCCAGGCTACGTTGGTGATGCAGTTTTTTTAATGTATATGATATTTTTGTCATGCGATTTTAAAGCCGGTGTTGTGCCAAAAAGTGATTGTCTGCCAAAAAGTGATTTCCAGTGTTTCTGTGTATTTTTTATGTGTAATATCTTTACGTATGTTCGTAAATAGACTTCGGTGAACAGGGGATACAAAGGGGTTACATAAAGAATTAAAAAATTATCTGTTTTTTAAGTATCTTTACAACTTGTACTTACATTATAACCATATCTGGTCCTTTATCCCCACTTAAAATATTTTTACAGAACTATTGTAATATTTGCTGCCATTTCTGCTGTGCTCTTGGCCAACTTACTCTTACAAAATACATTTTTAATGTTAATGAGATTTTTTTTACTGCATAAATAAAGGTTATATAAAAGTCGCTGCCAAAAACTGATTGCGGCTTGTATCTTGCTACACGAATGTTGTTTGTGGCTCAAGATGACTTTATGTCATCCATAAGGGATGCATTTGACATATGTTTAACATATTATAGCCCAACAAGTTACTTATAGCACTTTAAATATGAGCAATCGCTTTTTGGCAAATACCGGAAATCAGTTTTTGGCAGACAATCACTTTTTGGCACAACACCGGTCCTACAACCGCATCCAAGAATAACATGCAGCTTATCTCAGAACTGTCGGTGAAAATTATTCTTGGAGCTAGGTTTAATTGAGCTGAATTTTAAAGAGGTGCAATTTCACAATTTGTGTATATTTTCTAAGTTCACTATTTTGTATGTGTTGAGAAAAACACAGATTTAAAAATTACATGGTCTAATATTTACATTTAGCATAACTGCAACATACTTTTTTCTTTTCTTTTTTTTTTAAAGACTCGAAAGGACTTGAAATTCAAAATTTCAGACTTGTGACTTGACTCGGACTTTTACACCAGTGACTTGAGACTCGACTCTGACTTGCCTGACATTACTTGAGACTTGACTTGAGACTTGAGGATAAAGACTTGAGACTTACTTGAGACTTGCAAAACAATGACTTGGTCCCACCTCTGGAACTCAAAACTGGATTATAGATGGCAGAGAGTTGGTGTCGTAAACCCCGCCTCTGTTCAAAGATGGTCGCTCACAGTGGACATAGATGCTTCTTTCACTCCTCTTTCAAACCATCTGTCCTCTCTGTCCAAAATGTGAACATTGGCATCCTCGAAAGAGTGTCCTTTACTACTGTAACTTGGCTTCAGATAAGTAATAGAAAATAAATGGATTCATGTTCGCTGTATGATGTTGTTCAAGAAAAGCAGAGGTCATGGTTACTGCTGACACGCTTAGTATTAGAAGTTGAGATGGAAGTAAGCATGAGGGTGTTTGGTAATCCAATGCCACGTTCTAGATGCAGCCGGAAATTTAAATTTCCAAGTTCCAGTCAGAATATCATCTGGAACGTTCCCTCAAATCAATTAACTAATATCCCAGAAATGAAAACTGCACTGACACTGTTGTGTATTCAAGACTCACTAAATAAGCAGTGCGCAGCACACAGACCAGGCTCTATCCATCAATGTGCTGCAGGAGTGTTTCTCAGCACAAAACAACAAAAGTGTTACGGCAGAGGTTCCCAAAGTGGGGGACGCAGAGCCATTGCAAGGGGAGTATGAATGAAAAACGTGTGGACCCTGCTGGCATAACGGACAGGTTTTTGACGGGGCTCCCACACAAATGCAAAGCAGAGGATGAAGCATCTCCAAATATGTTTCCAAACCAACTTCCTTCCAAGTCAAAGAACAGATGATCATATCTTGCCTTTGGCTTCACCTGCACAAGTGCAAAGGTAGGTCTCCCTGCAGGATTAGTTTCCCCTGCGTCAGGAGCAGCGCTGGGCTGTTTAAATCACGGACACGGACGAATGTATTGACAGCAATGCTGAATATTATTACACAGGAAAAAACAACTACACAAAATAGACCATGACACCTTTCTAAATGGAGGGACAGTAACTGTGTGTAAGTGTGAACACAGGAACCACTGTGTTATGGTGTAATGTTAATGATGCATTAATGAATCTACTTTGCTAAGATACAAAACAAGCCCTGTTTTCCTCTTTTCCAGCTTCATCACTGGAATGTGAGTGATGAAGTAAGTGAAGTCACTGCAGAGTTCAAACAAGATTAACCAAACACAGCACAACAGCTGTCGTAATCTTCCTGAAGTTATACAGGTTATTACCAACCACACAGAGTAAAAAGAACAATGTGAAAAGATGCTGGTGGTCAGGAAAACCTGCACACACAGTATTTCCTTACACGGATCTGTGGAAGATGTTGCTCCAGCCTGGTTTCTCTGACTTCCTGTGCAGAATCCTGGTGTTTGGTAGCATCTATTTGCTGCTGGAGGACAGCCACTAAGGACTGAACAGATGCCACTAGTTCATTCCTCACTGTTACTCCTGGTTCTACCAGTGAAAACACACAGAAAGGGATTCAAAGAAGTGCTAACAAGTCAAGACATTACAAGGTAAACTGACAGAATTGATGCTGGTTGATAAGAAATGAAGTTAAGCAGTTATCCAATGATCGATCAATGAGTTTCTAACAGTGTGGAAAGCACACGATTCTTTCCTACATTATTTAAGCCTCTGATGACTTGATGTGTGCAGTTAATAACCTGTGCAGTCCCAGCAGTCTTCATGGTTCGCTCTGTGTGGACACTGTGAGGAAACAGCAGACCGGGTTTTGGCTGGTGTAGCAGAACCTCTACTTATCCCCGATGACCTTGAAGTCACCGCCGTTCTCCCATCCAGGCGCTTGCCTCTTACAGGAGCTGGAGTGGCTTGTCTCATTGAAGAGGTACAGGAAGGAGAAGTAAGGGAGCCACGGGAGGCCTGAGAAAAACGTATAATGCAAAGTGTGAATGTAATCTCTTTTCTACAGTAGTGCCTTTTATATAGTTTGCTCACCGGGTGTTTCTTAGTTTTGCCAGTGTGAGATGATGTGAGAGAAGAGCTTTTGGTATGATCCTGCATCAGCTTGTCTACTTCTGCTCTGATGCTGCAAATCAGATCCTTGTTGGGGGGGTGAGCAGCACTGATTGGGTGGCTTGTCGACTCCTCGGCCCCATTTATTGCTGCAGCTGCAGGGTGCTGTGCCTCATCCGGGAATGCCCTTTCCAGTCCCCTGGAAGTCTTTTCTTGGTTGGGCTCCACAACACTGCAAAGTGACAACCACAGTAAAAAAGAAACAAAATATTTTGTGTATTGTAACTTTACAGTTACTACTGTAACTATTTTTTCAGAAGAGTGGCAGTGATGTCACGATGGTGAGTTCTTCTAAATACAGACAGACGGTGGATAATACATTTTTTCTCTCATATTCATCTACATAAATGAGTACACATTAGTGCCAAGCAGAAGACGGTGGACGGACGGACGGGTGGACAGGCTTCAGCATGAGTCGTCACATCTGCATACTACATACTAACTACATACTTTTATTTTCTTGGAGGGTGCAGATGGTTTCCTAATTATTACAATCCATTTCATAATCATTGACACTCTGAGTCCAGACCTTTTACCAACTGAAAACATTTGATTCATCATGAAAAATAAAGAAGAGTCAGGAATGATGAGCAGCTGGACAAGAATGGGACAACAATGCTCTCCAACATGTCCAGCAGCTGGTTTCCTACTTCCAGATGTTTCAGGACTGTTGTAAGAAGAGGGGCTGGTACACATGGCCCAGTGTTTTTGAGATGTGCTGCTATCATTAAATACAACAGATTTTTTTTTTTATTGTACATTTTATAAATATCGGATATATTTTCTTTGTTTTGCTGGGAACAAATAGGGGCTTCAACATATTTGCAAATCAATGCAAAGCGCTTTAATTAACATTCTGCACAGCCTCCCTGAATTTTAGAACTGATGATCACAGAAGTGATCCCTGTGTGTTGGCCCTGCGACAGACTGGCGACCTGTCCAGGGTGGACCCCGCCTCTCGCCCTATGACAGCTGGGATAGGCTCCAGCGCCCCCCGCGACCCTGAAAAGGATAAGTGGAAGCGAATGGATGGATGGATGATCACAGAAGTTGTCATGCTCTCCATAACGATCGATGCTTTCATTACTGTTTGTTTCACTGTTTTTGTTTGCGAGTTTATTCTTTGCTTCACTTCTTGTTTTATTGCTAGCAGAGTTCCTCCAGTTGATCATCCCAACCCACGGATGAACTGCTGTCCACGGCATACCAAGAACTCTTGTTTATAATAATAATAATAATAATAATAATAATAATAATGGATTACATTTATATAGCACTTTTCGAGACCCTCAAAGCACTTTACAATGCCACTATTCATTCACTCTCACATTCACACACTGGTGGAGGCAGCTACAGTTGTAGCCACAGCTGCCCTGGGGCAGACTGACAGAGGCGAGGCTGCCAGATCGCGCTACCAACACCAGTAGGCGGTAGGGTAAAGTGTCTTGCCCAAGGACACAACGACCGAGACTGTCCGAGCCGGGGCTCGAACCAGCAACCCTCCGATTACAAGACAAAATGCCAACTCTTGAGCCGCGATCGCTCCTTAACATAGTTAAGACAGATTGTGACGTCAGATTTAAGCTTGTCTGTTGGCTGACGTTTGAATATTTACAGTGAGTCCCTTCAAATGTTACTTGAACACTGTATTTGTGCCACAAACACTGAGATACTGATGAACTGGGAGGAAAACAAGCTGGCTGCTTGCTGAGAATCCATCGACTGCGTAGTCCTGACCTGACAGGCTGGAGGGTGAAGCCTCTAATTTGAGCTGCCTCTGGTCGGAGGAGCCTCATCAGCTCTTCTGCAGTGGGCAGCTCTAAATACACACAAAGACAAAAGAGTTTCTTAGCATACTTTTATCATTAACGATCCTGCCCATCACAAATACTTTTGCACAAGTAGGATGCATCTTATTTATAGGGCTAACACACATGAAGTGACATGATGTGACACAGAAGTGGAGCCCAGGTGTGACAAATGTGAAATGAAGACCTTTCTCTCAAGTCTTTGAAATCTGTGGACAAAGAAAATAATCAAAAAATTTTGATGCTTTTTCCAAAACTGTCAAATGACATTGAGGGTTCATCCCTGATCTCATTTGTAGTGTCAGAAAGAGCCGTTAGGGTACGCTCACTGAGCAACCACAGACCTGGGGTTTATACACTGTATACTCAGACCGACAAAGACTTAAAGTAGAATAATTTCTGACCTGACTCACTGGTAGAAACAGGCTGCAGAGACTGTTGGGCACGTTGAGGAGGAGAGGAAGGAGACAGAGGTCTGTTGATGCTCCATCTCACTTCCAAAGATGAGGTATGATGACCATGATCATCTGAATCCTCCACAGCATGGACCTGCCTGTAGGCCTCCTGAAGAGCCTCCAACTCTGAGGCCCCACTTTGCACGTAAGACTGACCTGTAGAGGAAATGAATGAAGTTTATCCAGAAAGCAAAGTTAAAACTTGAATGATGTTTTAGGGAAGCTTCAGTCACGTTTAAAGACCTTCCTGAAAAAGCTCGTTTCACGTGTTTACATGCTTGTTTACATCCTGACCACATATGTATTGTTTACAATTTTGTCTTATAATCTGGTTTTCATTATGCATATTTACATATTATTTTACCTAATGAGGCTAAAGTTATTAAAATGTTTTCTGTAAAAGTCAATATATAATTCATTCATTGCATAGACTGAAAATGTCACATGTGAATCACAGTGTGTGAGATGTGGATTAGACACTTTATAACCTCAAATTGGGATTAAAGTAATCTCTGTCAAAGATCAGGGACTGTGGCTGATCTCCTTAGAAGTAGTAAAATCACACAGACACTAAAGAGAAAACTGCATCAGGAAAGAGAAGCCCAGAGAAAGGGCCACATCTTAAAGGAATACCAGAGCTGAAGACCATCTATCATCCTGACACTATATTTCTGATCATGGTGGAACTCACAGTACACTGGGAGGAGCGGATTGAGGAGGCCAATGAAAGGAAAGTACCAGGAACTAGTGCAGGAGTGCAGGGGAAGGGGCTGGAAGACTTTCTATGAGCCCATAGAAGTGGGATGTAGGGGCTTTGCAGGACGATCTCTCTGCAAAGTCCTAGGCCGGCTGGGCGTGGCTGGGGCAGCCAAGAAGAGGGCCGTCCAGGCTGTGAGCGAAGCAGCAGAGAAAGCCACAAGGTGGCTGTGGATTAAGAGGGCTGATCCGTGGGTAGCTACTGGTACGCAAGTCGGGGCCTGATCACCCCCGGCTGGGTCGCCTGGGTGAGGGTGTGTGATGTTGTGAGACCCGAAACACCTGATGACCCCAGGATACATCACTGAAGATGCGTACCAGTGCATCCAGGAGATGTGTCTTGTATAAGAAAATAATTTATAGAGTGAGGAGGAACTGGAGCGAAAAAAGAAGCAGCAGCACTCCTGACACAATTTGTATGTTGTATGGTCGTTACCCTTCAAGCTCAGTTTGTCAGCCACGGAACTGGGAGCGTGATGGTCCTACAAGCACTACCACTCACACTGTTTAGGGGTCCATGCCCCGAGTGCCCCAAACACCTCGTGAACCACTATTGGCTTCACCCTCCACACAAGCTCCTCTCACAGCCCTTGGGTTGTGTCGAGCTTTTTGTGTTACGTCCTCCTGATGTCGCTTCTACCTGGTATAACATTTATCACTATGGCCGTCTTCTTCTTCTACGCCTGGTCATCACCAGTCTGTGAGAGCGTTCAACCATAGAACTGGGACTGAACTGCACTTGTGGTGTGGTAGACCCCAGCCTCTATCGAGCTTGTGCCTTTGGTGCCATTGGTAGGATTTTTCAATATCAGGTATTTCTATCTGCTGGTGGTGCATGTTGTGCAGAGGTTTGTCTTTCCATGATGTTTCCGTTCTCTGTGTTTCTGTTGCCTCAACAGAACCATGTACTCACTAGGCACACTATCAGCTGTGGCCATGTTCCTGGTGTACTCATGGATCTTAGCCGTTTCATTCTGAATAGTGGTTCTGACTTTCACTGGTTCTTAGCCTCCTTCCTTTCGCTATGTATCGTCTCAGGGTGCTGGACATGGGCTGAAAGCCTCCATGCACAGAACATGGCCCCCTGCTAAGTCCAGTATCTAATTTAAAATCCTTCTCATCACATAAAACATCTTACGTACAGTATTTCCCCACAGAACAGTGTAATTTAAGTTCTACGCCTCCCAGAAACTACACAGAAAGGCATAAAGTCAAACATGACTTTCAAAAACACCAGCTGACCTTTGAAAGGCCCTGTAGGGGGAAAACTATTTTCCCCACGAAAAGCGACACCACTTCCGGTTTCCCCAGGTAATGGCGGACTTGAAAGTTCGCACTGACAATTTGATGATGTTAATTGCAACGTAGGAAGTGCTATGAACAGCTGATCAAGGTGTGTTTCTGGATTATGTTACTGTTGTTGCGAGCACGTTTTACTTGATTTTTGCAAAGGAAACCCTGACCTGGGACAAGTTGAATGCATGCTGTGTAAGTACAACTCCTGTGGTTTCATACGCAAAAAAATGATTGCACTA
This sequence comes from Astatotilapia calliptera, assembly GCF_964374335.1. NCBI lineage: Eukaryota > Metazoa > Chordata > Actinopteri > Cichliformes > Cichlidae > Astatotilapia > Astatotilapia calliptera. The sequence goes on along the minus strand of NC_137432.1, from coordinate 508,353 downwards.
GCTTATTTGTGTCATTGCGGGGCAAGCCGTGTGTAAATTATTAAAGGACCCTTTATGCAGGCAGCTCAGATGCAAGTGAGTTTATTCATCAAATGTTGATACAAACAGAGATGGCGAGGGTGAGCATGAAACTAAGAAAAAACCTAAACTGGAAAAACTAACAAAAACAAACCAGAAACAGAGATGCAGGGAGACACGGAGAGACAACCTGAGACGACGGAGGGAGAGACGCAGACCAGAAAACACCAAATAACGCAGACAAACCAGCAACGCACACGAGAAAACACAGGGTTTAAATACACACAGGGCAATCAGGGAATGGGAAACAGGAGGGAGACACGGCTGGGAGTGATTGGACATAACGAGACAAGGGGAAGCGAAACTAGAAACACTAACGAGAGACGCAGACCTGCAAAATAAAACAGGAACTCACACATGCAAAGACACAGACTAAGGAACACGGACTTTACACAGAGGAAACACCGACAGAAATGACTAAACATTAAACTGAGGAAGAACAGAACCAAAATATATCACAACAATAGAAAACACAAAACGCTGGGTCAAAGACCCAGGATCATGACAATTCTACCAGGATTTTAAAATAGTTACACAAATGGGAGCGTGTACGCTCCCATGGGCTTAAAGGGTTAAAGTACTTGCTCATACGGGGTCATCTGATTGGTGGAATTTTCTCTGGATCATTGTAGAGTCTTTACCTTACAATATAAAGCACCTTGAGCCAATTGTTGTTGTGATTTGGCGCTGTATAAATGAAACTGAATTAGCCAGCTGGTTGCAGTGATGGTCACAGTAGGGATTGTGCATAATGCTGCACTCTTATCCTCTAGCAGACTTTCACAGGGTACGTGACACGGGTCTTGGTAAATAGCCATGTAGAGTCTAAATTTTCTTTGCCATGATCTTCTCTTTCAGGTCAGCTGCTCTGGCATTCAATGTCAGTAGTCTCTATCGTCTCCTGTGGCCAGCGTATTATTCTAGTGGGGGATCTGATAATTGGTGCATGCATTGATGGCTGTGATCTTATTCCTACCGTTCAAATGGCTTCTCAGCAGCTGTCTCGCCTTCTGGAAATATCTGGCTGTGGCTACCCTTTCTACATCTTCATCATGGTTCCTGTTGGCCTGTGGGTAACCCAAGTACTTGTAGCTGTCCTGTGCATCTCCTATTCTGCCTTTTTACAGCTCAACCCATTCAGCCTGGACCATCTTCACTTTCTTTGCAACCATTCAGCCACCCTTATCCAGTCACAAGAACGTCCAGATATCCTTGCGGCAGATCCTGGTGAGATGGATCAGTAAAGTAATGTCTCACTAACTCTTGGGATATAGCTCGATGTCATCCATGTACAGCAAAAGGCCGATGGTATTTGCTCTTAATGACGAGCTGACTTAGGCGAGTGAAGCCTATGCAGAACAGCAGTGGGGACAGTGCATTACTGTGTGATTGCCTTGTAGATGGTGTCCAGTGTCATTTTCCACAGTCCCACTGAATTTCTGATGAATATAATTAGGGCACTATTAGAGCACCTTGTACAGTGCCAAGCACTCCAATATACTCAATCCAGCTTCATCTGTTGGCCTGAGCTACAGCCACCCACATGATCTCACCTTCAGCTCTAGGTGTGTCTGGCTTGTGCTATTGTTCCCTTGTAGCTGAGATTCCCCCATAGATGAATCTTTGGAGAAACAGGCTATTTATTCTTTTTGCCTCTCTTCATCCTAGTGGCCAACGTTGTGACCCTTATTCTGGATCCGGTCTTTTATCAGTTCCCAGAGTCAGAACCAGACACGGAGAAGCTGCATTCAGCTTTTATGCTCCTTATATCTGAAACAAACTCCCAGAAAGCCTCAGATCAGCTGAAACACTCAGTTTATTTAAATCCAGGTTGAAGACTCACCTGTTCTCAGCTGCATTTGAATAAAACACCAAATCCATTATCTACTGTTTTTTTTTAAATCAATTTTAAATCATGCTTTTTATTTGTTTTTGTTTTTTAATGTCTCTGTAAAGCACTTTGAAGCACCTTGTTGTTGAATTGTGCTATATAAATAAACTTGCCTTAGTTTGACAGTTTCTAGAACTCAGTTATTGAGATCTTGTCCCTCTTTTTCATCCAGCAGCTGTCTCTCAGAGTCCTTCTGTACCTCTGTTAACTAACATGTTTCTAGGCTTCTCTGATTTACACTGAATTACACCACACGGTTCTACCATAGTTGGCTCTTTACATCCTCACAGCTTACTACTGTTCCCATTGTAGCCTCTTGATTTCCAGCTAACAGGGGCTCCTTGATCAGTGTGTCTTATTTGCATTGTACTCATTCATAGAGCCCACATACACTGCATATAAATGCTCTCATTGTGCGTGTCTAAGATATTAGGTTTCAAATAAAACCACTTTAAAATACACATATCGATATTCTTCTCTGGAGTTGGTGTTGCCTCTGTTCAGAGACTCCACTGTGTTGTTCTTTCTCTCCTCTTCGCCTGCCTCATCCAGAGAATCATGAAAAGACACTGAAACAAACATTAAGTTGGAGTGACATATATTCTTCAATAGCTAAATCCAAAACAAACAAAAGAAGAGGAAGCCTTTAAGGTTTGATGAAGACCTCAATCATATGTTTTGGAGAAAGTGTTGTTGTGTTTCAGACAGAGCTGAGAAGTAACAAAGTACTTGTACTTTGTTACTCTACAAACTTTATTCATTCTTCTTGCCTCCTCCACTTCCGTACCATTGATTCATTAATGTTGAATTATCTGGCAGCTGCTCTATTCTGGACCTGAAAACAGGGTTTGATCTTTGGTTTCACTCTGTAATACTGGGCTTATTTTTCTCTGAACGTTTGAACTTTGAGAGTTTAAACAGGAGAGAAAAGTGTGAAAATGTTCGTGCCTGTCTGAGAAAAGTGTAGAAAGTGTGTAGTGAGGGGTTTTACAGCCTTAAAACATCTATAATAACTGTAAAAAATAAAGCTGGCTACTTTGTGGATTTCACCTTTCACGGGTCATTTTTACAACGTAACTCCCGCGATAAACGAAGGACCGCTGTACTCTGAGAAATGGAAGTTAGCAAAGATGGCTCATGAAACATCTGCTGACATCTGTTAAAGTCAGCTGTGTGAATCCACAAAGATCAGCAGCTCTGCTGATCACAGCCTGTCCACAAAGAAAATCTCCTCAAGCTCACATTAGACCACAACTTAGACCACAAAAGTTTAGGGTTCTCCCACATGTTGAATCTAACTGTGGCGGGGGCGTGGTTTGCTGGCCTGTTGCAGAGGAGGGGTGACACAGTGAGCTCTCCGGGCGGCACGGAGGCGGGGAGGGAAAAGGTGTACGGGACTGTTAATGAGGGAGATGTGTCTTAAAAAAAAAAAAAAGGTAAATGGCCTGCATTTGTATAGCGCTTTAATTAGTCGCTAAGGACCCCAAAGCGCTTCACACTACATTCAGTCATTCACCCATTCACACACTGGTGATGGCAGCTACATTGTAGCCACAGCTGCCCTGGGGCGCACTGACAGAGGCGAGGCTGCCAGACACAGGCGCCACCGGGCCCTCTGACCACCACCAGTAGGCAAACATGGGGTTAGTATCTTGCCCAAGGATATTTGGCATGCAGCCTGGAGGCAGTCTGGGATCGAACCACCGACCTTCTGGTTAGTGGCTGACCTGCTCTGCCACCTGAGCTACAGCCACCCTTATGCGTCTTATGTGTGTCTGCAGTGAGAAGGAGCAGAAGATGCTGGGAGAGAGTCGGAGTGGCTGCGTCCGAGGCGGGTGCCAAAAACCGCAGATTATTTCTCAATAAACGACAGTCTAAGCCAGGGGTCGGCAACCCTGGGCACGCGTGCCACTGTTGGCACGACCATAGCTGGACTGGCCATCGGGCATACCGGGCATTTGCTCAGTGGCCGGCCCGATGATTTTTTTTTTTTTTTGTAATGGTATAAACAATGAAAGGTGGTGGATTGGCCAGATGCTGGCAGATGTGTAAAAATAACTCAGTTGTTTGGTGGTGGCTATGGCGGGGCTTCCACAGATTCAGTGACATTAGCAAGTGGTGGAGGCCAGCAGGTGGAGGAGGGAGATCGGAGGCAGGAGGAGCAGAGACCCGAGGCGGCCGCCGGTCCGAGTGTGAACTGAACTTCAGGTAAGAAGTTATGACCTGCAGTCTATCTGGTCAGATATGAACCAAGTTTAGGTGGAGTTTATTTTCGTTATGCTGACTTTTTACAGTCAGTTACAATAACTCGTACTGCGTACTAGCTAGCATGACGCAGTTTCTATACAGCTGGGTGGGTGCTATGATGTTACTGATAGTGAACTTTATTTAATTCATAAGGTTAGTTAGTAGCTGCCAACCGTCCCTTGAAAATATGGAATTGTCCCGCATTCAGAGAAAATATTACGCGTTTCATGTTGAGCTGAAAAGGAACAGTTTGTCCCGGACTTCAGCTGAAAAAGACACAAAGCTGGAGTTATTCTGTCGTAACGCTGCACAGCTGCCTCTTCTCCTCTCATTCTCTCACCCTGCCTCTCCTGTTGCTACTTCAATCATGAAACTGATCAATGATCAGCTGATCGTGTCTCGTTTGTTTATCATCCACTTTGTGCCAGAAAGAGGAAACCAGCAGATGTCGCGCTAAACAACAGCAGCACGTTTAAGCTTGATCAGCTGTTGTTAGAATTTATTTAATATTAATTTCTAGTATCAGCTGATGTTTGCTGGAGCCACAGCTGTAAAGCTGCTGGTCATGATGTCGGTTTGGATATGTGATGAGAGGGAAACATGAAGATGAAACCAGGAGATGTCCTTACTGAATCATCAGAGCTGTGATGGAGAAACAGGTTTACCTTTTAGGTGACATGGATGAGTTGAAGTTATGAGCTGTTTCTGAGAGACAAATAACACCAGGATCCTTTTCTAAGCAGCTGACAGCTGGTAACTGTGCAGGGGCGGGTCTAGCAAAGTGTTGCCAGGGGGGCAGGTAGGCATTAACAGGGAGAGGGGGGGCACAAGGAAATACTTTTATTTCTTATTCTCATTTTAAAAGTCTCACTTTTATTAAATAATTATCTGAATCTTACAACCAAAGTCTTTATCTGACGTAAAATGTATAGAAATCACACATATACCAACAAGACTGTGCATCACTGTCACAACAGCGTTTGTTTTCATTCAAAGGCTTTATGGCTTTAATACCTGGGGGGCCGGTCTCTAGTCAAAATGTCCAGGCTGATGTTTTGTCCCAGTCCAGCCCTGGGCACGACACGCAGTGAGTTAATCTGAGAGGTGCATTAAAAAATAAATGGCTGGGCCAGCGGTGCTCATCGCAAATTAGCTCGCATAGACACATTAGTTGTGCTGCTTCTTAATGACGGTATCTTAGCTAACAACCCAACTACCAGATTCAACTTGTAATTGGCTAAAAATAGGTTAGCCTACCGGTGAGAGGGACATTGTTAGCTTTCCACATTCCGACACTTCAACAGCTTCAGCAGCTGTCCGCTCAGCATCAGCACCACGGAAATACACAGATACATCCGTAGACTCGAGACACAACGTGTTTTTGGGACTTTCAGGTGTTTGGACCAATGTTTTATTTTCTGAACAAACCAGAAATCTTTAATGAGCAGCTGGATTTGTCTCGCATTAACTGGCTGAGTTAATGCCAGTTAATGCAACATCGAAGCAGCTGGAATCCACAGCTGTGCGTGTTCATGGAGCTGCATGTTCACCTGCTGGACGTCACTACCTGACAGGTTTAACTGTCTTCAGAACATTGCAGAGGCCTTATTGACAGTAGCTTGCCATCACCAGTGTGTGAATGTGTGGATGACTGAATGTAGTGTAAAGCGCTTTGGGGCCCTTAGGGACTGAGTAAAGCGCTATACAAATGCAGGCCATTTACCATATTTGGCTCTACATGTCTGCGTGAGCAGGTTTTCTCACACATGAGTCCTCAGGTAGCCTCTGAATGCTGGACACTGGGAGACCTGTGTCTCTGAGTGGGAGACCAGAGATCACATTAACATGTGTGTCTCTGTGTTAACAAACATGCCATATTGGCCCAGTTTATTTTTCTTATCATTGTTGTGAGGAGACCATAAATAGCATTTGTATTTTCTGTTGTTCAGTTCATTTGCTGTTATGGATTAAAAGTGTTTTTGTTTCTAAATAGCTGATAACTATTCGCTGACAGCTGCAAACATCTGTGAACAAATATAATCCTATAACGTTGTTCTATATAGTGAGTAACTGTTCATATAGAGCGTTATTACATTTATTGCTAATGCAGTCATACGGCACACTGACCTCTGAGGAAATGTTAGATGCACTCATCATCAGAAAGGTGTGTGTGGGTCCTGTGTTACACGAACTTTAAGCCCCGACTGCACTCGTTTTTCTATTTAGGTCTACCTGCACTGTAGTTCTCTAATTCTCTGCACGTGTCCTACATAACAGAGTCAAGCTGAGTACATTCATTACAACTAGAATTTAGATTCAAATAACATTTGTATTCTCATGTACTTTATTTTATTATCATATTAATAGAGCACAAGAGTCAGTTACTTTGTACTGTCTTACTCTGAGTACATTTCAGAGCCTGTAGTTTTTTACTTTACTTGAGTAAAGAAGTTGATTCAGTACATCAGGCTTTACTGGAGTATTTTTTAAACTATCTGTACTTCAGATTGAATCATTATGACGAGACTTGGAAGAAGAAGAACCATTTAGACCTCACAGGCTTAATGGGAACTAAAGGTCATCGCTTTAGGAACACTGCCGGTGACGACAGTAACACATCTCAGTGTGCTGGCCTCAGCACAGTGTCATCTGTGTCTTACCTCTGGCAAGAACTGAAGCCGTCGTTGACGTCTGAAAAAGGACAAGAGTGTGACAGTGCCACAGTCACATGATATCCGTTCATTTGGAACAGTAAGTGATATATTACTAACATGAATTATACACAGCTGTTATTATATCCACTGGTTATCCTGAGGTCGCTGTTAAACAATCATACGGTCCCCCCCTGGACAAACGTCCAGTTGAACTCAGATCCAGTTTGTTTAGCTAATTTTTTCTTTTTACAGCATTTTTAACTTTGCAGATACATCAACAAAGTGTGTTCAGCGACACTGATTTTCTCAAGTGTTATACTGTATATACTATTGAACTTTATTCTGTGTGCTTTTCATTGGAAAATGAACTTTCTGATGAAGTTTCTAATATTTTTGACTTTAACAGGTACAGATTTGAGCACAAACCTCCTCCAGTGGAACCTTCACGTCCTCGTCATCTTCAAAATCCTCGCTGTAGTGTGGGGAGCCTGTGAAGGCTGAGAGAGGACAGACATGATTAAGACAAAGACAGAGACACAGCAGAGTTGGCCTAGATTTCATTATTCTTACCTGGACTGATCGTCCCTCTGGCCTTGCTGTGATCATCACCGCCCCCTCGCTCCACTGGTTCTTCTGCTTCTTCTACATTCCTGCAGGGAGGACATCCTTCTTATTACATTGAAATTACAACACTGAGCTCCACAGCAGCAGCTGTTGTAGAGACGCTGAAAGCACAGCTGTGCTTTACTACTGTCCAAAATTAACTCATGTGTCTTACTCAGAAGCCTCATTTAGGGGCCTTGGGGGTGGGCACGCTACATGGCGTCCAGAGGACGGTGTGTGTATTCAAGCTCACCTCCGTTTGTGTCCACTAATAGATCGTTACACGGAGAAACCCTTTAAATACAAGCATGCTCACGCACACAGGTGTGCACGGACACCTTTGCTGCTGCCTTTAAACATATTGATCGTTGTCAGTCCTGCGTGCTGCTCATTAAGTTTCAGTATTTATTATTTCCTGTTACTGACACTTATCCAGGCTGCTGCTGTGGTCTGCTACTGTGTTGTTCTCTTTTTACTTGTTTCTTCTTTTCTTCCAGCAGGTGATCCAGCTGATGTTTACTGTCTTTCCCTTTCCTATCCCCCGGTCATGTATGTTCCCATTGTAATAACTTAAAAGTTAAAAAAATAAAATAAAGATCAATCAAGTGGACCAGTATGGCAAAGCCGTAATGATCCACTCGGAAAAATAAACCCGTCGGGCATCTTTCTGGACCTTAGGCTGCTGCTGAACGGGGCAGGAGGGAAAAAAGCCTAATTTAACTGAAATGACCACAGAGGGGAGAAAAGTATCTACCATGAAATTCAGTAAGTAGTTATGCAGTATAGCGGTCATCAGCAACAGATACGGGTATTTAATTGATTTACTTGTAATTCCTTTACTAATTGAAACAGTAAAAACTGTATTAAGTGATAATATTTGCTGAGCTTTATCAGACTAATACGTAATGCTAACAACTTTATAAAGGTTTGTATTTTTGGACGGTGGATCCCCAAAGTGACTCAAAGACAGACTCTCTGCAGCTGTCCACAAAACATCATTTTCACATAACCAGAGATGGGCAGTGTAATCCGATTACTTTTTTCGAGTAATGAGTAAAGTAAGGGGTTACTATTGCAAAAAAGGTAATTAGATTACTGTTAGCGAAAAAAAACCCTAAACGTCTGATCAAGCACCAAATACGCTGCTGCAGTGTGAAACTCACAGAGAAACTCGCGGATCCTTCCACTGACCGCTGTGACACACCTGCACCAGGGTAAACCTCCGCCTGCCCCACTCCTGATATACAGGTGAAAATAGAGCAACAGGACCGCTGAGTCTTTGACTTTATTTATTTTCTGCTGTGTTTTACTTGCATCTATTTGAAAGACTGAGTGTAAACACACAAATATTTTATTTTATGTGCTGGAATGTGCAGAAAATAGGTTTAAATGTTAAACTAATTTCTTCCAGTCAGAGAATGTTGCAGATAATTAAATTTTTGCTTGATGCATAAAGTTAAAAGATTAAAACTGATAAAACAAGTTTTAAAAACAGACTTTTCCATTTGATTACATTTTGTATGATGGATTATGTAGAAAAAGTAGAATTGGGCTGAAAGATCTATTGTTTTTTTAGGGGATAAATCATGTTTTAAAAAGTAACTAAGTAACTAATTACTTTAAAAAAGTAATCAGTAAAGTAGCGTGATTACTTTTTTCAAGTAACTTGACCAACACTGCACATAATAATAATAATAATAATAATAATAATAATGGATACTTTATTGATCCCCATGGGGAAATTACTTGTTTTTCTCTGCATTTGACCCATTCACTCTGTGAAGCAGTGGGCAGCCCACTAAGCAGGCGCCCGGGGAGCAGTGTGTAGGGACGGTACCTTGCTCAGGGGTACCTCAGGGTAGCCGTTAAGTGGATTCGAACCGCCGACCTTCCGATCATGGGGCGACCACTTTACCTACTGAGCTATCCCTGCCCCATAACATAACTGACTTTAACTGATTTTCAAATGTTTGAATATTTAGTTTGAGAAACGATTTCCTTTTTCCTAAATGCAATGAAAACCTGTTGTGTTGATGGCTGCTGCTGCTGCCACTCTGCACTCATGTACACAAACTGATTTAGATGTGAAAAGTTCTGATGGTCTTCTGTTAAGCTTTTGTTCATGTTTGAATCTCACTGCAAGAAGGAAATGCAGCACAGGAACTTTCTCTGTGTTCGAACAGGTTTTAGTGACGGGTGAATGAACACAGTGCTCAATGGAAACACAAGAGCTAAATGTGGCAAAATGAAGAGAGGTGAAATAAAGGATCATTTACTAGTGCTGAGGGGATGTAACAGAAAGAAAGAAAGTGTACTTTATTGGTCCCCGTGGGGAAAATCCCTCTCTGCATTTAACCCATTCACTCAGTGAAGCAGTGGGCAGCCACTGGGCGCCCGGGGAGCAGTGTGTAGGGACGGTACCTTGCTCAGGGGTACCTCAGGGTAGTTGTTCAGGGGAATCTAACCCCCGACCTTCCGATCATGGGGCCACCACTCTACCTGCTGAGCTATCCCTGCCCTAACACATAGCTGCTGACATGCCTGTAGTTGTTTGCAGGGGTAGAACGTGTTGAGTCCAGCTCCCTGTTCAGCTTGGAGTAGTCTATAGTAGATGAAGCTCCTGCCTCCAGCTGGGCAAAGAACCTGGCCTTCTCCTCTTCCTCCTCCAGAGTGTCTAAACCCACCGCGCTCATGTACACAGCTGACACCGTCGCCGAGCCTGCACACACATTTAAACACAGCACTTCTCCACAAGACTCCTTCATGTATAGTGCTTTATGTGGGTGGACAATAACGGTGGAGCTACTCAGTGCTACATGCTCAAAAAAATGTTTTGCACCATTGCCATCCTGGTTACATAATAAAAGATGAAAAATGCTTTTTGATCTGGATCTGGGAGAACTGGAGTGCTAGCACAGTTTCTCCAAGCATGAATTTGTGTAACACCTTCTTAGCTGTCAGTACATTTCTGCAGCCTCCCAAATAAACTGGTAGTCTCACAAATTTCACTGAGCATCTGTTTCTGTTCTTCATCGCATATTTTTCTTCTCGGGCTTCTTTCCATTTGAGCCTATTATTGATTTTCTTTCTTTTATAAAAAGTTTCTAAGCAGAGTTTTCTGCATGCTCCTCTGTTGTTTGCTTTTTAAATACCTTCACATATCGCTCTCGCTGGTTCGTCTGTGTGTTCAAGGACTCACCCTCTGTGTCTTTGTTGTCTCTCAGGACGAGGTCTTCCTCCTTTGAGTGAATACCTTCTGCCTCCTCATCCTCCTCTTGAATAGACTCAGACTTCCTTAAAGAAATCTGAGATTCCAACCGTGCTGACAGAAATAAAAACATCTTGATCTAAACAAATTAGGAAAAGCAACATCGATCCACCACCTGGGACCCAACAACACATCAGACACAGTCACCATAATAGAAACGATATTATTGGCTAAACAAAAGGCCCACGCTGCCACCTAGTGTAGGCATCAGCTCACTGACTGTCTTCATCAGATCATTTCAATTTTTTCTGTTTAGCCTGTGTCAGGTTTTAGGTGCTGTTGAAACATTTCTCGCTGTCTCATGTTATAGAATGACACCAACATTAACATGTACAGTAAAGGTCCTATCATCACTTGAATAACCCAATCAGGGTGGCTGGTATCCCTGAGCAACATGCTGAGGCCACGTTGGTCTCTGATGCAGCCGAGTATGAATGTGTGTGAATGTTAGACAGAAAGCACTAAAACAAGAAGGACGTGCTGGTGTGAATGGGTGAAGTGAAGACAACGTACAAAAAATAAATAGTTATTCGAGTGACTGTCAGACGTTTAGCTGGATGCAACCCAACACATTCAGAACGCACTGGAGCAGCTTAGAGCACATTTAAGTTCAATATTAGCTCTAGTCTGAAAGGTTCCTGTTTATAGTTTCTTATGTATAACATTTTATAGTAAACAGTATAAATGTGTTCTTAAGATGTATTTATTATTGTTGTTATTTTAGTTTGATGAGTGGCTGCTTGCTGGTTTCTACCAGAGACACAAATCCCCTTCGAGGCTTTCGTTTGTATTAAATATGAGTAAACAGTAAAACATGTTCCCAACTGCTAACAAATACATCCTTGTGGTTTATGCAATGATAAAAACATGCGATTAAAAGAAGCTGCAATTCCTGCATTAGATGCATAAAATAACTGCAATGAAAAAGTCAGAACAAAGTCAATTACTCAAAAAAATGCATTTAGAAGCCACAATAAACAGGGCTGGGTTTAAAAGTAGCTCTTTGAATATAAATGTATTTTGCTAGAAACGCCAGAATCTCAGGGTAAAGCTTAGAAAACCGGCAGGCAGGTTTCATCCTTACAGAATCCACAGACATCCACATCACTCACACTCTCATAACACATACATGTAGGGCCTGCTACATGCTACATGGCATCCAGAGGACGGTCTGTGTATTCAGCCTCACCTCTGGCCGTGCTGGCACCTGCTGCTCTCTGGCAGCAGCACCATGCCCTCCCGTGTTTTAAATGCAAATGGCCTGTATTTGTATAGCGCTTTACTCGTCCCTAAGGACCCCAAAGCGCTTTACACATCCAGTCATCCACCCATTCACACACACATCCACACACTGGTGATGGCAGCTACATTGTAGCCACAGCCACCCTGGGGCGCACTGACAGAGGCGAGGCTGCCGGACACTGGCGCCACCGGGCCCTCTGACCACCACCAGTAGGCAACGGGTGAAGTGTCTTGCCCAAGGACACAACGACCGAGACTGTCAGAGCCGGGGCTCGAACCGGCAACCTTCCGATTACAAGACGAACTCCCAACTCTTCAGCCACGATCGCCCCACATGCACTTTAGAACAACACGCAGCAGCACTACACATGAGCAGGAGGAGGGAGGTTTGGGGTCTTCCCCATAAATTAGAAAACGCAGTTTTTGCGTTGCAGTGTGGAAAAGCTAAAGCCAAAACAGAGGCTTTCGAAAAATGATAACGCATTTTAGTCACATGATGCAGTCATGCGACCAATTCAACTAAGATGACGGACGGCATGGTGCAGCACTTGTTTAGTCTTTTCCCATTTTTCACAGCCCCGTTAAAGATTACTATCTGTTTGCACATGCTCCCCAAAGCTTTTCTTCAAAGAGGACCAAATGCTAATTTCGGCAAATTTGCTTTGGTCTATATTCTCGCTCGCTTTTCAATTTTGTACTCTTGTGTTACTCGCAGCAACAACTCCACCTCATTGTTAGTCCATTTAAAAAACTCTGTGTTTTTCCTCGACATTTTGCCGCGACGTTTCAGAGAGTTGGAAAGTAAATAAACAGCAGACAGAAATGAGGCAGGTTGAATTGTCTCACGTTTCACGCATGAGCAGTACTGGAACGTAGGCGTTTTTAGTCGTTTCATTGTGGATGAAAAACTCGTCGGCTCCTGTGGACACGGAGCGTTTTTAGATGAAAACACCGTTTTCAAATTTATCCAGATTAGTGTAGACTAGGGCTGCCACGATTAGTCGACTAGTCACGATTACGTCGACTATCAAAACCGTCGACGACTGATTTAATAGTCGACGCGTCGTTTGAAGCTTTGTAAGATCCACTTCACTACTCAGGTTAAACATGATATATGAGTCACTTAGATAACTTAAAAATGTTATTTGTAATATGTAATGTTATCTTTTTTTTAGTATTTATTTGTTCCTGAGTAAATCGGTTTGGCTGAGATTAAAGTTATAGTTTTTACACAGCTGAATAAACCTCAAGCAGACAGCTGATTATCAGAAGTGTGAGATGCTGGAGAATTTACTCCGGTGTCCTGTTATATTTTAGATAGCAAGGAGTTTATTAAACTTTACCGAAACAATCTGCAAATTTCATTAAAATGTAATAAACTATCATCTTGTCTTTATTGTTAGTGAGCACCTTACACACTTAAAGCTGTAAGCTAATGATAGTTATATCAGAGCAGATGCTGCTGGTGCAATAAGCTGTACTTTTACGTCCAATGGATGATGATCTGATTAGTCGACTATCAGAATAATCGTTTGTGGCAGCCCTGGTGTGGACGCAGCCTAATTCATGTTTTTATTTACAGATTTCTGCATCTAAGAAAAAAACCCCACAAACAGAGAGAGAGGAGAGAATGATCTACAATAAAGCTAATGTCTCACATGTGCATGTGCTGGATGTTTTATCATTATTACCTGCTGCTGATCCTCCACCACTGAGTGCCTCATCTTGCCTCACTCTTGGTTTCTGGTTGCTTTTAGAGTGTGGCTGCTTGTCAGCAGCACCTAAATCCACAGAGTCATCTGAAACAGACTGACAAAGAGATGCTCTTAAGACAAAACTGTGGTTTCCTGTTTTTTATTGCTGATATAAAGGGACCACTGATCACGGTGACATTTTTGATATTACATACACAAAGAGCTCCCTCTGTTTGGCTGAGATACGAACACTTCTCAGTAAAATCACTCCTGATATTAGCCTTTCAGCACCAGCACAGTTCACATGCAGTCGGCGCTCTAAGGGGCGCTGACTGTAGGCTAATCTTTGCTTGTAAAGCTGGTCATTAATGTTTACAGGCAGTTCTAAATATAGCCCAAGAGGGGTACAGATGAAAAACCCACCACCCAAAATAATAAGTGACCATTTAGATTTTGATGATCAGAATCAGATGAATGAAAGACTTTATACGGGTAATTGATAGTGTGAGGATGATTTACAAACATCGGCACAGACGCATTAATGTTGCGTTACCTCTTTTAAGAACTGCTCAAACTGTGCATCCAGCTCTTCTTTGGTTAGTCTGCGAGACATAATCACGCTCACCTCATCCACCAGCAGGAAACTAGGAAAGAACAACACACAATAAAACATTTTTATGAACATTATGAGAAGCATCACCCTCACCTACTTAATGCTCAGTTACAAAGAGTCCATATGCCATTCACAGAATGCTATTTCTGTTTTGTTGCATCATTCAAATGAATGAGAATAGTGTATGAAATATGTGAGATAACTAGGGTTTTGGCCCGGGAAGGGCTTGAAACAATTCACCCTATGAATCATCCAAACACTAATGTTCTCATGTCCTTTCAAGATTTCAGGTTTTCATTTAACAGGAGCAGAAAGCCTGTTCAGAAGCACATCAGTGTAATTCACTGCAGGTCTGTTCACAACTACTAACGTGCACAAACCGCACGCAAGGCCGAGTGGACGTATGGATGTCACATGTTTTCATCACATTTGAAAAACACAGAACAGTTGTAACCGAACTGCCTGACCACAGCCAACTGTTCAAGGAGAATGCACTGCCCACAAGAACCCAACAAACCACTTAAGCATGTTCCTTTTAAAAATGTGTTCACAGGAGTCAAAACCATCCAAAGTCAGCGTCCTACCTCAACAAAATAAACTTTCCTGTCCATCCAAATAAACTTCAAAGCACCTGTCAACCCATAGTAAGCACTTTGTGAAAGGCAATATCATTTCTGCTGGCTCATCTTGCTTTGACACTGTTTCACTGCATGAAATATCAAGATTGGAAGAATGCAGTGAAATGAAACATCGTTCAGTTGGTTGTATAAATTCTAAGTCGTTTCTTATAGAGACAACATTTATTTCTAAACGGTTTTAAACCAGAATTTTCAGACAAAATAGCATTTCTGTTACCATTTAGGGTGATTTTTTCTTCTTTGAAAAGTTACTGCGTTGCCTATAGTGGAGACTGATAAGGAATACACCTACTAGAAAATATGACACACTGTACTGTTGGTATATTACGTGCAGAAAACAGATTAGAAAACATAATGTTCTGTCCAAACACCCCAAACTACCATTACTTTAATGAGTGAAACACTGTGGTGTGTTTTGCATCACATTTGAGAGAAACCGAGTCCCCACTTTGACTGTGAATGGATCTTTACTAGGTCCTCAAAAACACTTAATGATGACAAAGCAAAGTCTTCAACCATAGATGGAGTTTGCTCAGTTGTCATGGAGATATCTCTTACGGCCATTTCACACCTGAATTATCGCCATGGCAACTGAGCAAACCATGCTGCTAATGAAGACTGAACTGAGTAGTTTCTTGAGTTATGATTACCTTATTAAATAAAACAGATTTTTCATATTAACTTTGACAACATTTTCGATGTGAGGCTCAAAATGATCCAAATATAAAGTGAAAAGACTCACTCGCCTAGCAGGTCAATCTTTTCTTCACTGTAACACGAGTATAACGTCAAACCATCATTACGCTTATTAACAACACAAATAGTCAAATATTTGCGGCTTTCACACTTATTTGACTTGGCTCTGATTCATATTGTTTAATTACTACATATGTGTTTTGTCAGGTTTCATTAGGTATGTGTGTTTGTGAAGGGGTTTTTCTGTAAAGCAAATTTACCTGTGGGTATAAATAAAGTAATCTTAACCTGGGTTTCTACGAGCACCATCAAGTGTTTTTCGACAACAGATTCTAAAATACTCTCACGCATCTTCGAATCTGTAATTCTCATTCAACTTAATTATACCTAATAATGTCTACTTTTGTTAGTGTTTTGTAAAGAATCGTTTCAGCAAATGAGTTTAATACTTCACTCTTATTGCCTGTTCTTATTGTCCTTATCTAAACGTTATGCTGCTTTGTTGTTTATTAGTTGCCCCTTGGGGATAAATAAATTCTGATTCTGATACTTTGTGACTGGGTTTTATTTTGAAAATGAACTAACTTACTTCCGGTACTTTCGGGCGCCTTAAAGCCAACTGCAGCCGCAGTTTATCTTGTAACGCTAGCTGGCTAAAGAGAAGAGCTATTCCCCTACTGCATCTGCTGCATCTTGAGTAGCTTAGCTGTGTCGCTCCTGTATCAGCACAACTCACATAACACAATGGACTTACTCAGCTGAACACTTGTTGAAACGTCTCCTCTGTTTGTTGTCTTAAATTGCCTGACGCAACCCGATTGGCTGACCCGATGCGTCACAGACCAACGACTACAGAAATAAATTCACGACCTTTCAAAAACTGAAAGCAAAGCGTCTCTATCGCCCCCTGGTGTCGGGCGGCAGGGTGGCTGTTAAACAGCCATTAGTAGTAACTCTCGTCTGGCTGATTTATTCTATTAGTTTTATTTTGATTAATAACCTGATTCTATAAGATGAGGCATTTGATTGGCAGCTGCTGTCACAGAGAAACATGCTTATGTCTGTTTGGAAAGCTTGCTGAAAGTCAGTCAGTGTGTCATTGTTTTACTAATACTTTTTTCACTAAGATGAGTCCATTTTCACATTTTGTATCTAATTTCTTTGTGATGACTTAAGAGATGATGAATCCATTATCAATTTGCAAGTTCTAAATACATTTTACTGACCACTATATGATTACTGTGATATTTGTGTTATACAAATGTTACACTAACAAAAAACATTTGACAGTCAACACAAACAGTTATTATCTTCAGACTTTTTTCATATGTATTTACTAACATTTCCTGTAGTTAGAACTTGAGATCAAACCTCACCGTGCAGCTTTTTCTATCTTAATGGAACTATGGTTTCAAGTTCAGGAGAAGTTTTTAACTGCAGTCTCAGTGGGCCAAAACTAGTGTCTCTGGATCCATATAATCTCTCTTTACAACTGCCTCACCGGCTCTGTTCCACACAACCTTGCACACACTCCCCCAGCTGTGTGACAGGGATACTAGCTGGAACAAGAACGCATACATGGTGCTCCATTTTGCTGACCATCATTCCAGTTTATCTGACAGACATTACCCATAATTTTGTGCACAGTAAGCACAATACACTCATACCATATAGCTTAGCTTGTAAAGTAACAGAGGAAGCATTAAATGAGCGTGCTTTCCTCCTGTCTGGGTGTTTGGTACGCAGGGGCCACTACTGAAAACAGGAAGCCTGTGCAGACGGTAATCAACACAATGCAAAAAATCACTGGCTGCCCTCTGCCTCACCTGGAGGCCATTGCCAGATCCTCCAGCCTCAGTAAAACCAGGGTAACCCCTTGCACCCCGTAACCCTTTTCTCACATACGAACTCTATACACAGACCTTTTGCACTGCTTCCAAGCACTTTACTCTCCATTGTGTGCCTTTCTCTTGTTTTGTATATATTCCTCTTGACTGTATATATATCAGTTCATTTGCTATTTATTCCTGATGTCTTTACTATTTATATTTTTTTAATCCTCCACAGTTGGCATGGAGCACCCATGATTTTTTGTTGTACATGTGCAATGACAATAAAGGGCTATTCTATTATATTCTACTGCATTTGAGTTTCATAAAGTTATTTATCCAGAACTACTCCTGGAAATAGTTGTGTTTTACACCACATCACTAGACATCCTTAAGGCTTTTTGAGAGAGGATTTCTTAAGAAAAATATCACCTGCTACCAGAACAACTCACTGATAGTTGTCAAGAGTTAAGTTCAGGAAAGATATTCACAGATACAACAAAACAGATAAAGTGTTTAACACACAACTTACAAACAAATGCTTCAAATAGGGTTGTAGCAATAGGTATATACAGGCGGAGATAATATGAAATGAAAATTAAACCTGAACCATTGTAATATAATGGTTGTAATATAGCAGGCAGCACGGTGGCACGGTGGTTAGCACTGTTGCCGCACAGCAAGAAGGTCCTGAGTTCAATTCCACCATCAGGCCGGGGTCTTTCTGTGTGGAGTTTGCATGTTCTCCCCGTGTTTGCGTGGGTTCCCTCCGGGTACTCCGGCTTCCTCCCACCGTCCAAAGACATGCAGCTTGTGGGGATAGGTTAATTGGATAATCCAAATTGTCACTAGGGGTGAATGTGAGAGTGCGAATGGTTGTCTGTCTCTGTGTGTTGGCCCTGCGACAGACTGGCGACCTGTCCAGGGTGTACCCTGCCTCTCGCCCTATGACAGCTGGGATAGGCTCCAGTGCCCCCCGCGACCCTGAAAAGGAGAAGCGGAAACGAATGGATGGATGGATTGTAATATATGAGAATAATGAGAGTATTATTACCATTTCTGCTGCAGCAGATGGTGGAGGTGGAGAGCTGATGAGCATCTGCAAAATGATGCATTGTTCCGCCTGCCATCTCCGTCTGAGAGAGCACAAGCTATGCCCCATTAGCTCTGAATACACTGGCAGGGAAAAAGAGGGAGAGATTCGCTGAAAAAAGGTACAAAAATAATATAGAAGGAAGAGTTAACACTAGCTGCTTATGCTAAAAATGCTTTCATGCATGTGTACTGCTAAAATGATGCGTTAAGTTCAAAACAACTAACTAGTTCTGGTTCTCTCCGCATTGTTTGGTCGTGGAATGTCAGGGCTTAGAGACGGTGCCATCTCACGCTCCTGCGCTGTCCTCTTGTGAGATCGGTGAGCAAACTATTTTACCTGTTCATTGTTTATTTGCACTTATTATGAGTTCACTGTGAGTAAAATGTTTGTAGTGTTTACTGGAGAAATAGGTTACAATGTTTTGTGGAAATCTTTATTTGCTGAACAAAACTTGAGGCGATGCCCTACAGTTGTGTTTTCTTCAAAATGTGATTGAAATTGTAAATATTTTAACTACTGAAAAGACTAAAGAAGCCCTTGAAACCAATGCAACGATTATTACATATTTCACAGTTTTATTTTCAGTTGTAAACATGGTTAATGTTACAAACAGTACTTTTATGTGCTAACAGTGTGTGAAGTGTGATAATTTGGAAACTCAGTGTTTCCTATGACACTGTTGTTGACAGGTCAGGGTTTCTTTTCGATGCATTAGAATGGATCTGATATTGATGGCGAGCCAATCCCACCGACAGACCAGTTGATTTTGTTCCTGTGCTGCACGGCACACACACACACACACACACACACACACACACACACACACACACACACACACATACATACACACACACACACACACACATACACACACACACACACACACACACACACACACACACACATACACACACACACACACACACACGCACACACACACACACACGCACACACACACACACACACACACACACACATTCCCCTGGACCTTTGGACATTTTACTTTGAGGAGTTTTACAGACATCTCCACAAACAGGAAGTGGATTTGGTGTGGGCAAGTTGGACCTGTTCCTCCAAATTAAGGTTTTGTTGCAACTAGCTAACAAGGTCTATGCAATGTCAAATGAATGTTGCCATTTGGACTTTTGTCTTTGAAATTGTGGTTTATTTTGAACTGGAAACCTCAATTATACATTTAGAAGGGTGTACCCAGGGGGTTTCCGGTACGTGTAAGGTGAGAGCTCCCAGACTCACTAACCAAAAATCCCCAAATTTACTCGAATTATTACTCTGACAGCATTTTACACTAATGGAGGGGAAAACTGGTCGTAAACAGAGAGGCAAGACACAGATGATGACAGCGACGAGGGTATGGATGGCCTGCAAGCTAGCATCCGTGCTATCCACGAAGAGCTAAAAGCTACCAGGTTGGACATGAAAACAGACCTGAAAAATTTCAAAGATGCCTTCTCCACGGAACTTACGTGTTTTAGAAAAGATATTGATAACATATTAAACGAAATTGTCAGAGACATAAAGGACACAATAAGTAGAGTGGATGGGGCAGAAGGGAGGGTGGCGGAGGTGGAGGAGTGGGCTACCGTAGCTAACGAGGTTCTGCTTCAAGCTATTCAAGCACAAGAAAATATACAAGCTAAACTGACATACCTGGAAGCCCGATCACGAAGAAACAACATTCGTGTTTATGGAATCCCAGAACACACGGAAGGGAACAACCTACGGGAGTTCTTGGAAACATTTATTAAATCGGAGTTGTCCCTAAGTGATACTGAGCTGGGAATGCAAAGATGTCATAGAGCTCTCAGCCCGAAGCCACCGCCGAATGCCAGCCCCCAGTCAATAGTGATTTACTTTCTGAAGTACAGAATTAAAGAACTGGTGCTCTGCTCTGCTTGGAAAAAGAAAGGTCTTTCTGAACGGAGTGAGAATCTACTTTGACCAGGACTATCCCACTGAAATTCAACAGAAAAGAAAGGCTTACGCCCCCATCAGAAAAGGAAGGTTCTGAGCTCCGCGGGAGAACAGGCCCAATCCATGGATGCAACACAGGAAAAGCTGAAGCACCTTTCCTGGAAGACAGCAGAGACAGCGGGATGCCGGAACCGTGATGAACATCAAGAGAGAGCGAAGATGATGTTCTAGGCATTTCGACATGAACCAAGGGACACAGTTTGATCATGTTCTAAGCTGAATAGTTGAGAAATTCAGTTTCTCTACCGATTTGACTTTTCCTGGGTAAGGATTGACATTTCAGCCTTACACTGTACACAATACAATTTAGTGTAAACGTTTAGGTTTCATTTTACACCTAAATATATACTGAAAGTTAAATGTCTGCCTTAGAGTACTTAGAGATTAAAACACTGTTTGATTGTTTGATTACTTCTTACTTTGTGGTATTTTGTTTATGCATAACCTCAGGAGACGTCACTTTACACAGGAGAGGCCGCTTGTGAAACGACAGCTTTCCTCTCCAAAGGGTTTTTGGGGAATTCTGTTTTTTAGTCGAAACCACAGTTCTCTCATTTGTTCTGTTTTAGTTAAAGTTCAAGTTTCAAATTTTGAAATCAAATTTATGTTGTGTGTGGGTGTTTTTTGTTTATTTGTTGTTGTTTATTTGTTTTGTTTTTGTTTTGTTTTATCACCCAGGTCTTACAAGGTAAATGCTCTGACTTATACAAGACATGTCATTTTAAGAGTACAGTTTAGTAACACTTAATGTTAATAGGGTTAGGGTTAAAAGAGGTAAGCTCTTTGCTTATAGAACAGTTACAAAAATTAAAAATCCACTAAGACCTATTCCCACAAACCCGAAGATATAGAAGAATCTTTTGCATCACATTACAAAGAGCTTTACACTCAACCCCAAATAATGGATTCATCACTAGTGAAAGGATTTCTGGAGTCTCTAGATTTGCCTTCCATAGGAGAAGAACAAAACAAAATACTAACGCAAGAGGTTACTAACGCAGAACTTGATAAAGCTATATCTAGGCTGAAGACAAAGTGCCAGGAGCAGATGGATTCCCTGCAGAATGGTTTAAGCGGTATAGGGACCTTTTGTCACCAGTGCTGTTAAAATGTTTTAATTATATCTTGAAGGGAGGAGAGACTCCAGTATCCTGTAAACAAGCTATCCTATCTGTGATTCCAAAGGAGGGAAAGGACAGATCAGAGTGCACCTCATATAGACCTATCTCAGTCTTAAATATAGATTACAGAATATTTACTTCAATCATTGCAAGAAGACGGAAAAATATTAGTCCCGACTTGATCGACCACGACCAAACGGGTTTCATAAAATATAGACAAACACAGGACAAGAAGAGCATTATACCTAATAAATATTATGAGTCAAAATCAATTTATATCAGTTGCTTTGAGTTTGGATGCAGAGAAAACCTTTGATGTGGTGCAATGGGAATTTCTTTATCTAAAACAGTTTGGCTTCAAAGAGCAGATCATAGGCTGTTTGAAATCGCTATACAGTTGTCCAACTGCGCGGATTAAAATGAATGGAAATCTGTCCAGGACTATTATACTGGAGAGAGGATGTCGTCAGGGGTGCCCCCTAAGCCCTACCTTGTTAGCATTTTTTATAGAGCCCCTGGCTCAATGTATTAGAGAAGACCAGAAAATCGAGGGCATTCAGGTTAAAGGAGTGGAGTATAAAATATGCTTATACGCAGATGACATACTTTTGACCTTGTCAAATCCGGACTCTAGTCTTCCCAAACTGATGATGCGCCTTGAACTGTTTAGCCAATTCTTGGGTTACAAATTAAATATACACAAAAACCAAACTCTAACTTACAACTATGTACCAAAAGAAAACATACGTAAAATGTATGATTTCAAATGGAATACTAACAAACTGACATATCTTGGAGTCATTATACCAAAGGATTTGACAGAAATTTATAACTTAAATTATAATGCCATCACACAAAATATAAAAGTGGACGCTTTACACATCCACACACAGGTGTTGGCAAGCTACATTGTAGCCACAGCCACCCTGGGGCGCACTGACAGAGGCGAGGCTGCTGGACACTGGCGCTACCGGGCCCTCTGACCACCACCAGTAGGCAACGGGTGAAGTGTCTTGCCCAAGGACACAACGACCGAGATTGTCCAAGCCGGGGCTCGAACCGGCAACCTTCCAATTACAAGGCAAACTGCCAACTCTTGAGCCACGATCGCCAGATATAAAAGATAGCCTGTTTGGAGTAAGATTTTTCCAAGATGGCGCCGCGTATGGATGCCCTGGTGCTTCAGTGCGTTACTTTTGTCTTGTTTTTGTGCATTTCTTCTGTGTCTGGGCACTCCTCTGGATATTCTTACACCAGAGAAGAGCTCCTTAACTGCAGGACTACAACGCCTGTGGATTTATTTCCAATATTTGTCGCATCTGCGGCAGATTTACTGCTGACTCTGATCAGGAAAGTGAGACGTCGAAAGAGAGGTAAGCGAGCCGGCGTACTCGTGCGTTTGAGGAAACGCGGACTGAGAACGGCCCTTCCTGGGATCTTCCTTTCTAATGTACGATCACTCTGGAATAAGATAGACGAACTGGCCCTGATGAGAAGCATGAACAAAGACTTTGCCTCC
This sequence comes from Astatotilapia calliptera, assembly GCF_964374335.1. NCBI lineage: Eukaryota > Metazoa > Chordata > Actinopteri > Cichliformes > Cichlidae > Astatotilapia > Astatotilapia calliptera. The sequence goes on along the minus strand of NC_137432.1, from coordinate 485,172 downwards.
TCCTGTGTCTTATGTTTTACGGAGTCGTGGCTCAGTGAGAACATCCCAGACTGCGCGCTCAAGCTGGAGGGCTTTCATCTGCTGCGCGCGGACCGGCAGGCCGCTCTCTCCGGTAAGTCCAAAGGTGGAGGTGTCTGCTTCTACATCAATAGTGGCTGGTGCACAGATGTAACAGTGATTGCTCAGCACTGCTCTCCCTCTCTGGAATATCTTTTTATTCACTGCAAACCGTTTTATTCTCCGCGGGAGTTTGCTTCATTCATCCTGGCCGCTGTTTACATCCCGCCAGACGCAGATGCGCAGGCAGCTCAGTGCGCACTCGCGGAGCAGATTCTCCACACGGCGCGGACATTCCCGGACTCTCTCATCATTGCTCTTGGGGACTTTAACAAAGCCAATCTGAGCCATGAGCTTCCAAAATACAAGCAGTATATTAAATGCCCGACCAGAGAGGAGAGGACATTAGACCACTGTTACAGCACGATCAGCGGGGCCTATCGTGCGGTGCCCCGCGCTTCACTCGGACTTTCTGACCACGTCATGATCCACCTAATCCCCGCGTACAGACAGAGGCTGAAGCTCTCCAAACCTGTCGTGAGGACTAAAAAACTGTGGAGCAACGAGGCTGTGGAGGAGCTTCGCACGTGTTTGGAGACCACAGACTGGGACACAATGAAGGCTGCTTCTAACAGCTTGGACGAGTTTACGGACACTGTCACCTCCTATATCCACTTCTGTGAGGACAGCATTGTGCCATCACGCACCAGGGTGAGTTATAACAATGACAAACCCTGGTTTACTCCTAAACTCAAAAAGCTGTGGCTGGAAAAGAGTAAGGCGTTCAGAAGCGGAGACAGGGACTGCTACAGAGAGGCCAAGTACAGGTTCACTAAAGAAGTGGACATTGCCAAACATCAGCACTCTGAGAAGATGCAGCAGCAGATCTCAGAGACTGACTCGGCCTCTGTGTGGAAAGGTTTTAGGAATATTACAAACTACAAGCCTAAAACCCCCCACTCCACTGATGACTTGCTCTTAGCCAACACCCTTAACAACTTCTACTGCCGTTTTGACGAGCCATCAGGCAGCCTTCACACCTCCAACGACCCCAACAATAGAGGCACTTTGGACACTCATTCCCCCACCTCTCCCCCCTCCATAGAGCCATCACCACCTTCAAACTGTTCACCTGCAACACCCGCCCCCTCACCCCACACAAAAGAGGATTTCACACCACCTCCTCCGACCACAACTCTTCATATTCATGAAGCAGATGTGAGGAAGCAGTTTAGGAGTCTGAATGCTCGGAAAGCTCCCGGCCCAGACGGTGTGTCTCCTGCCACCCTCAGACACTGTGCAAACGAGCTGGCCCCAGTGTTTTCTGGCATCTTCAACTCCTCACTGCAGGCATGTCATGTGCCTGCCTGCTTCAAGTCCTCCACCATAATCCCTGTCCCCAAGAAACCTAGGATCACTGGACTAAATGACTACAGACCCGTGGCTCTGACATCTGTGGTCATGAAGTCATTTGAGCGCCTAGTTCTCTCCCATCTCAAGACCCTCATGGCCCCCCTCCTGGACCCCCTGCAGTTTGCATATAGAGCCAACAGGTCTGTAGACGACGCCATCAACATGGCCCTACACTTCATCCTGCAGCATCTGGACTCCCCAGGAACCTACGCCAGGATCCTGTTTGTGGACTTCAGCTCTGCCTTCAACACCATCCTTCCAGACCATCTCCGAGGCAAGCTTTCCCAGATGAATGTGCCTGATCCCATCTGCCGGTGGATCACTGACTTCCTGACGGACAGGAAGCAGCACGTGAGGCTGGGAAAGAATGTCTCGGACTCCCGGACCATCAGCACCGGCTCCCCTCAGGGCTGTGTTCTTTCTCCTCTGCTCTTCTCCCTGTACACCAACTGCTGCACCTCCACCCACCAGTCTGTCAGGCTAATCAAGTTCGCAGATGACACCACCGTCATTGGGCTCATCTCGGACGGGGACGAGTCTGCCTACAGGAGGGAGGTTGAACATCTGGTGTCCTGGTGCAGCCACAACAACCTGGTGCTGAATGCCCAGAAGACAGTGGAGATTATTGTGGACTTCAGGAAGCACACAGCCCCACTCCCCCCCATCATCCTGACTGACACCCCCATCACCTCTGTGGACTCATTCCGCTTCCTGGGTACCACCATCACCCAGGACCTGAAGTGGGAGCCCACCATCACCTCCGTCATCAAGAAAGCCCAGCAGAGGATGTACTTCCTGAGGCAGCTGAAGAAATTCAACCTGCCAACACGGACGATGATGCAATTCTACACCGCAATCATCGAGTCCATCCTCACCTCCTCCATCACCGTGTGGTACGCTGGAGCCACTATCAGGGACAAACAGAGACTGCAGCGTGTTGTGCGCTCTGCTGAGAAGGTGATTGGCTGCAGACTCCCATCTCTGCAGGACCTGTACACCTCCAGGACACTGCGGCGTGCAGCCCGGATCTCAGCTGACCCTTCTCACCCTGGACACAGTCTGTTTGACCTGCTCCCCTCAGGCAGGAGGCTCCGGTCCATTCGCACCAGAACCTCTCGCCACAAGAACAGTTTCTTCCCCTCTGCTGTTGGACACATGAACAATAACCACATGATTGTCCCCGCCACTAACACATGACCCTACGCTGTGTTCACTGCATCATTTCATGTTTGGCACTGATCACCACCTGCACTCATGTATATATCTTTCTACGTAGCACTCATAATTCTTATTCTCATGTATATATCTCATGTATATCTCATGCACATATCTTTCTTTCTACATAGCACTTTAATTCTTATTGTCTGCACTGAAGCACCGCAGCAATTTCCTAATGTTGTAAACCTCAACATCTGGCAATAAACCCATTCTGATTCTGATTCTGATTCTGTATTTGGAGCGGATAGTGGAACGCTTAGTTCCTCAGTGGATTCATGTTTTAGTCCTGGACACTGATGCTTGTTTGTTTGAAAGGACACAGATGGCACTTTTGTTCCTTCTTTCCTTACTTTTTGTGACTTTGATGCTTCATCTGCTGCTCTTCACTCTGTTAGTTTGGACTGATTTCACTCACATTCACTTTTTTACTTTGTTTTCAAAGAACTGCTGAGATTTTTGAGTATGAAGAAGCTTCCAGGCAGAAAGCAGAACAAAGAGCTGAACATCAAGAAGAAACAAGAACAAGATGGCAGTTTTAATGGCCGAGCAGGGAAGGGAAAACAGATGAGGGCACTGTGGGAGTAACTCAAAGCAGGAGGAGAGTGTGAGGACACCTACTGGCTGGATGTGGAGTGACAGCAGATGGATTGAAGAAGTGAAAACAACAGAGGGATGAGACAGGAACATAGACTGGGGGCACTTGAATTGAATTGAATTGAATTCTCGACATTCAACTGACCCACAACAGACTCCTTGTGGCTCTGAAAGGAGCCTCTAGCTAAAGAAGCATTAGGAGGTCATTTGCATTATCTCTGCTATGGTTCCTTTTTCACACCAACATTTATCATCTGATTTCCTCTATTTAAAATCAGTTGGAAGCTTCCTTTTAAAGAGCTGCTCTCACATAACTGATTACATACACATTCTGCTGGCTTCTGAACCCGAAACATGTGAAGTAGCACATCATGGTTCTATCTTCCTGTGTTGTTAAACGTGGAGCTATTAATGATTGGTTGACGCATGTTAGTCTGCTGAAAGCTGTGATTGTTGCATGCATGAATCAACTAAAGTGGAAACATATCAGGTCATCAGACCTGTGGTAAAAAGACTATTTCTTCTGTTTTGTTATTCCTTCTCTCTGAAGCAACTTTCAGCACAAACTGTGGTCCAGCAGTAGGTGGAAGTGTCACATGAACAATAACCACAGTGGAGCAGACCAGTTCAAACTGGTACGTCACTCAGGTTTCACCAGCAGTCACTTTGGTCAGCAATGCTCAGACAACATAATGCATAAACACTCACAAAGAGGCTAACATGCATGGGACTGTCATTGGTAGGTTTCCTCAGGGTAAAATTCGACTTCTGTAGTTCACAAATCCTTCTTATAAAGATTTGAAATAATTAACATTAATACTGATGTCAGAACAACTACAGGCTTTTGTTTGTTGTCACTGGTAGATTCTTTTTAATACAGATAATTCTGAAGCGTTTTTCCTGAGATGTTGTTAATAACTAATAATGGATCATATATCAGCAGCACGGTGGCATGGTGGTTAGCACTGTTTCCGCACAGCAAGAAGGTCCTGAGTTCAATTCCACCATCAGGCCGGGGTCTTTCTGTGTGGAGTTTGCATGTTCTCCCCGTGTTTGCGTGGGTTCTCTCCGGGTACTCCGGCTTCCTCCCACCATCCAAAGACATGCAGCTTGTGGGGATAGGTTAATTGGATAATCCAAATTGCCACTAGGAGTGAATGTGAGTGCAAATGGTTGTCTGTCCCTGTGTGTTGGCCCTGCGACAGACTGGCGACCTGTCCAGGGTGTACCCCGCCTCTTGCCCTATGACAGCTGGGATAGGCTCCAGTGCCCCCCGCGACCCTGAGAAGCGAATGGATGGATGGATCATGGATCAGTTATTAAGCATTGTTAATATTTAAACAGGTCAATGAGACAAACATTTGTGTGTAAAGCTGTAAACATCTTTTTTTAATCTTTTTTTTCTATTTTAACATTTTAGCTTGAGTATGAGGAGATTTGTTTTTGATTGATTTTTGAGAAGGTTGAGAAATTTATGACACACTATATTACAGGAAGTATTTGATTGTCTGCCTTTACATACATATGAACTTGACTGACATCCTATTCTTAATCCAAAGGATTAAAATTGATGTCTTCCCACTGTTGCAGCTGTAACAGCTTAAACTCTTCTAGAAATGACTTCCACAAGATTTAGGAGTGTTTATGGGAATTTTATTTGAACACACTTCCAGACGCAATTGTGAGGTCAGACACTGACATCGGATGAGGAGGCCTGGCTCACATTATTCACTCCAATTTATCATAAAGGTGTTCTTCCAGACCAAACTCTCTGTGGACTTTCTTTGCTCATGCAGAGTCATGTTGGAACATGACGGGGCTGGTTGGCTCAGTTTGAACTTTACCCTCATGATTTTCTGTTCACATCTCCTCCACAGCTGTAGCTGTAATAAACATTTGTCCTCCATCTACAGGAGCAGTCAGCTGACTGTGACTCAGTTTGTAAGTGATGATGTTTGATATTCATGCTGATGAAAGTGTTTGAATTTAAAATGGTTGTAATGTTGGAGCTGTGAGCTGAAATAAATCCAGACTGCTGTGTGGAAACAAGCGCCTGTGATTGTTCATCGGCACATTTTCTGCAGACGGAGGTCGTGTCAGATAACATCAGTCCATCTCATCCTTCTACAGCTCACAATATGTCAGGATCCTGGGTCATTTGACCCAACGTTCTTAGTTTTCCTGTGTTCCTGTGTCATGTTACGTTCATTTGTTATTCTATGGGTCCTAAGTTGTTCAGGTTAATTTACTGGATTTCCCTTCGTGTCTTTATCCCCCATTGTCTCCCTCTGTGTGACCGTGTATATAGTGATGTGAGTTATTGTGCAGTCAGTGGTTGCTGGAGTACTTTTCTATGCTGTGGTGTGCTGGGGGAGCAGCACAGCAAAGAAGGACTCATCCAGGCTGGAGAAACTGATCAGGAAGGCTAGCTCTGTGGTCGGCATGAAGCTGGACACTCTGATGACAGTGGCAGAGAAAAGGACATTAAAGAAACTGATGGACATTATGAACAATGCTGGGCATCCTCTGCACACGGCCATAAACAACCAGAAGAGTCTGTTCAGTGACAGGTTTCTTCTCCCCAAGACAAGAACTAACAGACTTAAAAACTCCTTTGTCCCACATGCCATCAGACTGTTTAACTCCTCTCTGGAGGGGAGGGAGGGGAGACAGGAGGACAAAGGAGGGGGGAACAAGCAAGCTGTAGTGCCTTTTCACTGTGCAATACTTTTTGTTAATAACCAACGGTGCAATAGACTTCAATACTTGAAATGTGCAATTCCCTTGTATTCTTATTCCTATTTATCCCTTTTGTATACTCTTTATTTATATATGTCTTTGTATTTATATATGTGTAGATATGGTATTCTGCTCACATTCTGTAACTTCTGTCGGTGCTGTGCTATTTGGAAACCGAATTTCCCAAAGGAACCCACCCGAGGGATTAATAAAGTTCTATCTTACACAGCAAATTCAAAAGTGTTAAATTTTTTGGTGTTAATAGTCTTCTTGCAAAAGTAGAGTTAATTTTACTCTAAGCAGAGTCACATTCTTTTAATGTAACTCTGAGGTGTAAAATGATAGTAGTTAAAATCGAGTGTTAAAAATGAGTGTTTCTCTGTCAAATCTGGATGTGTTACAATGGAAACATTAACTCTTGACCTCTTAACTCTGAACTCCTACAGGGGCTATGACACCAATAGAGTAAATTCACAGACTCCGCCCCCAGCACGGCTCCAATCGAAGCTGAAGTGAAGCCGTTTCAGAACATTTTGCTCTACATATTTGAGTTGTTTGCCATGCTTGGTAAGTCATTTTTTCAAAGATTGTTTCAATTATTATTATGAGCTTTTACTTCTGTGGCTCTTTGGAGTTGAGACAAAGCTGTGTGAAAGGCATTAGCCATGTTGCTCGCTGATAGCATAATAACATGTTTTAGCTAGCTGAAAGGTATTGTTTGCGGGCAAATACCACAGCCATGAAAAAAAGCTTGCATGTGAATTTTCAGTCAAACTTTTGGTCAAATACACCTAAAACAATGTCTAGAATGTAAATGTTGGTATAATGGTGCTACTTGAAGCCTGAAAACGATCGCCCATAAAAAAAACGAGCAAACAGCAGTAGCAGGCGTCCTGACTGGATTCTACGTTAGCATAGATCCCTCCAGAGTTTTGTGCACACGGTTTAGGTAAAAATGAAAAAGGTTGAGGTTTTACATTTAGTTCAGTATTACCTGTTGCCTGTGTCCTTGTCTTTTGGGAAAATACTTTACACAAGTAATGGCTCAAAGAGGATTCCTTTTTTTTTTTTACTGTGCTGCAATTGTTTACTGGATTATTTGTGCCATTAATTAGTGTCAACTAATTTTTATTCAATCTCCGCACAGGATATGCTTGTGAAGATGGAATATGGGGGAGAGCAGAAGTGCGTTGAAGTTCCACAAAGGGATGAATGAAGGACATGCATATTGTATTGAAGAAATAGGTGATGAGAATGCTGTTATTTGCATTTACCATGTCAGACCTTTTGATAAACAAAATTCTAATGAAAGTGAGAACATGTATACTGTTACATCTTTCAGAAAATGTTTTGAAATTGTGGTGCACAGTTCAGAATAAATGTTTTTCAAAAACCATTGCATCTTTTTAGTAAATGTTTATTTCCAAAAGAAATTTCTAGAAGTTCAGAACAGTAAAATTCCCGCTTTTTAGAATGAATTAGAAGATAACTCTTACGTAGTTAAACTAAAATACTCTTTGAGAGTTAATATATAAACTCTTAACACCAAGTGTTAAATTATCAACTCCAGACAGATTTGGTGTTTAACACTAAATCAGAGTTAACGTACCAACTCTCCAAAAAGAGTTAAATTAACACTCTCTGGTGTGGACCCATATAGACACTTTAATAGTGTTGAAATCAAATCCCACAGTGTTAATTTGGACATGCTGGATTTGCTGTGTATCTTATCTTTGCTCCCACTCCTTGTGTTCTGTGTTTTCCTCTTTCCGTCATGTTCTCTCTCTCTCTCTCTCTCTGCCTCTCTCTGTTATGTTTATGGTCCGCATCTTGGTGTCAGCATTTTCAGTTTCGTGTCCTCCCCCGCTGTCGTGTGTAATTGTCCTCAGCTGTGTTCCCCATGTGCTTCCACTTCCCTCATTACCTTCTGTGTATTTATTTCAGAGTCTCCCTTTGTTCCGTGTCACGTCGTCCCTCATGCTGTGTGTTCCCTTGTGTGCCTCTCTGTGAAGTTTAGTTGATATTTTCCCAGTCTAGTTTAGTTCATCATTAGTTGTATCATTTTCCCGAGCCTACAATAAACTACCTTTTTGAGTTCCCATTTTTGCCTCTGTGAAGTCTGTGTTTGAGTCCTCATCTCCTGCTTGCACACAGTGCTTCTTGACAGAGGTGTGGACTCGAGTCACATGACTTGGACTCGAGTCAGACTCGAGTCATTAATTTTATGACTTTAGACTTGACTTGAAAAAATGTTCTAAGACTTGTGACTTGACTTGGACTTTTACACCAATGACTTGGGACTTGAATTGGACTTGAACCGGTTTACTTGAAAAGACTTGATATTTCACCCCAAATATAAATTTAACATGCATATTATATAGAGATTGAAAATGTGACGTCATTCACGGGTAGAACCGCAAAGGATTCTGGGAACTCGTGGCAAGCGGTACTAGCGCACGCAGGCTTTCAATTAAAATCAGTCACACAGCGATAAAAAGAAACACAAAAATGTCAAGAAGCTGTTGTATTATTAACTGCAATAGCCGGTCGCATGACAGCCACGGAAAGCCGACGGGTAAAGAGATCGGTTGTTATCGGATTACGTCGTGGAAGAGAAATTGTTCGAGCCATGTTTCCGAAGTAACAAAGAGGCGACTGGATTGCAGCCATTCAAAGATCAAATATAACGTCCTAGAACACTCCAGCTCACAGGTTAGTCTGCTCCAAGCATTTACACAAAGGTCAGTCTGCTGTTGTACTTAATGCGTCATTTTTCTTAACATAATTGGTGATATAGGTTACAAGCAAGTCTGGCGCTGAACAGAAATTGTCGCGCTATGCTCCTTTATTTATTGTGCATAAATAGTAAATTGTCCTGACACAATATTGCGTTTCGCTTCTGTTATTATGGTACACTGACAAAAACATATACTTTTATTCACAGGATAAAACAGGTTTTTTGTATCACTAATTGCCCAGTACGATTACAGCATACAATATTATTGTCACTGCTACATTTCTGTGATGGGTACCAGAAATTATTTCTACTACTAATTAATTACCGTTGAGCTCAAAGGTCCTATTAATAAACGGTTAACGAATGTGTATTCATGAAGACGATTTGTGAGACTAGTAAACTTATGATACGTACGATGGTCTTTCGTTCTACACGGTGCATTTCAAGGTCCTGCACCCATCCGTCGGTAAACTGTACCTGGGCTTGTTGCAGTGACCGGAAGTTACTAAACTTCATGAGTGTATGCACTCACTCCAAGAACCGTATAATTATAAATATGCATATAAATATGCTAGGATGAGATAGCTGACTTCATCCAACTAGCAAATGTTTTCCAGGCTACGTTGGTGATACAGTTTTTTTTAATGTGTATGATATTTTTGTCATGCGATTTTAAAGCTGGTCCTACAACCGCATCCAAGAATAACATGCAGCGTATCTCAGAACTGTCGGTGAAAATTATTCTTGGAGCTAAGTTTAATTGAGCTGCATTTTAAAGAGGTGCAATTTCACAATTTGTGTATATTTTCTAAGTTCACTATTTTGTCATGTGTTGAGAAAAACACAGATTTTAAAATTACATGGTCTAATATTTACATTTAGCATATAACTGCAACATTATTTTTTCGTTTGTTTTTTTTAAAGACTCGAAAGGACTTGAAATTCAAAGTTTCAGACTTGTGACTTGACTCGGACTTTTACACCAGTGACTTGAGACTCGACTCTGACTTGCCTGACATTACTTGAGACTTGACTTGAGACTTGAGGATAAAGACTTGAGACTTACTTGAGACTTGCAAAACAATGACTTGGTCCCACCTCTGCTTCTTGACACAGTACATCTAAGTCCTCCCCGAACACATCCTCTTATTGTGAAAATTTGCCTCTTTCTCCAAAAGAAGGTGGAGCCCTGACTCCTTCCAGGTAGCAGCTCAGAAGCTGAAGTTGAGGAGCTCAGACTTGTGAGAACAAGAGGACTCACTTGTAGAACTTCTATCAGACACTTTTTTTTTTCATGGAAATCATTCAGGACCGACAGTGGTCCCACAGACTGCACTGCAAAAAAATACCCATCTTAAAATAAGTTAAAAAAAATAATAGATTATAGTCTAAATCTTCTTAAATTTAGTGAAATAATCTGCCAGTGCAGTAAGAGAATTACACTTGATAAGAAAAATATATAGGCTTTGGACAAGTAAGAGATATCTTAAAACAAGTTGTGAATTAGCTATTCCAAGAACTCTGTTAAGTCAAATAAAACCAAAATAAGTCTATAAGTGCTTTTTTTAAGTTTTCATTTTTTCTTACTTTGAGAGAAAAGATCTTAAAACAAGACCCACTAAACAAGATACATCTTTTTAAAAAAAATCTTAAAACAGGACAAAGCATGTACACCAAATGAAAGCAGGTACAGTATACTGTGTACATGACGTTTATTGGAAACAAACTCTCCAAACAGTAACAAATATTTCAGTCAATCATTGCACACAGAAATTTAAAGACACATTGTAAGTGTAACATTGTTATTTTGTGTTCCTTTTAGAACTGCTAAACCAGCTAGCTACTCAACATATAAAATGTAATAAAAAGAGTATTTGCAATTTTAAACAAGTTGCAGAACAGATGTGTTTAAAGAAAAAAGTACTTTGTATTACATTAATTAGAATTAAAAAAAAAAAAAAAAAAGAATTCAAGAGTAAATTGCAACTTCAAAGCTATCAGGCCCAAACCTTCCAACACAGACTAGAGCTGGGCGATATATCGAGTTTTTAAAAAATATCGATATATTTTTATACGAGATATAAGATGTGACAATATCTTTTATATCGATATAGTCTATGTCACGTTATAACTATACTTGTCGAGCCGCAAGTTTGCCTCTCTTTCATCCACTTTTGTCTTTACGCAACGTTACTCGGCCTCGCCTCTCCTTCACTGAATACAACTCCCCCTCCTCCCCCATCGCTTCACCTGCAGGAAGCAACAAGATGGACACGGCAAATCTCCGTTAACGAGTTACTGCGCATGGCCCCATGCGTGGGGCTGGACGGCGTCAATGTGTTAGCTAGCTAACCACGCTAACGAGCTAACCACGCTAACGCCATGCAGCCCAGAGGCGCTGCACAGCCTAAAATCCTTTCATTTTCTCAAAAGTTGACAGCGCGCCTTATGTATGAATTCTGGTTGTGCTTGATGGCCGCGAACCGATTTTATGTGGAACACGCTCAGCAATCTGTCAAAAAATGTTTTAGTACGACTTTGGTAAGCTACGGTGCTGCACCACTTGATGGATTGTCAGAGCATTGCGGCTACCGAGGAGCCTCGCGGAGTGATACGTACTGTGCTTCAACGTAATATTACCGTACTGTGTATAAGGACGATAAATGGCACCTGTTAAGAGACGTGGTTACGAAGAGGATTTCAAACTCAATGCTATCAGTCACACAGTAGAACTTGGGAACAGAGCAGCTGTGAAATCTGTCTTTGTTACTATGCTCAGCGTCTTTTAGTTTACATTTTGACTGCACAATTGTGAGCTTTTTGTTATGCACAAAAACAACATTGTTTTCTTTTATTTATTGACCATTATTATTTAATGAATGCTCATAATTTATTTTTGAGTAAATTTTATGTACATCTATGCTCTATGTTAATAAAAGTGCCTGTGTGACATCTGGGACACAGCTTTGACTAAGAACTCTCTTTTTGTTCTTACTTTATGGCTTTAAAAAAAAAAATATCGAGATGTATATCTTATATCGCCATCTAGGTAAAAAATATCGAGATATGAATTTTGGGTCATATCGCCCAGCCCTAACACAGACCTAAGTTATATCTTGCTCACACAGCTCTACGTTTGAATAAAAATTTCTACAGCCTGCCATGACTGTTTTGTATGAGCCTGTGGTGTCTTGCTCATGGATTTTGTCCTTTAACACTTCAGCCTGAATGACAGACAGAAGCCTTGCCACACATTCAGGATAGGTGAGATGCAGGGTGTAGTAGTATGCCATAAGATACAGCAAACCTTCTCCAAGGTCATCTGTGGCAAATGTGGTGATGGGAGTGGTTCCATCTGCAATAAGACAGCGGGACCCTTCAAAGAGCAGAACAGGGCTGATGCTGGATCTTCTGTTGGCAAAAGAAAAACAAAGACAAAATTGTACAATGTACGGAGAAACTCCAACGCTATCAGGGTAGTTCAAATAACCACAAGTATGTATTAGACTTGGACTTCACTTTATTGCACCCTTTGGGGTGCACCCTTGGGGTGATACATGAATGATGACAACCATAGATCAGATGCGCTACAGTCCATATTAATGTTATTTTTCTTTAGATAGACAAATACTGTATAGAAAATCCCAAATATTCATGCCATTGGAAAATGTAATAAATTCTGCCTCATCACCGTTAGGTTTATGTCTTTACACACTTTAGGAAATGACAAAGATACTGCACCTGTAATAGTTAAATAAAAACACCATATGCTAAATAAACTGTTAAAGTGAAGGCTTTAGGGGCATTATTTGATAACAAATATGAAGAAACCCAGACCTGAAGGACAAGAATCAGTGCTTCACTGTCCCATCTTCTTGGGTGGTGCAGCTTGTGATGGGAAGAGAGTTGGTAGTGCCCTGAACAGGGCTATGTTTAAACAGAACAGGAAAGAAAGGACTAAATCAACTTTCAGTTCAATATTCCCGGCCCATATTTGTGGGTTCATTTTTATTTCACAAAACTCTGTCACTCAATATGCTGTGCCAAAATGAACAGTGAGGTTAGTACAGTTATATTTCCTCAATGTTGTAGGGGTGTGGTGATTCATTAAAAAAATGGATTAATCACGATGTTAAATGTACCAAATCGATTACGATTCAAAAACGTTTAAAACTCGATTATTTTTCATAATAAACAAGGGAGGAAAACGTAATATTCGGACATGCCGCCCGGACATTTTTAGCGGACGGACTGACAAGAAACAGCTGGCTGTTACTTCCGTCTCACCCCTTCGGTGCAAAATTCACAAAACAACAAATATTTAGCACCTTAGTCTTGAAAGTAGTGTCTCTGTTGTGTTTCATGTTAGCAGAAATGTCAAGTTTCCCCTGATTTGCCAACTTTTTCTCTTCTGAACCTAGGCAGCTTAGCTGTAGCTGGCAGTGTGACATCAACTCCTAATGTGTAAACATCCCGTTGGTCAAACTGATACAGAAACTTTGAAAAAGCTGTTCAACATTCATAGATCAATGCTGCTTTTATTTTCTATTACTCTGACTGGAAAATAATATTTATTTTCTCAGAATATAATTTTAAGATTTGTGTAATTTTTGTCCTACATGACTTAAAGGAAGATATTATTTATGGTTTATTTTCTAATAAAATTAAATTATTTCTACTTAGATTTTAAAGTAATTTCTGTAATGGTTGACTTGGAAAAGCTGACCTGAAGTTTATTAAATTTTTCTTTTTAACCACATACAGAAGGAACACATTAAACAGGGTTAAAGGTCTAAAAGTAAACTGAATTTGATGGATGCACTGCAAAAAACAATTTTCAAGAAAGTAAAAAAAACCTTGTTTATGGACATTTTTTCTTATTTTTTGCCTAAAAAGAAAATATATTCTTAACAAGCAAGTTTTGGACAAGAAAATAAAGCTTATTCTAGGAAAATATGTCTAACTTTTCCTTAAAAGGATATTTCAGCTCATCTTGAGCTTTATTTACCAGTTACAAGGCATGACAATGGTTTGGTTGAATTTCCAGAATAAAAATAAGATTATTTTTCTCATTTCAAGAGTAAGGGCATTTAAACAGCTGCTCAGTTTAAGAAATGTATTTATTGACACTAAAGTTTAATATAATTGCTGTCAAGTTTGACACAATATGCAGTATATGAACAAAGGCAGGAACTAAAAGCACATGATAAACATGAAATACAGGCCCATTTGAAAAACAGAAACAGCACAACTCATTCACTTTAGGCCATGTCAAACAGAATAATAGATCAGCATCAGTATATCTATACTATGGCAATGCTAAAATCGCATTCAACTGTCAGAATTTATAGGAAAACAACAACTTCATTTTAAAAATTGTCACAAAACTGTCCAAAACAATAACCTGAAAATACAGTTCATGCATGTAAAGCAGTGTACCTTTTATAAAACATATATTGAGCTCACGTGTAGTCCAATTACATCACCCAGGTAATATTTCATGACCGCACATGTCATATCTTTGTGTGTGAAACTGTAATATGGAATGGAATCTCATATCATATCATTGTTGGCTGGCTTTCCACCACTGAATCAGTCCTGTATGCCCACATGTTACTCAGATTTCTGTTCACTGCTGATGAGGGTTCCCTCCTAGAACTGCAATTGAGATTGGTTGATTAATTGACTAGTTGCGGATAAGGAAATTAAATACAAGGTACACTGATAATTTCTAAAAAATGTTAATGTCAGAAATATACTGCATTTTATAATTTACTCTAAAATATGCATGTTTTCAAGCTGAGTTTAATAAATGGATATTCATTTAATGCTCATTGCTATTTGGCAGCTTAACTGTAGTTTAAAAGCCTTGAAAAATCCTCAAAAACCTAAAATGGGAAAGCTAAACTAAAGAACACAGGAAACATGGAAAATGTTGCAAAAACCTTACAACCTTGAACAAGGAACATAAGACATGAAAACATCAGGGAGGGAACACAGATGATAACACAGGAGAGAATACAGACGATCCGACAAAGAACACACTAAATATACACACACAAAAGGAAACGAGGAATTGGCAGACAGGCACGAAACACAGCTGACACTAATCAGATGAGAAGAGACCAGGAGGAAGCAAAACAGAATACACCGATGCAGGGCAGGGACTATCAAAGTAAAACAGGAATAAACACGAATATCGAACCAGGGACAATACACTGAAGACAAGGGAGGTACAGAGAACACCTAAACACTGGAAATAATTAACAAATAACTAGGAAACAAACTGACACAATGAATATTAATAAACACAAACAACCAAGGAGACTGCGGACCATGACAATCGGTTTATTTAAAACAAAAGTTTAAAAAAATACAAAATGTTGTTTTCTCTAGTAGAAGAAATTAAACACTATCAGAATATTCTTTATAAATAGATAGCATTGTTGTGGATTATAAGGAATAAGCATTAACATATCTACTGTTAAGCTGTAAAAACAAGTAGACATCTAACATGAATATTTTATATGATTATTTTCAAAGATATTAAAGTATATAGTCAGTCTCACCTTACAGATTTTTGTGTCCTAATCGATCCGCTGCATCGTCCATTGGCAAGGTGGTCGGAGTGTGTTCGAAGAATGTGATACCAAAATTAGCTGTAAACACGATATTCTTTGACACATCCATCTATGCCACAATCTTCACGGAAATCTGGACTATGGCTATGTGCAGAATTAATATGACTCAGTAGGGATTTGAGGGTCAGACCCACAAAAACGATGTAGATAACACAGCGCCAAATCATTTTGTTTTACTGGTCTGTGAACTACTTTTCCCATAAAGTCAAGATAACCAGGATTATTCCATTATGGGGTAGGAATGGCTATCCTAATTCAGTGCCTTATAACAGCTGTAGTAAGTAACAGCACCCACACGTCAGTATTTACAGAACATAATCTAACTAAATAGTCAAATATTTAAATATATATCATTTTATAGGTATAAAAGAGCGAACTAAACCATTTCCGTACACAACCCCATACTCCTGAGTTGGTACAGCCCACCTTCCCGCCTCTAGCTCCGTGCCTAAGCGGTTGGATTGCAGGATTTTGGGGTCTGGGTGTAGATGCGATACAGTTGGTACAGTGTGAAGAAATTAAGGCACGCTATGGAAAAACTGGACGAAATAACAATTGCCAACCTGAAAGGTATGTGACTGTTTTGTTTTTTCTATGTTTTGTGTTCTGGTATGTTGCATGTTAAGTCGCTAGCATGGCAGGCTATACCCGGTTGTTAGCTTAGCTTAGCTGTGCGGTTAGCTTAGTTGCATTAGCATTTTTAAATATGCTAGTGCAGAAAGTTATGAAAGAATTCATGTCCAGTTATTAGTTTCAGTGTCTGTGAATTTATTCAACAAGTGTGCAAAGTGCCATAAGTTAATGCCAGTTTTACAGAAATTGTAGGAGTTTCAAATTTCTATTAGTGAAGTTATTTCATTATATACTTTAGCCCAGGAAGCAAAAAAAAAAAATACATTTATATGTATACATGCATTTAATTGATGTATCACAAATATATTACTTTTACCAGTCAATAGGAGGAAGGTAATTTAGAACCTGTGGAGCAGTGAGGAGGGAGAATAATGGAATAGAGTCATGGTTTTAAATGGTAAATATTAAATTATGTTTCCTATGTATCCTGTCTGTTACCCAAGCAAAGCTGTCAGCTGGCTTGCACATGAGGATGATGCAATGTAGTGATAATTGGAAACTCCTATTGCAGAAGCAAATGTTGGAGAAGACCTGCTCTCATCACTTTCACGAGATGACATCAAAGATCTGTTTCCTGGTCCTGAACATTGCCTCAGGCGTCGGGCTCTATGGCTTGCAGTGCACAAATGTGAAGAAGTAAGTTCTGTCCTATCGCTGTGTGACAAAACTGAGAACACACCAGCTTGTTTTATGCAGTTTCAAATAATTCCACCAATACTCACTTAACAGATAGACAGTAGAATCTTCTTTAGTTTTGATTTAAATCAAGTGGCCTACACATTTATTAAATATACATATTTTTTATTGTTCAACACTTTACTGATATTTTGTTGTACTATCTTTCATATTTAGAGACCTAAAGTTCTTGTGCAATTTTATGTGAAATTAGCCCTATGTACACTGTATTTTAGAACAAGACTGCTGCTGAAAAAACGCTAACAACTACTGGAGATGGTGACTTCTTCAGAGAGGAACCCAGCACTTACCTCCATCCAAAAACTTTGGATGGAGGTAATGCTACAGTATCTTGATTTGTCTACATTTATGCTTTGCAGATTACATTATTTGCAATGTTTAATGGTGTTGCCCTGTCTTATTTTTCTTTTTTCAAACCAGTGGAACATGCAGCAGCTGTGTTCAGAGCCCTTCCCATGCTTTTCCCTTCCAGCACAGTACCACCTAAGAAGCTGGGCATCTGTAGTGAGGCTTTTTTCCATGTCCTAAAGGTAAGGCTGCAATATTCTATGTGTATATATTGTTGAATTTTGCAGTTACTCATGTTTTCATTTTATATATTTTACTGTGGAGTCAGTCAAATATTCTTAAAGTTCAGATCCCCATAACATGTTGATGTTAATAAAACCTACAAAAAAAGTTGATCTATTTTAAACTGTAATGCAACTCAAAAATTGTGTTTCTTACAGTCTTGTTCTAATACTCTTTTTTTCTGTCATGTAGACTTCAGAAGACCCTGAAGGCTACCTGCGTCAGCGACCCCTGGCTTGTCCAGTTCTGCTTGTCTCTGAAGGCAACTGCATGATAGCTGTTGGAACCACACCGGTGAGCACTTTTGACCGGAAGGATCTTAATGAGGGACTGCTCTATCTGATGGCATATTACTATGCCCTCCACCTCACATATCCATAGTGCATTTCCACGCTGCTGTCTATCTTGCAAACTGAAATACTCAAAGACTCCATCCATGACCGAGATTCAACCCCCTCTTACAAGAAGGCGCTTGGTGAGTGGAAGTCATTCATTGAGTGAGTCTCCCAGATGACAGACTCCATCTGCCTTGTTTATCAGACTCAGTGTTAGTCAGTGAGGTTGTTTTTTTTTCTATAGAAAAGTTGTTCAAATGTAAAACACATGTTTGTTTGTGTGGTCGTTAAACTTGTTCTTCTAAAATGTTATGTAATATAGGATTTGAAATAGTGATTGTTTTAAGCTTCAGCAAAATTTATTTTTGATACCAGCCATGAGTGTGTTATACTGTTATTATTCATTTTAAGAGTATCTGGAATATGCACTTCTTATATTGGCCATGTTACACAGTACCCTGCTGAAATGTATAATTTTAGGCATGATTCTCCTGGAACAGACCTCAGTGAGTTACTGACCCATTGCTGTGTCAATAAAAGCGCAAAATCTAAGAGTGCTTTTGCTGTCTTAATTTAAGATGAATTCCCTTATTTTTAGTAGCTTTTTGAAGAGATGGTGTCTTATTCTCAGGAATTTTTGCTGATTATTGTTCTCAGAGTCGAAACATAATTCTTATAGTTAGCTCAATCAAGAAAGAAACAATTCAGTTTTAAGAAAATTTGTCCTATAGTAAGGTGTTTTTTTAATGTGAAAAATCTAAATTAAGGTGTAGAATCTTAAAGTAAGCAAATAATTCTTGAAAACAGCTTGTTCAAGAAAGCATAATACTCATTTTAGGTGCAGATTTTCTAAATATCAAAGTGTCTTTTACTTATAATAAGTCACATTTTCTTCAAATAAGCATACATTTTAGACAATTTTGTCTAGTTAAAAGGCATATGGCAGTTAGATTAATTTGCTAGTTTTAAGAATTCTAGTCAAGCAACTTTTGCTTACCCCATTGGCAGATTTTTTTGCTCAAAACAGGAAAAATTTGTCAGATTTAAGAATATTTGGCTTGTTTCAAGTATAGCTGTTTTTGCAGTGTGTGTTTGAGTTTCCTCCTTTAAGGAAATCAAAATATGGTCCTTTTTTATTATACTTAAACTGCCAACACACATTTCATGTTTATTGTTAATTGAAAATATGACCTTGACATGATTTTGAAACATACTTTGGACATTTCTAATTCCTTTCCAGCATATTTTGAGCACCTTTGAGGACATTTGCTACCACTGCTACGCAGATGATATCCAGTTATATATTTCTTTTAAACCTGAAGATGTTTCTAGGCTGCAGATTTTAAATGAGTGTTTAGAATCCATCAAAGGTTGGATAGCTGACAACTTCCTCCAACTTAATGAAGAAAAGACTGAAGTCCTTGTATGTGCTCCAGACAGACATGTACCTAACATAATGAATGCTCTTGGTCCTCTTTCAACATTTGTGAAACCGTCTATCAGGAACCTCGGGGTAACCTTTGATTCTACTCTTACCCTGGATGTTCACGTCAAATCTCTATTTTGGTCCTGCTTCTATCATTTAAGAAACATTTCTAAATTGAGCCCCAGAGTATCTCATACTGAACTGGAGATTGTTATTCATGCATTCATTTCATCGCGATTGTACTACTGTAATTCACTGTTTACATGTCTAAACAAAAACTCCCTGGAGCGTCTGCAGATTGTCCAAAATGCTGCAGCAAGGCTTCTGACAAAAACATCTAAGTACTCTCATGTAACACCGTTGCTTATACAGCTGCACTGGCTCCCCGTTGAATTCAGAGTCCAT
This sequence comes from Astatotilapia calliptera, assembly GCF_964374335.1. Lineage (NCBI taxonomy): Eukaryota > Metazoa > Chordata > Actinopteri > Cichliformes > Cichlidae > Astatotilapia > Astatotilapia calliptera. The sequence goes on along the minus strand of NC_137432.1, from coordinate 465,708 downwards.
GGTTAAAACACACCCTCTTAGATGAACCTTGGCTAGATGTAGAACAAGCACTCTGCAATAATCTAGAGATCTCAGACCTACCATTTATCAGCCCAAACATCCAACGACATGAATGCTTTAAAAGCATCAACATCAGCTCTTCTCTGACAGCATGGTGGGAGTTTCTAAAATTGACGGCGTTTTCATTAATCCCATGCAAACGTACACCTATCTGGAACAACCCTGACATATTACAAAACAATAATATGATAAACTTTTCAGGTTGGAGTGATAAAGGAATCAAATATTTAGAACATATACTAGAAGGAACAGAATTTATTTCATTTGACGGACTAGTTACACAATATGGGATCAACAAGAAAAGATTTTTAGAATATCAACAAATTAAATCCATAGTAAAAAAGAAATTTAAACCGGGTCAAGTTGAACTACAAACACCACCAAGTGTGGTTCAATTTCTTACTCTTAAACCCCCCAAATTACTATCCAAAATATACAGAATGCTTTCTAAAACAGATGAATCAATATCACTTCCTATTGCAAAATGGGAAGCGGATTTATCAGTTAACTTAGACCTAAACTTCTGGTCTCAGATTTGCTTAAAAACCTTTCATCTAATTAGAAATCCCAGTCTTCAATTAATTCAATACAAAATATTACATAGAGTACACTATACAGGTCATCGGATGTTCAAGATGGGCTTTACGTCTACCAACAACTGCTCACACTGCCAAACCAATTCACCGGACAATTATATCCACGCTCTTTGGTTCTGTCCACCAGTTCAGAAGTTTTGGCGCGAGATATGTGAAGACTTATCGAAGTGTCTGAAATGTAACATTCCAACTTCCCCCTTAGTGTGTTTGTTGGGCAGCTTAGATAATGTCACTTCAGAAAAGAATATCGCCCATATGGTTTTCACTGCCCTATGCATAGCCAAGAAAACAGTCCTCATGAACTGGAAAAATAAAAATAATCTTAATTCTAACCAATATAGAAATTATCTATTAGATTACATTAGTCTTGATACAGCCTCTGCCACCACATCAGATCAATTGCTCTGGGCTCCTTTGATCAGCTCCATCACCTAGTGGGGGTGGGGGGTCATAGTTTGGTCCCGCCTTCACTGTTGTGATTGGTGTGGGGGTAGGGACAGGCTTAGGGCGTCGGGGGGTTCCCCGGAGGCATCTTCCTTGGGGGGCTCAACCCGGGGTAGCGGTCATGTCCGGTTAGGGGCTCTGTTGGCTCTCCGGTGACTGTTTCCTCGCGGCTGCGTGCAGCGGGGCTAGGGGAGGGTCTGTGCTGACGGACGTGGGTTACTGACCTGGTAGCCTGGCTGGCCCTGGGTGGGTCCGGGATGGGCGTGAGGTTCTGGGGGCGCTCTGTCTCTGGGCTGGGACCCGGACTGGGCCTCGGGGGCTTGGGTCCTGGTTGGTGTGTTGCCGGGGTTGTGGGCGGGTGGGTGCATGGGGGCCCAGCCCTGGAGCAGGGTGCCGCCGGTGCGTCGAGCCACCTGGGGGGCTCTTCAACTGGTGGGGGAGATTGTCACATCTTGCAGGAGCTTTCCTCTCCTCAGGAGCTCCCTCTGCAGGAGGGGGAGATACAGGAGAGGTGGAGGAAGATCTCAGCCTGGGTGTTTATTGTCTTATGTAGTCTGGAAGATGAGTGGATGGTGGGGTGGGTGCAGTTTTCTCTGTGGTGGGGTTGGGTGGACTGTCCCGGGCTCTGTGGGACCGGGCGGCGCTGCTGCACTGGGCCCGGTCTGGATGGGCCTGGGCCCCCTTTCCCTGGCGGGTCGCGGAGTATGGGGGTGCCTACTGGGGTCAGCGGGGGAGCTGGCCCCAGGGAGGGGTCACTTGCCCCTCCCTTCCTTCCCTCCCCATCTCCAGCTGCCTCCCTCTTCCCGCTCCACCACAACCACCCACACATGCAGGGCCTTGGAGTAGGGGTATGTCACCAGGGTGCAGAGGAGGCTACCCCCCCCCCCCCCCCCCCCGTCCCCTTCTGGCTGCCTCTGCCTCAATTTTATCCCACAACTTAGACATTCACATTACTCACACTCTCATTACACATACATATAGGATCTTGGGGGTGGGCACGATACACGGAGTCCAAAGTACCATCAGGGTGTACACCCCACCCCTGGCATCGTTGCCCACCTCTCAATTTTAAATACACGTAGACATTGAGGGCTAGCAGGAGGGATCATGCGCTTACCTGCTGCTCTCTGGCAGGTAGCTCCATGCCCTCCTGGGTTTTAAATGCACCTTAGAACACACATGCATCAACATTACAATGAGCGGGTGGAGGGAGGTTTGGAGTCTTCTCTCACCCCCGTTCTCTGCGACCTGCTGGAGCAGGGGGGCTAGGAGGAGGAGTTGGCCGTCCGACTGCGGTCTGGAGTGTGGAGCCTTCCTGCTGCTGCGGAGTCGGGGCGGTCTGCCTCTCCCCACCGCAGGGAAAAGGGAAACACCACCTGGGTCTGGGTGCAGTTCCCCCCTCCAGGGGCGAGGGCACCTAGACCCGGTTTGTAGAGTACGCTTGGGGAGTGTGGTCGTGTGTACAACGTCTCTTTATGTCTGTCTCCACGTTGGTTGAGTGTGGAGTAAGTGCATATGAGAGCATGAGGGTGGGAATGGATGTTTGTATCTGTGTGTGCCTGTATGTCTGTGTCTATATGTCAGATTGGGTGTCAGGCGCCACCTCTCTGGGGACATCTCAGGCCCTCCAAGGTTTGGAGGCCTATCTCCCCCTACCACCACTTCCCCTGCCAGTGGCGGACCCCCTCAGACATCGGTGCGTTGGTGGTTCTTTGTGTCTGGGGATGGGCGTCCAGGTACACACCGGCTCACTCCTTGGCGGCCGCTTATCGGGGCCTGGAGCCTGGGGCTCGCTCGGGCCACTTCGGAGGTGGGGTGCCCCCGGCCTCTCGGCCTGGGGCTCGGTCACTCAGGCGCAGCTGGCTGCCGGCGGAGCTCACGGGCGCGTCACTGCAACTCCCCCTGGCTTCTGCTCCGCGGCTGCTGAGTGAGCCCTCATCTGGGACTCTCCTCAGCTCTTTCCGGGACAGTGGCGCAGCTGCCCCTCTGTTGGTCTTCCTTGGTCTCTTGTGCTCTGGGGGCCTCTGGATGTCTGGAGTTTTGATCTCCTCCACACCTGCTTCATGCCCTGGAGGACGGGGCTGTGGCCCCCCCACACCCTCTAGCAGATTATTACATGAAGGAACCTTTTAAAAAAACAAAAAACAAGCGCGTCCATGCTCACAGGTGTACACACGGGTGATCACACCCACAAACTACACCCTTTTTGGCTCCTACCTCAAAGCACACTGTGTTCTGTTGATCTTATGTGCTGCACAATAATGTTTAACATTTAGTATTTACTGTCATATTCCCATATATCATTGTGATGTTGTTTATTCTATTACTCTTGTTCTCTTCTGCTTGCTTTCTTTTTTCTTTCTCAGCAGGTGATCCAGGTGATTGATATATGCATTTTTTTTTCTCTGCCCGTTCGGTTGGTTTTTGTCTTTTGCCCTTCTCCCCCGTCCCTCTTCTCAGCTGTTTCTCTTTCCCTCTTTCTTTCTCCCCTTCTTTCCCCCAGTCAAGTCTGTCCCGTATTCAGTAAGTGAAAATAAAATAAACAATAAAAGGTGAATCAAATGGACCATTACGGCAAGGCTGGGATGGTCAGTTTGGTAAAGTAAATCCGTTGGGCATCTTTCTTTGCCTTTAGACAACAATTCTGATGGCAAAAGAGCCAAACGGTACAGGCCAAAAAAAAAAAAAAAAAAAAAAAAGAAAAAAAAGAATTCAGAGTCCATTTTAAGATACTGGTTCTGACCTTTAAAGCTCTTCTAGGACAAGCACCAGCCTACACCATTGAACTTTTACAGCCCTATGCCCCTAGGAGGTCCCTGAGGTCTTGTGATCAGGGCCTACTTGTTATTCAGCATACAAGGCTGAAAACCAAGGGAGATAGAGCTTTTGCTACTGTGGCCGCCAGACTGTGGACTCTTCCTCGGAACTTAAGATCTGCAGACTCAGTGATCACTTTTAAAAAACAACTAAAAACACATCTTTTTAGAACTGCATATTGTTAACTTTTGTCTGTTTTTGTTTTATACTTTGTGAAGCACTTTGTGATCTTTTTATCTAGAAAGGTGCTATATAAATAAAATTTTACTTTACTTACTTTATCTGTTGATTTTATTTGTGGTTTCAAATAAATAAAAGACAGGAAGCTTCCATTAATATAAAATGAATGGATTTAGGATTAGAACTTATCTATGGAGGGAATGAAAAAAGAAAAACCCTGAATGGGGAAAAAATATGCAACAAAAACAATCGTTTTATAATCGAATCGTAATCGTGAGGCACCCAAGATGGCACGTCCCTACAATGTTGACAATGTACACATGAGGTGTGTTTCCACGATCAGAACTTCGGGGTAATAGGGAGAAAGATGGCAGGCCGCGCATTCACTCACAGGCTGAGATGGTGAGCTTAGTGGGACAGTCAGCACCAGCAGCAGAGGCTATCAGAATCAGAGAAGAGTCACAACCAGAAAATCTGCGGAAAAAGATGTAACGCTCCTTCAAAAATGACCCGCTGCAGCATTATTACATATCTCTCTTAGCAATACTTTCAGTTGTACATCTATAATTTTTTTCATTTATGATTTCTTATTATGTACATGAGTGGGGTAGCGCTAAACATTTTATTTTAAATTTTAATTTATATTGTGCACTGTTGTTACGTCAGTAGTAAATAAATAATTTCAGTTTTGTTATTGATTCATTGCAGTGCCTTGATTCTAGTGCGGTTAGAACACATTGTAGCCACAAATACTATGGTTCTTATAGACATAACCATTTCTTTCAGTGTTTCGGTTTTTGACGTTGCTTTCCTTATTTTCGGTTTCAGACAAGAATTTTCATTTTGGTGCATCCTTAAAATTACCCTTAAGTTCCGAAAATGGAAACATACCTAATGATGTCAATATTCCTGTAGGTGGATGAGGGAAGATGGTGTATGACAGCACACTGACTAACCTCCATCCTGGTTCTTGGGTGGCAAATGATCAAAGCTCAGATTAGGCCAGTTCATCCATAAGAAAAAATGTTACCTCAGTTCAGCAAGGTTAAAGTGACCTGATTTATATTAATAGTAGATCACAGTAGATTATTACAGATTATAGTAGATTAGTTTGTAGATTACAGCTCAGCATTCAATACCATCGTTCCCTCGAAGCTGGACAGGAAACTGCAGGATCTAGGACTGAGCAGCTCCCTCTGCAGCTGGATCCTTAGCTTCCTGTCTGACAGACGCCAGGTGGTCAGACTGGGCAGCATCACCTCATCCCCCATCACACTGAACACTGGTGCTCCACAGGGGTGTGTACTGAGCCCTCTCCTGTACTCACTCTACACCTACGACTGCACAGCCACTAACAGCTCCAACATCATTGTGAAGTTTGCGGACGACACTACAGTGGTGGGTCTTATCACCAACGGTGATGAGACGGCTTACAGGGAGGAGGTCAGCGCCCTGACCCACTGGTGTCAAGACAACCATCTCACCCTCAACGTCGCAAAGACAAAGGAGTTGATAGTGGACTTCCGGAGGTGCAGAGAAGTACACACCCCCATCACCATCAACGGCGCTGCTGTGGAGAGAGTGAGCAGCTTCCGGTTCCTTGGAGTACATCTGGCTGAGGATCTTACGTGGTCAGTACACACAAACAAAACAGTGAAGAAGGCGCAGCAGCGCCTCTTCTTTCTCAGGAGACTGAAAAGATTCGGCATGAGCCCCCGCATCCTCAGGACCTTCTATCACTGTGCCATTGAGAGCATCCTCACTGGATGCATCACCACCTGGTATGGCAACAGCACCGCCTACAACTGCAAAGCTCTCCAGCGAGTAGTGCGGTGCTCTGAACGGATAATTGGAGGTGAGCTTCCCTCCCTCCAAGACATCTACAGGAAGCGGTGCCTGAGGAAAGCGGGGAGGATCATCAAGGACTCCAGTCACCCCAGCATAAACTGTTCAGACTGCTTCCATCAGGAAGGAGGTTCTGCAGCATCCGGTCCCGTACCAGCAGACTGAGAGACAGCTTCTTCCATCAGGCCATCAGACTGCTGAACACGTCATAGACACCTCAGCTTCACTACTGGAACTTCAACATTATGCACTCCATACTGTATATAAATGCCACTTGTTTTGCACATATTCAACTCTGTATATTTTATATATTTTATTATTACTATTACTATTATTATTATTATTATTATTATTATTATTTTTTTTTACTATTTAATTTGTAAAAATGTGTACACACACACACACACACACACACACACACACACACACACACACACACACACACACACGTAGGAAAATATTTAGTATACACATCCAGAAATGCATACACTATTATATATTGTACATATATTTATTAGTTTCAGGTTGGCCATTCTTGTATTTTGCTCGTTTGTGTTGTTGTGTTTGCACATCTCTGTTGCTTGTGGGGCTCGCACACAAGAATTTCACTCGCATGTGCTGTGCCAGTGTGCCTGCACATGTGATGTGACAATGAAAGTGATTTGATTTGATTTGATTTAGTTTACAACATAAATAATTGGAAGTAAGTTCACATTTCCAACTTACAATAGTTTATATGATTAATCATAATCTGCTGGAAATGAAGCTTAAAGTAAATCTATAGGTAAAGATGTCTTTCATGAATGTGCATTTGGTTTATGCCATGCCCGTGCATTATTTTATTCCCTTGTGTTATCTTTAATTTCATTACCCAAACTGGACTTGCAAATAAAATTTGAATAAACTCATGTTGGTTAAATGTAATTTTGGTCATAAGACAGTTAACTCTTGATGAGTAAGTAAATAAATCCTCATTCATCGTGTAAATTAAATATAGATCTGTCCTACACCCCTGGCTTTTTCCATAACAAAAAAATTTAAGCAGCAGAGAACACTGGATGTAAGACGACAGTTTGACTGGTGCTGGAGCTGCAGGCTTAAGTTATCCTCAAGTGAATTCGAAAACAGCGTTGTAAAGTTACGAGCCCGATTGTCAGATTTGTCTCAAACCAGTATCGGTCCTCCCAAGTTGCCCTTCCGCACACACAAACACACCAAGCACAGTGCAGACAGAGAGCGCGCAGCTTAAGAAGGAAAAAAAATAAAACACTGCAGCTTTTTATTTTCCGTGGGTGGGACACCCAAAACGGACTTTTGCAAAGGTGGATATCAACTGTAGTTCTTTTGTCGTATAGTTATGTTAAGTATTTTTGAACACGAAACTAAATTTACCCAACTAGCACCATTAATAACTTTAAACTCTCACTGCATGCTAACAATTCAGCAAACTGTATGAAGTAAGCTAGCTAGCTGGCTGGCAGTTTTGGCTAACTACCCATTAGTAGTCAGCCAAATATTAGAACTGATAATACAGCCTAGGTAAAACTTAATATTTGACCACGACTGATGTTACTACAGTAAGTCAAAGCTAAAAGAACCCAAAATCTTTTTAAACATGAGTTAATTACCTTAACAGAATCCAGTCTGAACCTGTTCCCTTGTGTCCTTCCCTCCAATTCAATTCAATTCAATTCAATTTTATTTATATAGCGCCAAATCACAACAAAAGTCACCTCAAGGCACTTCATAGATACAGAGAAAAACCCAACAATCATATGACCCCCAATGAGCAAGCACTTTGGCGACAGTGGGAAGGAAAAACTCCCTTTTAACAGGAAGAAACCTCCAGCAGAACCAGGCTCAGGCAGGGGCGGGGCCATCTGCTGCGACCGGTTGGGGTGAGAGAAGGAAGACAGGATAAAGACATGCTGTGGAAGAGAGACAGAGGTTAATAACAGATATGATTCAATGCAGAGAGGTCTTTTAATACATAGTGAGTGAGAAAGGTGACTGGAAAGGAAAAACTCAATGCATCATGGGAATCCCCCGGCAGCCTACGTCTATTGCAGCATAACTAAGGGAGGATTCAGGGTCACCTGGTCCAGCCCTAACTATATGCTTTAGCAAAAAGGAAAGTTCGAAGCCTAATCTTAAAAGTAGAGATAGTGTCTCTCTCCTGAATCCAAACTGGAAGCTGGTTCCACAGAAGAGGGGCCTGAAAACTGAAGGCTCTGCCTCCCATTCTACTTTTAAATACTCTAGGAACAGCAAGTAGGCCTGCAGAGCGTGAGCGAAGTGCTCTAATAGGGTGATATGGTACTACAAGGTCATTAAGATAAGATGGGGCCTGATTATTTAAGACCTTGTATGTGAGGAGCAGGATTTTGAATTCTGGATTTAACAGGAAGCCAATGAAGGGAAGCCAATACAGGAGAAATATGCTCTCTCTTTCTAGTCCCTGTCAGGACTCTTGCTGCAGCATTTTGGATTAGCTGAAGGCTTTTCAGGGAGTTTTTTGGACATCCTGATAATAATGAATTACAGTCGTCCAGCCTGGAAGTAATAAATGCATGAACTAGTTTTTCAGCGTCACTCTGAGACAGGATATTTCTAACTTTAGAGATGTTGCGCAAATGGAAGAACGCAGTCTTACATATTTGTTTGATATGTGCATTGAAGGACATGTCCTGGTCAAAAATGACTCCAAGGTTCCTCACAGCGTTACTGGAGGCCAAGGTAATGCCATCCAGAGTAAGAATCTGGTTAGATACCATATTTCTAAGATTTTCAGGGCCGAGTACAATAACCTCAGTTTGATCTGAATTAAGAAGCAGAAAGTTAGCGGCCATCCAGGTCTTTATGTCTTTAAGACATTCCTGCAGTTTAACTCATTGGTGTGTGTTATCTCTGCCTGGGAGGGATGTGAGGTGGGCAAATGAACTGAATCATTTCTTCAACAGATTTGATTCAACCATGAGACAGTCTACAACATCGGCTGCAGACTCACCCACCCCCACTGCTGCTGTTCCACCTCAGACACTTCACACCTCCTCTATTCACCCTGCTCACTCCCCCCCACCCCCAACAACAGCATCCAATACACACTCAACACAAGGCTCCAGCCTGTCTCTCTCAACCACCCAGGTTAGGAGGGAACTGAGGAGGATTAATGGCAAGAAGGCAGCGGGCCCAGATGGCATCAGCTCGAGGGTCGTCAGGTCCTGCGCGGACCAACTGTGTGGGGTGATGGAGCACCTCTTCAACCTGAGCCTGAGGTTGGGAAGAGTCCCACAGCTCTGGAAAACCTCCTGTGTTGTACCAGTGCCAAAGACTTCACGCCCCAAGGACCTCAACAGCTACAGGCCGGTGGCTCTGACATCCCACCTGATGAAGACCCTGGAGCGGTTGGTCCTGGCTCAGCTTCGGCGCCTAACAAGCTCATCACTGGACCCACTTCAGTTTGCCTACCAGCCTGGCATTGGAGCGGATGATGCCGTCATTCACCTCCTACATCGTTCCCTCGCTCACCTGGAGACCGCTGGAAGCACTGTGAGAATCATGTTCTTTGATTTCTCCAGTGCCTTCAACACTATTCTTCCCTCGGTTCTGAAGGACAAGCTGGTGAACTCTGGAGTGGACCATCACCTCACTACCTGGATTTTGGACTACCTCACCGACCAACCACAGTATGTGAGGACTCAGGGCTGTGTGTCGGACAGGGTCGTCTGCAGTACGGGGGCCCCACAGGGAACGGTTCTGGCTCCGTTCCTCTTCACCATCTACACTGCAGACTTCTCCCACAATTCCACCCAGTGCTTCCTGCAGAAGTTCTCTGATGACTCTGCAATAGTCGGCCTCATCACTGATGGGGACGACAAGGAGTATATAGGACTGACGCAAGACTTTGTGGACTGGTGCCAGCTGAACTACCTCCAGATCAACGCCAGTAAAACCAAGGAGCTGGTGGTAGACTTCCGCAGGCACAAGCATTCTCCACTGCAACCACTGAACATCCAGGGTATGGACATTGAGGCTGTGGACAGCTAGAGGTACCTTGGTGTTCATCTGAACAACAGACTGGACTGGACTCATAACTCAGACGCCCTCTACAGGAAAGGGCAGAGCAGGCTGTACCTGCTGCGGAGACTCAGGTCGTTTGGGGTGGAGGGCCCACTCCTGAAGACCTTCTATGACTCTGTTGTGGCTTCTGCTATCTTTTATGGTGTGGTCTGCTGGGGCGGCAGCATCTCTGCTGGGGACAGGAAGAGACTGAACAGGGTGATCCGAAGGGCCAGCTCTGTTCTAGGATGCCCTCTGGACCCAGTGTAGGTGGTGAGTGACAGGAGAATGGCGGCTAAGCTGTCATCCCTGTTGGACAACGTCTCCCACCCCATGCAGCAGACTGTGACAGCAGTGAGCAGCTCCTTCAGTGGGAGACTGCGGCACCCACGGTGTGGGACGGAGAGATTTCGCAGGTCTTTCCTCCCCACTGCTGTCAGACTCCATAATAAAGACTTTAACTGATCAAGCACACACATCCACACATATGCAATAACACTAAGTGCAATAATCTTTTCTGGCATCGTTGTATTTTTACTCAGTTGTATATAGTATTTGTATTTGTATTCTATTTTTATCTTATTGTATATTTTTATTCTATTTTATTCTACTGTATATAGTATATTATTTTATTCTATTCTGTACAGCTGTGTACTGTATTTATTCTTATTGTATTCTAATTTTTGCGTCATAACTTTTGCACTGTCCACTTCCTGCTGTGACAAAACAAATTTCCCACGTGTGGGACTAATAAAGGTTATCTTATCTTATCTTATCTTATCTTATCTTATCTTATCTTATCTTATCTTATCTGGCTTCATGGACAGATAGAGCTGGGTGTCATCAGCATAGCAGTGTAAATGTATGCTATGTCTTCTGATGATGCTGCCTAAGGGAAGCATGTATAATGTAAACAGAATTGGTCCTAGCACTGAACCCTGTGGAACTCCATAATTAACCTCAGTGTGTGAAGAGGACTCTCCATTTACATGCACAAACTGGAGTCTATTAGATAGATATGATACAAACCACTGCAGCACAGTACCTATAATACCTACAGCATGTTCTAATCGCTCTAATAGGATATTATGGTCGACAGTATCGAACGCTGCACTGAGGTCTAGCAGGACAAGCACAGAGATGAGTCCACTGTCAGAGGCCATAAGAAGATCATTTGTAACCTTCACTAAAGCTGTTTCTGTGCTGTGATGAGCTCTGAAACCTGACTGAAACTCTTCAAATAAACCTCTGCAGATGATCTGTTAGCTGTTTGACAACTACTCTTTCAAGGATGTTTGATATAAAGGAAGGTTGGAGATTGGCCTATAATTAGCTAAGACTGCTGGGTCTAGAGATGCTTTTTGAGTAAAGGTTTAACTACAGCCAACTTGAAGGCCTGTGGTACATAGCCGATTATTAGAGATAGGTTGATCATATTTAAGATCGAAGAATTAATCAATGGCAGGACTTCTTTGAGCAGTTTTGTAGGAATGGGGTCTAAAAGACACGTTGATGGTTTGGAGGAAGTAATTATAGAAGTTAACTCAGAAAGATCAATTGGAGAAAAAGAGTCTAACTTAACATCAATGGTACTAAGAGTAGCTGTAGATAATATTACATCTGTGGGATGATTATTGGTCATTTTTTCTCTTTGGAATTTTTTCCAATTCAAACAGTGAGATAATGGACAGAGCCACACGAAGGCAGTCAGGGGGGAGGTAGCTTTAAGCTGGGCATACACAGTCGCGTTATTCAGCTCCTGCTCAAACTGCACGATTGACTTGCAGGGGTTAGAAGTTCGTAGGTCACGATGCAGGGTCTCACACTATATGGCCCGATGATCTGATGCGACCCGAGTGCTCACACTGTGCGTCCCTAACATAATAGGTTATAACACAAAACCTGTCACTCGCACTCCCTCTCTGTATTTCATTCACACAGACACACACACACACCACCATCAACTTTGCTAAATTGCTAATGAAAAACATTAATCAGGCAGCTGTGATTGAGCAGCAATGTAAATTCAACTATTTTCACGGTTGTTGCGGTCGTGATAATTTTGTGAGGCCACATCGAAAAGGCTCGGATGACCTTGCCAAAGTTCTACAAGTGCATGTACAAATGTGCTTTCATCACTTGTGTCCAGATCACATGCCGCACTGCCGTGCTGCTCTGTCTTTTCACTTTAATTTCTGTGTTTGTTTGTGCACAGTGTGAGAGGCTGCAGTGACACCCTCACGACGGCCGACAGGATTTTAAATTGATTTTCTTACGACCAAACGATTGATGATCGGGAGCTGGTCGTGAGGTGTTAATCGCTTCTCGTTACCCCACGTATACTGCACGATGCACGACACACGATGAAGGCGAAACTCGGGCTGATCACCAAAACGGTTGCACGACTAAAAAATTGGCTCAAAATGAGCCAAAAATCGCACAGTGTATGCCCAGCATTACACATTTTCGCCTGTGTAAGGCTTGTAAAACGTGAACATAACGTGCATAATGAACTGGCATTAGAGAAACAAATTTTAACAAATAACCCATCAATTACTATGACTGTTGTAGTCGTCTTTACAATCACATTACTACACAAGTTAAATGCAAACTTGGTATTAACCTCTAAACCGTCTGCCCGCCAAGAACTTCTTTCAGGTCTTTTTCCCAAACAAGATGGCGTGTTGGAGGTGTGGGATTTGTTTTGTTTTGTTGCCTTAACATTAAAGTCTCTTTTGAGCCATATTAATACAATTCATAGCTGTAGTCCCGACGTTCATGTGATATGTGGGCTTGATGGTTGTACGGAGGAATACAGAGTCTTCAGCTTTTTTTACTACCACATTAAGCGCACTCATGCACTGTATCTTGCAACTGGTAATCCACCTTCTGGATGGTCGACAGCAATTGGATCTGAATCATATGGTGGAGAGGAATATTTTGGCATACCATTTTTTTTCTGACTGTGGAACTACAACATGTGGATTGCAAAGAACCGATGGTGACGTGAATACACCTGCTATTCCAAATGAAACGTCTAGGCCAGCGCTCGAAGATCTCCAGATTGCACATACTGATAATACAGTAAGATGTAACATTGTCTGTCGTGAATGGTACAGTTTAAAACCACTTAAGCCCCACACCCCCGGTACCGGGGGCAAAAAGGAGGAGATCACGTTTAACCGGTTATAACACGGGGTGAGAAATATAAGTCCAGACGTGTGGTATCTACAGAAACCTCTGAATCTCAGTTAAAATGTCATATAAACCATTTCTACAACCACCAAACACACCGAAAACAAGCCATGATTAAATGAATAGTTACGTAAATGCAAACAAGTCCACTAAACAAACAAAACCGAACCAGAAATACTCCAGACTTCATGTAACCGGCTAAAGAAAGGCTGGTTATCTTCCAGAGCTGGTACCAATTCCACCAAGTTTCACCACACTCAGACCAAAATTCACTGAATGAGCCACAAAAGAAGATCACAAAAACACATAATGGCACACGTGCGCTAAGACAGAAATTGGCTTACCGTCCCGATTTCCTCCGTTAATTCGCCGGTAGCGATGATTATCAGCAGTTACCATGCCTACCTAGCCGCATCAGAGCCATTTTCTGTCAACAACCTCCATTTTAGACCCACCTACAGACACTTGACTGGACAGACGTCACATGCAGTAAATGTGGGCCCACGTGGGTTTTGGTCTTGCAACGTCTGATTAGTTTAAGTAACGTGAACGTGGCATCGTTACTGTGATTCTATTGGCTCAAACGATTAAAAAGAGGTGTCAATCATGCAAATTGACCAAAAGAGACCAAAGTTACAGCTCATCAGTTTAAAGGGCCAGAGGCCAATTAAACGCTCCATGCGCACGGCAGAAAAGGGCCATTACCATGTAAATGTGTGGTTAATTCTTCGAAAATATATTTTAAAAAAAAAAGCATTTTTAGGCCTGTTAATAAAATTAATTAATTTCTGCTCTTAAATACCTAAAAAATTCAACTGGCATGGTGTCCAATTATGTGCCAAAATTGGACATTTTTGTACAATGTGTGGGTATTCATGTACTGACAGTGCTGTAATTGTTCACTGTTTCACTTTACAAACTTAAATCTTTGCACAGATGATGTTTATATGTTGGTTACTGAATTTCAGTAATGAAATGTGAACTGAGGCATATTTTAAAAGGGTTATATGCTAAAAATTAAAAGAAAAAAAATTAGACGAGGATAATATCTACTTACTTTTTCTGTGTTCCAGTCTCAGTAACTTTGACACAGTAATATCTGCTTCAATATTTACACCTCTGAAGAAATTTCACAAGTGTTAGCTTTATTTTGATACCAAGATTGTAAGGACAGAGTTTGTAATTACAGAGAAATAATCAATTAAAATTTGGGCATTGCATTTTCGAGCAGGAAGCTCAGAAACCCCTTTGGGGCTTAAGAGGTTAACATGTAACACCTAATGTGAAACAGTCTCTTTATATTTAATGTATATTGTTTTACCGCAATGTATCTACAGGAAGCATCCAGTACAGCAAGTGGAAATCTTATTAGACATACTGCTGCTTTCACCATCAATATCCAAGAAAGATGTCACCTGTCCCAGGTATTGCACTAACCCTAACCTTAGTGCTAATACATTATTCTAACTTTTTAATATGAAAGATTGTACATCTTTCTCGATTCTGTTGTAGAGGACCTTCGGCAGCATTGTCTCTGGAGTTCAGCAGTATCCAACCACTCTTCTTAGTACCATGAGGGACTCCATAAAGAGGATCTTTGAAAGACATTCAGACAGTATGGAGCAGCTGCAAGAGTCATTATTGGCAGAATTTGACACTTTTCAAAATCCCTTCTCCATGATGGCTACCACATACATGCAGGACAGCACCATCAAGATGCTTTTCAACCCAGTTAAACCAGAGGAGGTAGTTATGTCCCAAAAGGTTTGCAGAGTTAAGAAAGGACAATCAAAAGTTCTTGCAGTCAGAAACAGAAGTTTTTACTATGTGCCCCTTATTAGAACAGTTTTTGTCAAATTCCAGGATTTTTGATATGTTGAACACCACACCACAGCCTTGCCACAAAGATGGCTTTTTGTGTGACATTATTAATGGGAGCCTTTTTAAAGTCCACCCTCTGTTTTCAGTAAAACCTTGTGCTTTACAAATAATTTTGTATTCTGACGAAATAGAGATATGCAATCCTTTTGGGTCACATGCTTCAGTAAATAAATTGCTGATGTTTTATTATGTTTTAGAAAACATAGACCCCAAGTTTAGGTCAAAGCTTGCTGCAATCAGGCTCCTTGCTATAACAAAAGCCGATGATATTGCCAAGTGTGGAGTAGATTTTGTGTTACAAATAGTGATGGGATTTCCGGCTCTTTTTAGAGAACCGGCTCTTTCGGCTCGGCTTACTAAAAAGAGCCGGCTCTTTCGGCTCCCAACTGGCTCTTCAGGTTGTTTTGTTGCTTTTATTAATTTATTATTAACAACAATATAAAATTATGCACAAAAGGAATTACTAATGTAAAAAAAAAACCCTGTGGTTTTATTTATATATGTTTATATATAAATATATACGGTGGCCCCTAGAGACAAAGCACTAAAAAGCACGTACAAATTCCAAAAAGCACGTACAAATTCCAAAAAGCACGTACAAACTCGAAAGCATTTCTAGCGTTAACTTAACTTCCAAAACAGAGCTTCCTACATTGGCTAGCAAAAGTATTCAGCACCCTTGAACTTTACCACATTTTGTCACCTTACAGCCACAAACATGAATCAATTTAATTGGAATTCCACATGAAAGACCAATACAAAATGGTGTACAAGTGTGTCATGGTCCAAGGAGCTGATGGGATGCCCACGCCCACGGGTGTGGCTGCTGACTCCACACCTGCATCCCATCCCAGGCGATCAGGTGGAGCATTTAACCCAGCTCAGCCAGCTGCTCCACGCCAGTCCATTAGTCGCCTCTCAGCGGTAACATGCTTCCAAGTGAAGGCGGTTGCGAAATTCTCTATTGCTGGAACAAACGCTAACCCTTTCCTTGTGTGCTTAGGTAACAGCTCGGCGTGTTTGGAGCCCTCTCCTGCCTGTCTTCCTGCCCGCCTGGAGTTTTTGGATAACTACCAGCACTCGTCTCCTCTAATCACCTGGAGCTTCCCCGCGGACCCTCACCCCTCCCTCCGGTTCCCATGGCCCCATCTGGACCGTAAGATTAATTCTCTACCCATGTATGCTGTTATTTCTCCGTTCCCCAGTAACCCTCTTTCTGTTGCAGCCTCCCACAGTCCCAATTACGGCGTTCCTGAGTTATTTCCCGGTCCCTTGGTTTTCTAGTTACCTGGCGTGTTTTCCTTTGACCCTTCCGGGACACCCTTAGTTAAAATAAAGTTTTTGTGTGCACCTTGGCGTGTTGTCTCTGCTTCTGGGTCCAGCTTGTGTGCTGAACTACGGTTCATGACAAAGTGAGAAGTGGAACAAAAGTCATACATGATTCCATTCATGATTTTTTTACAAATAAATAACTGAAAAGTGGGGTGTGCGTAATTATTCAGCCCCCTGAGTTAATACTTTGTAGAACCACCTTTTGCTGAAATTACAGCTGCCAGTTTTTAAGGGTCTGTCTCTACCAGCTTTGCACATCTACAGACTGAAATCTTTGCCCATTCTTCTTTGCAAAACAGCTCCAGCTCAGTCAGATTAGATCAACAGCGTTTGTGAACAGCAGTTTTCAGATCTTGCCACAGATTCTCGATTGGATTTAGATCTGGACTTTGACTGGGCCGTTCTAACACATGGATATGTTTTGTTTTAAACCATCCCATTGTTTCCTGGCTTTATGTTTAGGGTCGTTGTCCTGCTGGAAGGTGAACCTCTGCCCCAGTCTCAAGTCTTTTGCAGACTCCAAGAGGTTTTCTTCCAAGGTTGCCCTGTATTTGGCTCCATCCATCTTCCCATCAACTCTGACCAGCTTCCCTGTCCCTGCTGAAGAGAAGCCCATGAGAAGAGCATGATGCTGCCACCACCATATTTGACAGTGGGGATGGTGTGTTCAGAGTGATGTGCAGTGTTAGTTTTCCGCCACACATAGCGTTTTGCATTTTGGCCAAAAAGTTCCATTTTGGTCTCATCTGACCAGAGCACCTTCTTCCACATGTTTGCTGTGTCCCCCACATGGCTTGTGGCAAACTGCAAACTGGACTTCTTATGGTTTTCTGTTAACAATGGCTTTCTTCTTGCCACTCTTCCATAAAGGCCAACTTTGTGCAGTGCACCACTAATAGTTGTCCTATGGACAGATTCCCCCACCTGAGCTGTAGATCTCTGCAGCTCGTCCAGAGTCACCATGGGCCTCTTGGCTGCATTTCTGATCAGCGCTCTCCTTGTTCGGCCATTTGAGTTTAGGTGGATGGCCTTGTTTTGGTAGGTTTACAGTTGTGCCATACTCCTTCCATTTCTGAATGATGGCTTGAACAGCGCTCCGTGGGATGTTCAAGGCTTGGGAAATCTTTTTGTAGCCTAAGCCTGCTTTAAATTTCTCAATAACTTTATCCCTGACCTGTCTGGTGTGTTCTTTGGACTTCATGGTGTTGTTGCTCCCAATATTCTCTTAGACAACCTCTGAGGCCGTCACAGAGCAGCTGTATTTGTACTGACATTAGATTACACACAAGTGCACTCTATTTAGTGATTAGCACTCATCAGGCAATGTCTATGGGCAGTGTTGGGGAGTAACGGAATACATGTACCGCCGTTACGTATTTAAAATACAAAATATGAGTAACTGTATTCCGTTACAGTTACTGTTTAAAAAGGTGGTATTTAGAATACAGTTACTTTGTTGAAATAAATGGATTACACGGCAGTATTTTCCGGTTTCATATTGTCGCGGGTCAGGACTGTTTGGGTTTTGTTTGACAGCTACGTTCTGTTGTTACAGGTGGCAGCGTTACGGTTGCCATGGTTACAGGGCGACGCCCTCTCTCTCTCTCTGCGACTGTGTGTTTCCTGGGTGAGAGAGGCCTTTTCGTTATTGTTGTTGTTGTGCTAAGCTAACAGGCAGAATGCTACAGGTATAGCTCTAAAGAATGTAGCATCATGGGCAGTGTAGTCTGTGGTGCAGGGAGAATGGACTGCCATACACGTTATGTGTCTGTGAGCGCGAGAAGGGAGAAAAAGGCGAGTGGAAAGGTATGACCTGTCATCGAGCAAAAACGGGAGCTGGAAGCATGTAAATATAATAATAACCACTTCAGCCAAGAAGAGTGCCTGACGAGCCCAGTTGTAAGTAAGCTGTTAAGACTCGACTGTACACTGTGTTCGTGTTTTCCTCCGAAACAATAAGTTCCGTTGGAGCAGCCTTTCAACGCCTGTCTCTGCTAGCAAAGTTGACCGACACAACAAAGTAAAGCTATTTTTCGGCTACGAGCCGACAGGGACCCCGCCGTATTAGTCAGAGGTCCCTTTACTACAGTTCGGAGTCGCGGACCTTCAGTAACAGTAATAAATCACAGCAATAGTACATTCACGTAGTTGTAAACAGCATGATAATATATTAAGTAATCCAAAGTATTTAGAATACATTACTCTCATTGAGTAACGTAACGGAATACGTTACAGAATACATTTTGGGGCATGTATTCTGTAATCTGTAATGGAATACATTTTAAAAGTAACCTTCCCAACACTGTCTATGGGCAACTGACTGCACTCAGACCAAAGGGGGCTGAATAATTACGCACACCCCACTTATTTATTGTATTTATTTATTTGTAAAAAATGTTTGGAATCATGTATGATTTTCGTTCCACTTCTCACGTGTTCACCATTTTGTATTGGTCTTTCATGTGGAATTCCAATTAAATTGATTCATGTTTGTGGCTGTAATGTGACAAAATGTGGTAAAGTTCAAGGGGGCCGAATACTTTTGCAAGCCACTGTAGCTCACTTAAATTACACAATTGAAAGCATATGTGTATTGTTTGTGTATTTATACACAGGCACTCATATATATTCAAATAATAAAAAAAAAGTTCATTTACCTGTTACTACCACACACCAAATCCGGTCATTGGTACTTCCTGGCTTGTGTAGCCACTAGGTAACAAAAGCTCAACACTGGAGTTTGTACGTGTTTGATGTTCAGTAAAGACTGGATTCATGATTACTAGCAAGCTTTGTTTACTGTGTAACTGAGCAGACATTACACGTAAGCCACCTCACTCCCGGGGGGCGGGTCTCACCTTTGTGCTGTCTCACTGCGTGCGTGCGCAGCGTACTACACGGAACAGGTACTGTATATTAAAGCAGCATTAATGAACAATATTAGTCAGATGTTCTACAGTACGTGCTTTGTCTCTAGGGGCCATTGTAAATATACTTTTATTTATTCACTCCACATAAAATGTAATAAAGAAATCATATAATACAAAAACCAACTATTTACATTTCAACTTTTAACTATTTAAATTTTCAGCTTTTTCCTTTTAAACTAATTTAAAGTGAAACAACACAAAACACTGCAAACCACAACACAATTAAATATAAATATGAAATAAATATGAAATATGAATCCAAGATGGCGCCGCGTATGGATGCCCTGGTGCTTCAGTGCGTTACTTCTGTTTTGTTTTTGTGCATAACTTCTGTGTCTGGGCACTCCTCTGGATATTCTTACACCAGAGAAGAGCTCCTTAACTACAGGACTACAACACCTGTGGATTTACTTCCAATATTTGTCGCATCTGCGGCAGATTTACTGCTGACTCTGATCAGGAAAGAGAGACGCCGAAGGAGAGGAAAGCAAGCCGGCGCACTCGTGCATCTGAGGAGACGCGGACTGCGAACTGCTCTTCCTGGGATCTTCCTTTCTAATGTACGCTCACTCGGCAATAAGATAGACGAACTGGCCCTGATAAGAAGCATGAACAAAGACTTTGCCTCCTCCTGTGTCTTATGTTTTACGGAGTCGTGGCTCAGTGAGGACATCCCGGACTGCGCGCTCAAGCTGGAGGGTTTTCATCTGCTGCGCGCGGACCGGCAGGCCTCTCTCTCTGATAAGACCACAGGTGGAGGTGTCTGCTTCTACATTAATAGTGGCTGGTGCACAGATGTAACAGTGATTGCTCAGCACTGCTCTTCCTCTCTGGAATATCTTTTTATTCACTGCAAACCGTTTTATTCTCCGCGGGAGTTTGCTTCATTCATCCTGGCCGCTGTTTACATCCCGCCAGATGCGGATGTGCAGGCAGCTCAGTGCGCACTCGCGGAGCAGATACTGCACATGGAGCGGACATTCCCGGACTCTCTCATTATTGCTCTTGGGGACTTTAACAAAGCCAATCTGAGCCATGAGCTTCCAAAATACAAGCAGTATATTAAATGCCCCACCAGAGAGGAGAGGACATTAGACCACTGTTACAGCACGATCAGCGGGGCCTGTTGGAGCCAAGTCCAGGCCAATAATTTCACTCAGTTACATCATGCCATATTTAAGTATTTGTCATGATCTTTAAGTTTCCATTATAATCTTGATCATTTTATGTTATAATGTAATATGCTGTGCTCCATAAATTAATCCTGCTTTATTAGTCTGTTGTTGTTGTAAAGTGTTGGTAGATGTCGTAAAGGGGTGTGTATTTGGCCCGCATGCGGAGGGGTGTGGGTAAAAAAGGTTAGGTAAGCAAGCAGGACGTGGAGCAACAGTTTTCTGACCGTCGCCGTTCTGACCGTCGCCGTTTTAATGTTATTTTTTGGTTGTAACATAAAGGAAATATAAACGGAGCGCCCACCAGAGGCATTTGTTTTGTACCTTTCGATTTGTTTGGAAAATAAATGTTTTGCCCCTTTTCTCCTTCGCCTCGTTTTTTTTGCTACCGGAAGGCATCCAAGCGACTGAACAAGAGCACGAGTCAGAAACTTTACGTTCTTCAGAAGCGGCAAAGAAGGACCGAAGGCTGCCGCTACAGGGCCTATCGCGCGGTGCCCCGCGCTTCACTCGGACTTTCTGACCACGTCATGATTCACCTAATCCCCGCGTACAGACAGAGGCTGAAGCTCTCCAAACCTGTCGTGAGGACCAAAAAACTGTGGAGCAACGAGGCTGTGGAGGAGCTTCGCACGTGTTTGGAGTCTACAGACTGGGACACAATGAAGGCTGCTTCTAACAGCTTGGACGAGTTTACGGACACTGTCACCTCCTATATCCACTTCTGTGAGGACAGCATTGTGCCATCACGCACCAGGGTGAGTTATAACAATGACAAACCCTGGTTTACTCCTAAACTCAAAAAGCTGTGGCTGGAAAAGAGAAAGGCGTTCAGAAGCGGAGACAGGGACTGCTACAGAGAGGCCAAGTACAGGTTCACTAAAGAAGTGGACGTTGCTAAACATCAGCACTCTGAGAAGATGCAGCAGCAGATCTCAGAGAATGACTCGGCCTCTGTGTGGAAAGGTTTTAGGAATATCACAAACTACAAGCCTAAAACCCCCCACTCCACTGATGACTTGCTCTTAGCCAACACCCTTAACGACTTCTACTGCCGTTTAGACGAGCCATCAGGCAGCCTTCACACCTCCAACGGCCCCAACAATAGAGACACTTTGGACACTCATTCCCCCACCTATCCCCCCTCCATAGAGCCATCACCACCTTCAAACCGTTCACCTACAACACCCCCCTCCTCACCCCACACAAAAGAGGATTTCACACCACCTCCTCCCACCACAACTCTTCATATTCATGAAGCAGATGTGAGGAAGCAGTTTAAGAGTCTGAATGCTCGAAAAGCTCCCGGCCCAGACGGTGTGTCTCCTGCCACCCTCAGACACTGTGCAAACGAGCTGGCCCCAGTGTTTTCTGGCATCTTCAACTCCTCACTGCAGGCATGTCATGTGCCTGCCTGCTTCAAGTCCTCCACCATAATCCCTGTCCCCAAGAAACCTAGGATCACTGGACTAAATGACTACAGACCCGTGGCTCTGACATCTGTGGTCATGAAGTCATTTGAGCGCCTGGTTCTCTCCTACCTCAAGACCCTCACGGCCCCCCTCCTGGACCCCCTGCAGTTTGCATACAGAGCCAACAGGTCTGTAGACGACGCCATCAACATGGCTCTACACTTCATCCTGCAGCATCTGGACTCCCCAGGAACCTACGCCAGGATCCTGTTTGTGGACTTCAGCTCTGCCTTCAACACCATCCTTCCAGACCATCTCCAAGGCAAGCTTTCCCAGATGAATGTGCCTGATCCCATCTGCCGGTGGATCACTGACTTCCTGACGGACAGGAAGCAGCATGTGAGGCTGGGAAAGAACGTCCCCACTCGGCGACACATCCGCCGGGGGTCAAACTCTGGTAATTGGTGATTCTGTTCTCAGACGTGAAGCTAGAGACACCGGCAACCATAGTTGTTGAGAGATTTTTTAGTTTTGTGTTATGTTTATTTGTAGCCTCATTTAAAGGAAGAAGAGCTTGTGAGTTGGACAATTGAAGGAAGGGAGTGAGGCACTGTGTGCAGAAAATATGTGCTGTGTCAGCTAAACAGTTACTTCCTGTTTCAACAGATAAGCTAAAGGTCTCTCCTTTTAAGGAGATATTATCTGTTCCATACATGCCACTCCTACTGCTCTGGAAACTTGCTTGAAGTATAAATAAAGAATGTGCTGAGAGCCCTGGGCGGTTTCCTCTGTGTCACATCTGTTGTGCACACGTTGGTGCAGAACAGATCGGACCGTGACGGGGGATCGCCCATGTATATGTACATGTAAAAAGATATCTGAGTCTGAGTTTCTTTGCCTTCTAACAATTTTCTCCTCACATTTTCTTGGTCCTCCGAGCCGGAGTAGGAAGCATCAACTGTATTGTTGCGACTCCAAACAGAGGTCTACACTGTATCCTGCCGTCGTGGAAAGCTGCGCTGAAGTCTGTCGACAGCCTCCTCTAGGTAGGAGACGTGAAATTCGGGTTCTGGCCAGTGTCATTAAGTGGTCCACGACGTTGGGATCCAGTGGCTGACCTTCAACATAGCCAGAGAATCTTGGGGAGGTAAAGAAACCACTCACTTACACTCGCGTAAAATGAACTTAGGTCTTATCCGCCGAAAGGATTTAATGAGTCTGATCCACTGCACGGATCTGTAAAAATAGGAGTAATCCACCGAAAGGATTTCAAATTAAAAGTTTTTAAGGACTGATCCACCGAAAGGGTCCACGTGTAAGAAAAGGACTAAATCCGCCGAAAGGATTTCAAATTAGGAATTTTTAGGACTGACCTGCTGAAAAGGTCTGCGCGACTGTGTAAATGTTTGTGTTTTCTGTGTGTTGAGAGTGAATTGATTTAAACAGCACAATACGCTGCTGAATCACTCTCACTGTTATTGTTATTTTATTTCCTGTCAGTAGCTGAAGTACTGGTGACAAAAGAGAATGGTTGAGTTTCATCTCATAAAACTGACACCGCTCCAGAATAGCTGGAGTAGAAGGGCGTGTCAATAACCACTCTTATTCGTCTAATACCAGAGAAGGCTCTGCAGTTCTGTTTTAATGGGTAATCAGCCCACTAAGTTTACTGTTGACGAACAGTGGTTAGAAAAAAAATGTCCAGGCGCCGGACAAATTAGTGTGCAAAGATGGAGAAATCCTAAAAATACCAAATGTCCCACCTGGGAAGGAAAATGTAGCCCATCTGCACTATCGCAACTTAAAGAAGCACTACTAAAAGAAGTAGGAGAAACAAAAGATTTTTTAAAAAAAAGGAAAACGCACACAAGAATTAGAATATTTCCAAGTGTGGAAGCGAGAGGTAACAGACAGGGACAGAGAGGAAATACAGGCAGAGGAAGAGGAGGATTTAGAGGAAAAGGGCCAGAGATACGTAGGACAGACAGACTTATGCGAAAGAAGTGAAGAAAGAGATAATACGTGCTGGAATTGTGGCAAGGAAGGGCATTTTGCCAGAGATTGCAGACATAAAACAGACAAACAACAATATTCAAATGAATGACTAAATGAGAAAAAGCCAAATGAAAATGACAAAAGTGACGCAGAAGTATTTAATGTCCATCAATTAGTTTCTGAAGTAAAAGGCAAACCTACACTGACAGTATATGTTAATGGCAAACCAGTGCAGATGTTATGTGATACAGGAGTATGTAAAACTGTTTTGAACAGAAAACCACAGGAAGTACAATTCTCAGAAGATACTTTAATAGTAAAATCAGCATCAGGTCACACTACAGTGCAGTGACTGATAAAACCCTTATTAAGTGAAAACTAGAGATCAAAATAGTTTAAAGTAGTTTAAAAAGGTTGGAAACAGACCCCACTGAATAGATATAAATATAAGAAGTACAAAAATAAAATAAACAAAGACAAAATTACATTAGAACTTATTTTTAACGTATTGAAACTAATAATAGGAAGGATAACAACCTGTAAACTGATATTAACAATGAAACATAGTTGGCATGACGACCATGCCCAGAATGTATAAAATGAATAAAAGGAAAAAAATCACACGAAAACCTTTTAAATAAAATAGAGAGATGTATAAGGTACATTAAGGCTGTGTCATTGTTCAGCCAAGGAAAGTGTGTGAAAAGGTAAATGTCTCCAGCTTGGGAAAGGGTGAAACTGCAGATCACCCGAAGCCCTTGATGGATACAAAATAATATATAAAATATATAATAATAAACTACTTGGTTCGCCATGCAACAGAGAGAATGAATGTGACCGAAGGTTGGATCTGAGATGAGACAAACAGAAGACCAGTCTAAAAAGTAGGCACAAACCTGTTCAGAGAAAAAGCAAATTTGTACAGATTGGATGAATTCTAAATTATCTGTTTGCTGAGTAAGATGATCCTAACTATTAAATTGGCTCAGTAGTAGTATAGTGGTATACACTAATAAAATATTGTAATATACTATTGTTATTATATAGAAAGAAAAAGATGATAATATTAATAATGATATAATATTAATAATAAGAAGCAACCTAGTCAGTTATGATGTGAGATGGACGATTGTTATGAAGTAGTCTGCATCAAGCTTAAGGTTTGCACAAACTCAGTATAATGACATATGAGATGAGGAAAATAAAGAAACTATCTAAACTAATTAAGTGCATAGAGGCACTTGACCTGCTTAAAAACCTGTCATTTATTCTAGTTAAAATATTACTGAGATATAGAGCACATCACACAATAACAACTAATAAGCCAAACCCTGTAGACAACAGCTAAAGCTACAGGATTGAGAAGCTGAATTAAATATGTGGACACCGCTAAGTTGATGAGCATGTTACACATTTTCTTTTATTTTTTATTTATTTGTTTTTTAGAGCAGAAGCTGCATAAAAGCCAACACATGCAGCTGTCTGTGAGCTCAGTTTTTTCCCCTCACACTTCTGCTCTGTTTCAGTAGCAGCATTTTTCTTTTTGTGTCCTGACTCATGTATGTTTTCTGTTTTGTTTGATTATTTTATTTTGTTGGTTTGGAAGCGAATTTGTGACCATACTTGTGGATCACAGTGACACATAGTGATTAGGCATATGATTTACAAATGCCTAGTTTTAGAACTGTGAGCAATTCAAAGTTTAAAAAAATATATATATATAAAAAACCCTAACTTCAAAGTTTGAAATATGTAAGATGTGTGAGATGGGTGAATTCTTTGAAAAACTAGAAATTACCTAAAAATGCATTAAGTGAAAATGTAATGTTGCATCTATAGAGAAGAAAGAAGAAGCATTCAGTTATTTAAAAATAGGCATTACAGACAGATACAGTTTTAGCACTGCCTGACTATGATAAGCCTTTCTACTTGCGTGTAGATAGAGGAGCAGGTTATATGAAAGCTGTGATAACACAGGCGTTTGGAGGAAAACAATGCTCGTTAACATTCCTGGTGAAACTTAGACTCGTGTAAATTAGACTCTGTTGCGTCAGGCCTGCCTGCATGTGCAAGCCTGTGTAGCCGCAGCAGAGGCAGTAAAAGAGTCAGCTGCACGTATGCAGTCATATGTACATATGAATTGCACGCAGGCCAAAATATAAATATATACACTGACAGCCAGTTTGTTCTTTCAGCAGTGCACCACTTTGCAAAAATTTGGCATAACAGAGGTATGGTCACCTCTACGGGTAACCCAGTGCAACACGGCAGCTTATTAAAAATCTTATTGGAAGTGATCACCTTGCCAAAACAATTGGCACTTTGCAAATGTGCAGCACATCAAAAAGACAATTTTATTGTCACAAAAGGAAATAATTTTGCAGATCAAGCAGCAAAACAGGCTGCACAACAATCGGCAGAGCTACTAGTATCCGACTACTGCCCACAAATACCACTTGATGTACTAAAAACCGAACAAAAAGCTGCAACAATCACTGAACAGAACAAGTGGCTGAAATGTGGAGCACAACTGAAAGATGACTTAATGGTCTGTGATGGAAAACCAATATTATCAGAGTCGTTACGCAGGACAGCGGCTGTAGTGACACATGATGTAACACATGTGTCAACAGGAGGGAAATATAGTATAGATAAACAATACACACTTTTACACTATAAATTTTGAAACTTCAGCGAAAAATTTGTAAGAACATGCCTATTCTGTCAAAAACACAACTCACAAGGAAAAGTTAAGACC
The DNA here is from genome assembly GCF_964374335.1 of Astatotilapia calliptera. NCBI lineage: Eukaryota > Metazoa > Chordata > Actinopteri > Cichliformes > Cichlidae > Astatotilapia > Astatotilapia calliptera. The sequence goes on along the minus strand of NC_137432.1, from coordinate 439,032 downwards.
TAAGAGAGGCCAGTTCTCCACAACATCCACATGGATTTTATTGAATTGAATGAATGTCAAGGATCAAAATATGCCTTAGTGATCATAGATGTGTTTTGGGGTGTGTGGGGCGATCGTGGCTCAAGAGTTGGGAGTTCGGCTTGTAATCGGAAGGTTGCCGGTTCGAGCCCCAGCTTGGACAGTCTCGGTCGTTGTGTCCTTGGGCAAGACACTTCACCCGTTACCTACTGGTGGTGGTCAGAGGGCCCGGTGGTGCCAGTGTCTGGCAGCCTCGCCTCTGTCAGTGCGCCCCAGGGTGGCTGTGGCTACAATGTAGCTTGCCATCACCAGTGTGTGAATGTGTGTGTGGATGGGTGGATGACTGGATATGTAAAGCGCTTTGGGGTCCTTAGGGACTAGTAAAGCACTATATAAATACAGGCCATTTACCATTTACCATTTTCAAACTGACCAGAGATATATCCAGTAAAAAGCAGAGGCAATCTCCATTGCAAAATGTTTATGTAATCATTTTATTCCAACATATGCTATCCCTTCTCTGACAAGATCAGACAATGGGACACATTTTGTCAATGATGTGATCAGTAAGGTCTCTGAAGCACTAGGATTCAGCATAAGAAATCATTGTGCATGTCATCTATGGAGTGCAGGGTTAGTAGAGAGAACTAACGGCACCATAAAACAGAGACTCAGAAAATGCCTGCAATACATAAAAATGCAAAGAGTTTAGTTTATTTAAAAGGCAGTGTGTGTGAGAGGATTATGAAATTATTGTGTGAATGACGCTACATTTTAGATTAAAAGTTAGTAGAATTACAGAGGGTTTGTAGATTGTAAATACAAAATGAGTTTGATTAGCCTGTAGAAACACAAAAGAGAGTAACAGGAAGTGTGTGTGTGACAGGACCTTTGCATGCCCATAAAAGGAGTGAGCACCCAGAGAGGAAAAACAGAAGAGACAGACTCTAGCCAGATGAAGCAAATGGAGGCTTTAAGAAAAGAAATGAAAATGATATTAATGGTATGGTTTAGTGTGTCAATACAGGTCACAAATAGATAAAGGTGGACTTTTCTCAACCTAGAATTTTGAGCATAGCAGCAAAATCATAGATTAACATAATTGTGAGAAAACAGGCCAAAGTTTGGCTTAAAATTTTACAGCTTGACCTCCCACTTGTCCCGATCCTGAGAAGAAGCTCAAAGGACAATTAATCTCCTGATGAAGACCAACAGAATATCGTGAACCTGAAGAATTAACAGCAGGCTGGTAAGAACAGTGTGACATAACTGTTTAAAGGCACTGAATGTGATATTTTGCCTGGCTGGGACTTAATCTATAAGGAAAATACTGAAAAGAAACGGAGAAGAAACAGTTGCTGGAGATTTAAGACAACAAAGGACACTTTGAGAAGGGTACAGGGGCCAGTGGGAAGGTGAAGCCCAGAGGAGTATAATTGGGTTGAAATTGAAGCCTGAACTCATGATGGTGTTTAGAGATGTCCACCAGATCACAACAAAGAGGTAAACAAAAATAGAAAACACACATATATAAATTGTTACATGTGAAATTATTTTTGGAAAGAATCAGAAGTAAGATAGTTTGAATCAGACCTCAGTGAAAAGATGCATGATTTGATGCAAGTGAACCAATAGATAAATCTGTTAGAAAGACAACTTTAGTAGAATGGATAGCAAAACTAGTAGAAAATAGGGATATTGTTTTGAACTGCTGTGCGACGCTTCTCAAGTCTCTTGCAGATTAAAGCCAGGCGATTGGGTCCTTATACAAGTACTCCAGAGAAAGAATTGGAACTCACCCCGGTGGGAAGGTCCATACCAAGTACTCCTAACGACGCCAAAAGCTTGCAAAATCGCTGAGAGGCCCTCTTGGATCCACCAGAGCCATTGCAAAAAAGTGGAAGTGAGTGACAGCACAACCTAAAAGACACCACCACCCCGACTCTTTGGTGATCTACAGGTGAAGGGAGGGCTGATTGGGTATATCCCGCCTTCTACTTCTCGCCTGTAGTCTACTCACCAGAGTAAATCGGTGTGTCTGGTCATCATGAAGATTATTCTGTTTACCACCTTGGCCCTGCTGCTTACAGCATGGACCCTGATGCACTTAATGGATCAAGAAGCCAACTTGCATAGGAGGGCATGGACATATGACAACTCACACCTGGCTGAAGTGACACAGGACCACATCCATCCCTGGATGAACAACGCCTGGTATAGATACATATATAATCGCACAGAAGGCAAAGATTGTTATATATGCTTACACATGCCTGCTACAACACAGCATGCTACATTATATGGCAGACCTATGAACATGACTCAAGTGACATGCGCAGCAAGCTTTGCCAGTCTAGGTTATCAATATTCAGGAATTGTCCTAAACCACAGCGACCCCCTGACTATTGGACTATCGTTTTGGGCTGTTTTTAAATGCATCGACCACCATCAACAAAGAGCAAAATCAGGAAATTGATGCCATAAGAATAACTGTTATGCAACACCGAGTTGCCCTGGACATGATCTTGGCAGAAAAGGGCGGACTGTGTGTTTTGTTCAATACAGCTTGTTGTACATATATTTCAGACAATGTGCATTCTGATAATATGACAAATGCTCTACAATTACTTAGAAATGTTCAACAGGCACAGGTAACCGATTGAGCAAATTCACAAAGTAATTGGTGGGATTGGTTTATGAGCGGCTCATGGAGAACATTGATGTTTAAGGTTTTGATGTTTATTGGCCAAATACTTATCATGTTTTGTATCTTTACTACATGCATTATCCCCTGTGTAAGAGGAATGGTATCAAGAATGATATCCCAATCTCTTGTTGCATATGTCACTGTGCCAGACAAGGAGGAAGGAGAAGACGATGAGTATGAAACTAATGTGACGAATGATTATGTTTGAATGATACACATTTTATGACGACCAGACCGAAAGCACTCACAATGTAGGGTCTATGACTGAAACACATTGAAGTATCTGTTTAAATTTGCTACAACAGGAGAGAATGTTGAGAGATTTTTTAGTTTTGTGTTATGTTTATTTGTAGCTTCATTTAAAGGAAGAAGAGCTTGTGAGTTGGACAACTGAAGGAAGGGAGTGAGGCACTGTGTGCAGAAAATATGTGCTGTGTCAGCTAAACAGTTACTTCCTGTTTCAACAGATAAGCTCCGGTTAACAGACAAGTTAACGGTCTCTCTCTCTCCTTTTATGGAAATGTTTTGAGATCTATACATACCAAGCTATCTCCTGTTTCAACAGACAAGCTAAAGGTCTCTCCTTTTAAGGAGATATTATCAGTTCCATACATGCCACTCCTACTGCTCTGGAAACTTACTTGAAGTATAAATAAAGAATGTGCTGAGAGCCCTGGGCGGTTTCCTCTGTGTCACATCTGTTGTGCACATGCTGGTGCAGAACAGATCGGACCGTGACGGGGGATCGCCCATGTATATGTACATGTAAAAAGATATCTGAGTCTGAGTTTCTTTGCCTTCTAACAATAGTCAATTGTCTCGTAAAGCTCCGGGTCCTGACAATATTCCTGGTCGTGCACTGAGAGACTGTGCAGTGGAACTCACTGATGTCTTCACAGACATCTTCAACATATCACTCATCCAGGCTGTCGTCCCCACATGTTTTAAAGCCACCACAATCATTCCGGTTCCAAAAAAGTCATCTCCCTCCTGCTTTAATGACTACCGTCCTGTTGCACTTACTCCCATCCTGATGAAGTGCTTTGAACGACTAGTCATGCAACACATCAAGACTGTCCTACCCCCCTCCCTGGACCCCTTCCAGTTTGCGTATCGGCCCAATCGCTCAACCGATGATGCCATCTCCACTGCACTCCACTCAGCACTCACACACCTGGACAAAAAAGATTCATATGTTCGAATGCTGTTCATAGACTTCAGTTCAGCATTCAACACTATAATCCCCCAACAGCTCACTCAAAAACTGGTCCAGCTGGGGCTCAACACCTCACTGTGCAACTGGCTGTTGGATTTCCTCACCGGAAGACCTCAAGCAGTACGGGTCGGCAGTAATACATCCAGCACCATCATTTTAAACACGGGGGCCCCGCAGGGATGTGTGCTGAGCCCCCTCCTCTTCACTCTGCTGACCCATGACTGCACTCCATCACACAGCTCCAACCTCTTCATCAAGTTTGCGGACGACACAACGGTGGTGGGTCTCATTAGCAACAGGGATGAGACCGACTACAGAAGTGAGGTGAGACGCCTGGCCACGTGGTGTGCTGACAACAATCTCTCTCTGAATGTGGAGAAGACGAAGGAGATTGTTGTGGACTTCAGGAGAATGCACACCCAACATGCTCCTCTGACCATTGACGGAGCGTCTGTGGAGAGAGTGAGCAGCACCAAGTTCTTGGGTGTGCACATCACAGAGGATCTCTCCTGGACGTACAACACCACAGCACTGGCCAAGAAATCACAGCAGCGTCTCTTCTTTCTCCGCAAACTAAGAAGAGCAGGAGCTCCAGCCCCCATCATGTACACTTTCTACAGAGGCACCATCGAGAGCATCCTGTCGAGCTGCATCACTGTGTGGTTTGGAGCCTGCAATGCGTCCTGCCATAGAACCCTCCAACGCATAGTGAGAGCTGCAGAGAGGATCATTGGTGTCTCTCTCCCCTCCCTCCAGGACATTTACAGCACCCGTCTCACTAAAAAAGCCCTTTGCATAGCGGCTGATCCCACGCACCCAATGCAAAGCTTCTTCAAGCTGCTGCCGTCAGGGAGGAGACTGCGGAGTCTCCAGGCCAGGACCAGCAGACTGAAGGACAGCTTCATCCATCAGGCTGTCAGGAAGCTAAACTCCCTCCCGATTCTGCCCCCCTCTCCCCTCTTCTCCACCACGGTCTCACTGAACTCTGTCACACACACACACTCACTCTCTGACGCACTCACTGGCCTGCTCCAGTCACTTTGTGGAGCATTGGACTGCTTAAGCATTGGACCTCATAAGACTTTGTTGTTACACTATCTCTTACCGTACACTACTAAATCCCCATTTGCACTATTTGCCTATTTTGCACCACTATGCCTTCTTACTTGAATATTGTATATTGTATATTGCATAGCTTTTTTTGTTATACGTAAAATTGTATTGTATTTATTTAAATTTTTACTTTTTAATTATTTTATTTGCATTTTTCTAATCACTAGGGTTTGAGAGTAACGCAATTTCTATTCTGTGTATGTCCTGTACATGTGGCAGAATTGACAAATAAAGTTGACTTGACTTGACTTGACTTGTCTTCCAGGGGCCAGAGCAGGCGACATTGAAGGAAATTTAAAACTGCTGGCTAAGGGTAAACGTAAATTCAGTAAAATCATAATTCACGTCGGCAGTAATGACACCCGGTTACGCCAATCGGAGGTCACTAAAATCAATATTGAATCGGTGTGCAACTTTGCCAAAACAATGTGGGACTGTAGTTTTCTCTGGTCCCCTCCCCAATCAGACCAGGAGTGACATGTTTAGCTGCATGTTCTCCTTAAATTGCTGTCTGTCTGAGTGGTGTCCCAGAAACGATGTGGGCTTCATAGATAATTGGCAAACCTTCTGGAGGAAACCTGGTCTTGTTAGGAGAGACGGCATCCATCCCACTTTGGATGGAGCAGCTCTCATTTCTAGAAATATGTCAAATTTATTAAACCCCCCAAAATATGAGTATCCAGAGTTGGTACCAGGAAGCAGAGTTGCAGTCTTACACGCCTCTCTGCAGCTTCTCTCCTCCTGCTACCCCCCAAAAACCCATCTCCATAGAGACTGTGTCAGCTTCCAAACAGACAAAAAACAAACTAAAAACCAGCAACAAACAACTTAAACATAAACAATTACAAAGAAAGAACAATACAGTATCCACATCTGAACCAAAGAGTAAAACAGTGAAATGTGGATTATTAAATATTAGGTCTCTCTCCTCCAAGTCTCTGTTAGTACATGACTTAATAATTGATCAACAAATTGATTTACTCTGCCTTACAGAAACCTGGTTGCAGCAGGATGATTATGTTAGTTTAAATGAATCAACACCCCCGAGTCATTCTAACTACCAGAAATCTCGAAGCACAGGCCGAGGGGGCGGTGTGGCAGCAATTTTTCACACCAGCCTATTAATTAATGAAAGACCAAGACAGACTTTTAATTCATTTGAAAGCCTGATGCTTAACATTGTCCACCCCAGCTGTGAAACTCAGAAACCAGTCTTACTTGTTATCATCTATCGTCCACCTGGGTCTTACAGAGTTTCTGTCTGATTTCTCAGACTTTATATCTAATTTAGTTCTGAGCTCAGATAAAATAATTACTGTGGGTGATTTTAACATCCATGTAGATGCTAAAAATGACAGCCTCAACATGGCATTTAATCTGTTATTAGACTCAATTGGTTTCTCTCAAAATGTAAAAGAACCCACCCACCACTTTAATCACACTCTAGATCTTGTTTTAACATATGGCATAGAAACTGAACATTTAACAGTGTTTCCTGAAAACCCTCTCCTGTCTGATCATTTCCTGATAACATTTACATTTACAATAATTGATTACACAGCGGTGGAGAGTAGACTTTATCAAAGTAGATGTCTTTCTGAAAGCGCTGTAACTAAGTTTAAGAATATAATCCTCCCACTGTTATCATCTCCAATGCCCTGTACCAACACAGAGCAGAGCAGCTATCTGAACGCTACCCCAACAGAGGCTGATTATCTTGTTAATAATTTCACCTCCTCACTACGTACGACTCTGGATACTGTAGCTCCTGTGAAAACTAAGGTCTCTAATCAGAAGTACCTGACTCCGTGGTATAATTCTCAAACACGTAGCCTAAAGCAGATGACTCGTAATCTGGAGAGGAAATGGCGTGTCACAAATATAGAGGATCATTATTTAGCCTGGAGAAATAGTTTGCTGCTTTATAAGAAAGCCCTCCGCAAAGCCAGAACATCTTACTATTCATCACTGATTGAAGTAAATAAGAACAACCCCAGGTTTCTCTTCAGCTCTGCAGCCAGGCTGACAGAGTCAGAGCTCTTTTGAGCCAACCATCCCTTTAATGTTAACTAGTAATGACTTCATGAACTTCTTCACAAATAAAATTTTTATCATTAGAGAAAAAATTACCAATAATCATCCCACAGATGTAATATTATCTACAGCTACTCTTAGTACCATTGATGTTAAGTTAGACTCTTTTTCTCTAATTGATCTTTCTGAGTTAACTTCAATAATCACTTCCTCCAAACCATCAACGTGTCTTTTAGACCCCATTCCTACAAAACTGCTCAAAGAAGTCCTGCTATTAATTAATTCTTCGATCTTAAATATGATCAACCTATCTCTAATAATCGGCTATGTACCACAGGCCTTCAAGCTGGCTGTAGTTAAACCTTTACTCAAAAAGCCATCTCTAGACCCAGCAGTCTTAGCTAATTATAGGCCAATCTCCAACCTTCCTTTCATATCAAACATCCTTGAAAGAGTAGTTGTCAAACAGCTAACAGATCATCTGCAGAGGAATGGTTTATTTGAAGAGTTTCAGTCAGGTTTCAGAGCTCATCACAGCACAGAAACAGCTTTAGTGAAGGTTACAAATGATCTTCTCATGGCCTCTGACAGTGGACTCATCTCTGTGCTTGTCCTGCTAGACCTCAGTGCAGCGTTCGATACTGTCGACCATAATATCCTATTAGAGCGATTAGAACATGCTGTAGGTATTACAGGTACTGTGCTGCAGTGGTTTGTATCATATCTATCTAATAGACTCCAGTTTGTGCATGTAAATGGAGAGTCCTCTTCACACACTGAGGTTAATTATGGAGTTCCACAGGGTTCAGTGCTAGGACCAATTCTGTTTATATTATACATGCTTCCCTTAGGCAGCATCATCAGAAGACATAGCATACATTTTCACTGCTATGCTGATGACACCCAGCTCTATCTGTCCATGAAGCCAGATAACACACACCAATGAGTTAAACTGCAGGAATGTCTTAAAGACATAAAGACCTGGATGGCCGCTAACTTTCTGCTTCTTAATTCAGATCAAACTGAGGTTATTGTACTCGGCCCTGAAAATCTTAGAAATATGGTATCTAAGCAGATTCTTCCTCTGGATGGCATTACCTTGGCCTCCAGTAACGCTGTGAGGAACCTTGGAGTCATTTTTGACCAGGATATGTCCTTCAACGCACATATTAAACAAATATGTAGGACCTCTTTCTTCCATTTGTGCAACATCTCTAAAGTTAGAAATATCCTGTCTCAGAGTGACGCTGAAAAACTAGTTCATGCATTTATTACTTCCAGGCTGGACGACTGTAATTCATTATTATCAGGATGTCCAAAAAACTCACTGAAAAGCCTTCAGCTGATCCAAAATGCTGCAGCAAGAGTCCTGACAGGGACTAGAAAGAGAGAGCATATTTCTCCTGTATTGGCTTCCCTTCATTGGCTTCCTGTTAAATCCAGAATTGAATTCAAAATCCTGCTCCTCACATACAAGGTCTTAAATAATCAGGCCCCATCTTATCTTAATGACCTTGTAGTACCATATCACCCTATTAGAGCGCTTCGCTCTCGCTCTGCAGGCCGACTTGTTGTTCCTAGAGTATTTAAAAGTAGAATGGGAGGCAGAGCCTTCAGTTTTCAGGCCCCTCTTCTGTGGAACCAGCTTCCAGTTTGGATTCAGGAGAGAGACACTATCTCTACTTTTAAGATTAGGCTTCGAACTTTCCTTTTTGCTAAAGCATATAGTTAGGGCTGGACCAGGTGACCCTGAATCCTCCCTTAGTTATGCTGCAATAGACGTAGGCTGCCGGGGGATTCCCATGATGCATTGAGTTTTTCCTTTCCAGTCACCTTTCTCACTCACTATGTATTAACAGACCTCTCTGCATTGAATCATATCTGTTATTAACCTCTGTCTCTCTTCCACAGCATGTCTTTATCCTGTCTTCCTTCTCTCACCCCAACCGGTCGCAGCAGATGGCCCCGCCCCTCCCTGAGCCTGGTTCTGCCGGAGGTTTCTTCCTGTTAAAAGGGAGTTTTTCCTTCCCACTGTCGCCAAAGTGCTTGCTCATTGGGGGTCATATGATTGTTGGGTTTTTCTCTGTATCTATGAAGCGCCTTGAGGCGACTTTTGTTGTGATTTGGCGCTATATAAATAAAATTGAATTGAAAATTGAATTGAATTGAACGTCTTGGACTCCCCGACCATCAGCACCGGCTCCCCTCAGGGCTGTGTTCTTTCTCCTCTGCTCTTCTCCCTGTACACCAACTGCTGCACTCCATACTGTATATAAATGCCACTTGTTTTGCACATATTCAACTCTGTATATTTTATATATTTTATTATTATTATTATTATTATTATTATTATTATTATTTTTACTATTTAATTTGTAAAAATGTGTACACACACACACACACACACACACACACACACACACAGGAAAATATTTAGTATACACATCCAGAAATGCATACACTATTATATATTGTACATATATTTATTAGTTTCAGGTTGGCCATTCTTGTATTTTGCTCGTTTGTGTTGTTGTGTTTGCACATCTGTTGCTTGTGGGGCTCGCACACAAGAATTTCACTCGCATGTGCTGTGCCAGTGTGCCTGCACATGTGATGTGACAATAAAAGTGATTTGATTTGATTTGATTTGATTTGCTGCACCTCCACCCACCAGTCTGTCAAGCTAATCAAGTTTGCAGATGACACCACCGTTATTGGACTCATCTCGGACGGGGATGAGTCTGCCTACAGGAGGGAGGTTGAACGACTGGTGTCCTGGTGCAGCCACAACAACCTGGTGCTGAATGCCCAGAAGACAGTGGAGATTATTGTGGACTTCAGGAAGCACACAGCCCCACTCCCCCCATCATCCTGACTGACACCCTCATCACCTCTGTGGACTCATTCCGCTTCCTGGGTACCACCATCACCCAGGACCTGAAGTGGGAGCCCACCATCACCTCCGTCATTAAGAAAGCCCAGCAGAGGATGTACTTCCTGAGGCAGCTGAAGAAATTCAACCTGCCAACACGGACGATGATGCAATTCTACACTGCAATCATCGAGTCCATCCTCACCTCCTCCATCACCGTGTGGTACGCTGGAGCCACTATCAGGGACAAACAGAGACTGCAGCGTGTTGTGCGCTCTGCTGAGAAGGTGATTGGCTGCAGACTCCCATCTCTGCAGGACCTGTACACCTCCAGGACACTGGGCCGTGCAGCTCGGATCTCAGCTGACCCTTCTCACCCTGGACACAGTCTGTTTGACCTGCTCCCCTCAGGCAGGAGGCTCCGGTCCATTCGCACCAGAACCTCTCGCCATAAGAACAGTTTCTTCCCCTCTGCTGTTGAACACATGAACAATAACCGTATGACTGTTCCCACCACTAACACATGACCCTACGCTGTGTTCACTGCATCATTCCATGTTTGGCATTGATCACCACCTGCATTCATGTATATATCTATCTACTTAGCACTTTTAATTCTTATTCTTATTTTTATTTTTATATCTATTTAAGCGTTTATGACAGTATGTTTGCACTAAGCACCACAGCAATTTCCTAATGTTGTAAACCTGCTCAACATTTGGCAATAAAACCCTTTCTGATTCTGATTCTGATTCTGAAAAAATATGAAAACAAAAAGAAGATGCACATTCTCTGTGATATAGACCTGCATGAATAAACTTTCTGAATCCTTTATCATCCGCAACTGAAAATAGTTGTGGATGATTACTATACCTTTCTAATGTGACGTTGTTGTCCCTGGCTCTCTTTCTCTCTCTCTCCCTCCCGCTCTGTTCCTGTGCTACTGCGAGTGTAACTACCGCCCCTCCCCCCTCTTCCCAGCACAAAGCACAAGGCTCGCGTGCGGAGTGAAGCGGAAAAAAAGTGCGAGAGAGAGAGAGGGTGAGAGAAAGAAAAAATAAACCCACGACTCCCAATAAGGAGCCGGCTCGCGTCATTCACTTCAATGAGTCGGCTCTAAGAGCTGTTTCGTTCGCGACTGACACATCACTAGTTACACAGAATCGAGGAAGATTTGAAGCTGTTGTATAATGGTGTCAAAATCCAAACACGGAGGGGTGATATGGATTTGTTTGGTGCTGTTGTCTCAGTTTGTGGTGATACACTTGCACAACATGAGCTGGCCGGTTTTAAGGAATAAGTTGGATTTGCATATAGTAAGTGTAGGCATTGCGAATGTACCTTTGACGAAATGCAAATAAATTTTGATGAACAGAAGTTTTACTAAAGGGACAATAGAAAAACATATTAAAGAATGTTGCGAAATAGAAAAAGCTTCTTGAAATCAGCTCTGAGAGCCACCTATGGTTATGAACAGAAGAAGTAAGCTAATTGATTTTCCTGCATTTGACTTAATTCAGCAAACTCCACGAGATATAATGCACATCATTCTAGATGGTGTTGCGCCAATGGAAATTAAGTATGTGTTAAGCTATCTTCTTCTCTCTGGACAGCTTGAGTTGGATGTGTTCAATTCAGCCATGCAGAGTTTTCCATTGTCACCAATAGACATATGTGACAAACCCTGCTCCATCAGTGTCAGTACCCTGGCTTCTAATGACAATAAACTTAAACAGTCTTCAGGTCAAATGTTGATACTGTTAAAAATCATTCCTTTTCTGCTCAACACTATAGAGAAAAATGAATATGTCCAGTTTATTTTATTCAGATAGTTCAGGTTGTTTTTGCACCTGTTTTATCTGTACTGTGTATTAATACTGAAAAGTATGATTGAACATCATTTGAAACAGTTTAAGCAACTTTTTCCTGAGAATAATGTAACACCTAAGCAACATTACATGCTGCATCTTCCTGATCAAATTCTTCATTTGGGGCCTTTGGTAAGGTACATGTGCATGAGATTTGAAACCAAGCACTGTTTTTTTAAACAGTGGTCATCTAAACTGAACTTCAAAAATGTATACAAGTCTCTTGTGAACCATAATCACAGCTTTTTGAATGCTGTCAAAATGAAATGGGTACTCACCATCCAATTTTTGAACATAAAAAAGATTTGGGTCCTGTCTCTGAAGTTACAAACATGGAGTACATTACTGAAAAGATGAGAGGTTTTTTGGGAGTTTGTGGCATACAACATGGAGTCAAAGTAAAGTGGCTCATTCTTAATGGTAATAAGTACCTAAGTGAAAGATCTGTAATAATCACCAATACAAGTGACACAGTTCCTGTTTTTGGACTTATAAAAACATTTATGTGATAAACAGTTCATCATACTGTTTTGAATACCAGCTTTATGAGATTGCTGGCTTGAATTGAGATCTTTTGGCGTATGAAGTTGCAGTGCCCAATCTTGCCCAGGCAACAGAATTCATAGATGCTTTAAAGTTGGTTGATTATGCATTATATTATCTAGTCAATTTCAAAAGCAGTCTGTATGTTCCTATGTATGCACCCTGGACCCAGTGCAGGTGGTGGGAGACAGAAGGACTCTGGCCAAAATAACATCTCTGATGGACAGAGTCTCCCAGCCCATGCATGTAAATGTTGCTGAACTGCAGAGCTGCTTCAGTGACAGACTGCTGCATCCTCGATGCATGAAGGAGCGTTTCCGCAGGTCCTTCCTCCCTGCAGCTGTCAGACTGTACAATCAGAACTGCTCCCAACAAACATAGATGTTTACATCTGCGCTGTAACTGCAATAATTTAACCAACCGATTCGCACTACAACCTGGCTTTGCCTCTTATCTGTAGTTAATTTTATTTAATTTAATAACTGTACAGTACTCTGTTTATAGTAACCACTGTCCTTGATGTAAATATGTAAGAAAAAAATGTCTATGTTTCTGTTCCGTGTCCTGTGTGCTGTTTGTTTGTATATGTGTCTTTTTGGCTGCTGTTACAACCAAATTTCCCCTTGTGGGACAATTAAAGGATTATTCTATTCTATTCTATGTTCTGATAAAATATAAACTTGATGATGCAATGGCACTTAAATGTTAAAACACTGAAAGATAGGTGTTCAGTATATATTGCATGTAATTAGTTATTGTTCATGCTGTGGTAAGAATTTTATTGAAAACCTTGAAACAAGTTTTCTCTTCTGAAAATTATTAGTTGAGTATGCACCATATTGTCTAGTCAATTTCAAAGTATGTTCAGACAAAATATAAACTTGATGATGTAATGGCACTTAAAAGTTAAATGAACCACCACACTTAAAACATGTATGATGTTACACTGAATTTTGAATAGATGTGTCAATGTTGGTACAGCAAGTGTGAGTAGTTATTGGAAAACCTTGAAACAAGTTTTTCCTTCTAAAAATTATTCTGAAATATGCTGGATAATCTCAAATACAATCCTGTGAGATAATTTTGCCTAAAATGCATGCAAAACAACTATTTTTAAGATCTGGTAACTAAGTAAGAAATAATAGACATTTATTCTCTAAACAAGATTAAAATTCTACCATGTTCTGTTTTTGCTTAATATATTAGTCTCAAAACAAGAGGAAAAATACTTTTTGGCTAAATACAAGATTGCAAAACTTGGTAAGAACGACAATTTTTGCAGTTTGTGAAACCTTGTTTTATTATTTATTGCTGCAGTCAGTGGAACATTTATAGAATAATGATACATTTCATGGAAACAAGTTTGAACTGATTATATCTAAATGAATCTCTAAAATCAGCTCCAAACAAATCATTAAAGAAGAGCAGTTCTTCACTGTAGTGAGACAGGAAGTCAAAGTTTCTGGTTAAAACAAGTAGAAGAAGAAACATGGAGCTGATAAAGTGTAACATGAGTTTGTCATGAAGAGGCTTCCTGCTCTGCAGCAAACTGTTAACTTTAAGTTGGATTAAGGACAAAGCTCAGCTAACAACAACTTCCATTAACACACTGAGCGTTTCTTTGATCTGCAGTCAAACAGTTTAAAGTGTCACTACAATAGAAACTACAATAGAAACATCATTTTAATGCTGCGCTCAGTAACAGGACAGAAAGCCTACAGCAAACATTTCTACATGTTGCTAAAGTCCAGACTCCATTTCTGCTTTTGTTTCATCCAAACTTCCTCATAAAAGCATGCCTGCTCAGTTTCACATCACTTTCCTGAACTCAGTCTCAGATGATCGTCTCCACCACAAACAGCACAAATCTGCTGCTCCATAGTTCACAGTAACGGGCTCACAACTGCATCAACGAGACAGAGTGGAATCAGAACAGCAGCAGGTTTGAATGTATCTTTTCACTCTGATATTACAGGAACCTTGTTTATAGAAGTTTAGACTTAGACTTTCTCCTTATCATCTTTTGGATAGGATAATAAAAATTCCCTCATGATGTCATTTTTATCTCCATTTGAATTCATATTTTCAATGAAAGCCATTTAACAGTGTTAACATTGAAAATAAGTGATGTGCAAACAGAATGATCATTTCTGAGGCCACAGAGAGAAAAGAGGAGCACAAACACTGGCTGTGAGCTCACTTCTCATGTCAGCACTCATGAACTAGGAGAGACCAAACAGCCACTTCACAAATGTATGGCACAACATAGAAGAGCCACCTCCACGGGACAAGACTTGGCTGTCGATCTGCATCTAAAGGACAAAGGTTACTCTTTCGAGGATGCCAATGTTCACATTTTGGACAGAGAGGACAGATGGTTTGAAAGAGGAGTAAAAGAAGCCATCTATGTCCACTGTGAGCGACCATCTTTGAACAGAGGCGGTGGTTTATGACACCAACTGTCTATAATCCAGTTTTGAGATCCTTTCCAGACGCCTTAACGCCCACTCACATCCTGGGCCATCTGACCTCAGGAAATCGCATGATAGGGTGGGGCCAGGTTTCACAATGAGTTCACCCGAAACCTTGGCTGATTGTGATTAGGTAGAGGATCATTAGGGGGTCCATTGTCCCTCTTTGGTGGGTTACTCCCACAGGGCTTAAATCTGGGACTCCCCACCATTTGACCCTAGAACTGAAGAAGCTTCTCGGATGAGAGGTGAAACGTCTTCAAGCAACTTAAAGAAGTCCAGACGCTTTTCTTTCCAAGCTCCTTAGACTACGATGACCTGGATGACTGAGAACCTTCACAGACAAAATTTCTTTCATGTTACACATTATATAATGAGTCAGTCAAAGAGGCCAGATCCTCTTACTTCAATAATCTCATAAATTTTCATAAAAATAACCCAAGAATTCTATTTGATACTATCAACAGTATTGTTTCTCCTCCAACTCAGCATGCTGTGTTACTTTCTGATGAAGACTGTAGCACTTTCCTCAATTACGTTGTAAAGAAGATGATGGACTTGAGATCCAAAATCTCCTCAAGTGCCTCCCCCTATGAAGATGCCCCTTGTTGTCCCGGGTCGTTTACTTCTTTTTCTCCAATCACACTCAATGACTTAATTGCAGTAATAGGTAAAATGAAATCCTCATCATGCTCCTTAGATATATTACCTCCCTCTGTCCTGTCTGGGACTCTCACCAGCATTGGTCCCACACTACTATCCATCATCAACAATTCACTGAGGCAAGGCTGTGTCCCGTCCTATTTTAAACATGCTGAGGTAACCCCTCTGTTACAAAAACAGAATCTAGATCCTACCTCCCCTAGTAGTTATCGTCCTATTTCAAGATTGCCATTCATAAGTAAATTACTAGAAAAGATTGTAGAAAATCAGTTCAGGTTAGGGATGGGTATTGATAAGATTTTCACGATTCCGATTCCATTTTCGATTCTGTTTAACGATTCGATTCTTTATCGATTCTCTTATCGATTCTTATTTTTATAAAAGGAGAACACAAGTTCGATTAGCTTAGAACTTCGTTTTATATCTTCTCTTTGAACAAGATAGAAATTTAGGAGTAACATGGCCTTACAAACCCAACAGTGAGATCTTAAGAGATCCAGCCTACGGCTCTTCAATGGGGTGTCACAGGGTCCCCAGGAAAAAAAAATTGTAAATGTAAAATAATAAAATAAATATTCTTCTGTAGCAATAACAAAGTGTAACATAAATTATTCTGTAGCAATTACACAAGAATATCCAGTAATGTCCCTGCCTACAATTAAACACATTCACTTACCAAAGTGAAATCGAGGGCATCTGCTGTGGCAGCCTTTTAACACAAACTTAGTCACTGCTTGGTGACATTCGTCTATCCTGGCCTGAAAGGAGACGCTACCGGTAGACTGCAGCGAGAACTGCCAGCATCTGAGCCAGCCAGACTCTGTCTGTCTCTCTCATCATGGTCACCTAAATGCACAGTAATGGCAGGTTTGTAATAAGGCAGATTGCGCTAACATAATATGCACTGTTAGTTGATTATTTACGTGCCGCATTAACGGGAGAGGACGTGCAAACGTTACCGCTGCTGCTGGGTTGAGATTCACGAGTCCGGAGCGGATTTAAAAACACGACATTCATTTAAGGTCATCGCGTGTTTTGTGAGCAAATGCTTTTGCATATTCGTAGTGTTTCCTCCCTTAAATGAAATATCTACTTTGCAAGTAAGTTGCCCTGTTGTCATCCGTTCTCGTAAAGTATAATCACACTTTTGAGTGTTTGAGCCGCTTAGGCGCCGTGTTTCCTGCCAGATAAATGACGCTCCGCAACGCGGTGACGTCATTCGGGGCGACTGGAATCGATAAGGGAATCGTTTGCAAAAATGGCAAACAATTCCAAGGAATTGAAACAGTGGGAACCGGTTCTCAACAAGAACCGGGTTTCGATACCCATCCCTAGTTCAGGTCCTTACTATGCCGATTGCAGATCTTTGACCCTTTTCAGTCTGGCTTTCAAAAGCAGCACTCTACGGAGACCGCTCTCTTAAGGGTCTATAATGATCTACTAATGGCATCTGATGCAGGAAATTGTTCCGTGATCATTTTGCTAGATCTTAGCGCAGCCTTTGACACCATCGACCACAAAATCCTACTCAACAGGCTGAAGGTTCTGGCTGGTGTATCTGGCACCGCCTTAGACTGGTTTTCTTCCTACTTATCAGACAGGACCCTTTCCGTTAGGACTGATAGGTTCTCCTCTAACACTGCTGCCCTAACCTGTGGGGTTCCACAGGGTTCAGTTTTGGGTCCATTATTATTTTCTTTTTATATGCTTCCTTTAGCTGGCATTATTCAGTCTTTTAGTGACCTGTCTTATCATTTCTATGCCGATGACATTCAGCTGTATATGTCCTTTAAGCCTCATCAGCTGGATAGGCTGTCCACCCTAGTCCAGGCTTTAACTCAAATCTCTGATTGGCTTTCTAACAATTACCTTGTTTTAAACATGAATAAGACAGAGACCATGATCATAGCTCCTCCTGATCTATATTCTAAAATGAGTCCGGTCCTTGCCCCTTTCTGTTCTTCTGCTGAGCCAAATATTCGAAATCTTGGAGTAATATTTGACTCTTCTCTGGGCTTTGACTCACACGTAAAATCTCTGTCTCGTTCCTGTTTCTTTCATTTAAGGAATATTTCTAAACTGCGACATATGGTCTCCTTAGCTGAACTGGAAAAAATTGTCCATGCATTTGTGTCATCGCGTTTAGATTATTGTAATTCCCTGTTTACCAGCTTGGATAAATCATCTCTTTCTCGCCTCCAAGCTATACAAAACGCAGCAGCCAGACTACTAACTCGCTCTAGCAAGCGAGCTCACATCACTCCTATTTTATGTTCTTTACATTGGCTCCCAATAGATTTTAGAATTCGTTTTAAAATCATTGTTTTAACGTACAGAGCACTAAACAGCCCCAGATTATTTATCCAAGCTTCTCATAAAATACACTACTGCTTGCCGCCGAGTTTGTTGGTTGCTCCCAGAACACGTCTGAAGACGAAAGG
The DNA here is from genome assembly GCF_964374335.1 of Astatotilapia calliptera. Lineage (NCBI taxonomy): Eukaryota > Metazoa > Chordata > Actinopteri > Cichliformes > Cichlidae > Astatotilapia > Astatotilapia calliptera. The sequence continues at coordinate 421,086 of NC_137432.1, read as the reverse complement.
GGGCGGAGCCTTTCAGTCTGTGGCACCAAGGCTGTGGAACAGTCTGCCTCTACAACTACGTTTGGTTGACTCTGTGGAATCCTTTAAAAAAACAGTTAAAAACTTTACTGTTTCAACAAGCTTTCTGTTGACCAATGCTTTTTACATTTTTATATTTTTAATTTACATTTAAACACTATATTGTGTATACTGTGCATTTTGCTATTTATCGTACCATTTATTTTAATCTCTGTGTGCAGCGCTTTGTGACTACCTGTCTATGAAAAGCGCTTAATAAATAAATTTTACTTACTTACCTACTTACTTATCAGTCTGTGAGCTGAAATCCTCTTTAGTGAAGACTGAATATAAACTAGTTTACACTAATGGACTCTCTGACACAAACAGCATGCCCAAGGTAATCACGCTGTCAGGGTTTCTGGGTCGTTGACCCAGTATTTTCAGTTCACGTTCACTGTTTATCTACTGCCTGTTCCACTTCCTGTTTTATTGTGTTAGCCTTGGTCTGTGTGCATTATGTTCAGTCCTCTTCCCATTTATCATTAGTTCATTAGGTTCAGCTGTTCACTCACCTGTCTCCAATCGTTGTCATTGTAGTCATGTATTTAAGCCCTCTCTTCCCTTCAGCCCTTGTCGTGTCATTGATGTTATGTTGTCGTTTCCGCCTGCGTTCAGTCAGCCAGCCATTCAGTCAGTCAGTCCTTCATTCATTCAGTCAGTCGTCCAGCCAGCCAGCCATTTCCTACCTCTGTTCTGTTTGTTCACTCACTTAAAATCAGAATCCGAATCCGAATCCGAATCGTGTTTATTGGCCAAGTATATGCACAGACACATACAGGGAATTTGGTTCCGGCAGATGGTGGCTCACAAGCACAGCAATGTAAATCACACACACACACACACACACACACACACACACACACACACACACACACACACACACACATACACACACACACACACACACACACACGTGTCTATATACACACATTACACATACATACACATACATACACAAAGCTGTGTAAACCAACTATAAATAACGAATCTAAACTTATATACATAAAATACAGAAATGAAATGAGGTGGAATGAATACTACAGAATGTACATAAGGTGCAGTTGCAGTCTGGCAGTGGGAGCAGTGTGACAGGTCAATTGTTAAGAAGGGAGATAGCGAGGGGAAAGAAACTGTTCCTATGTCGGGTGGTCCTGGTCTGCAGGCTTCTGTACCGTCTGCCAGAGGGCAGCAGATCAAAAAGTCTGTGTGCAGGGTGTGAGGGGTCTGCGATGATTTTCCCTGCCCGTTTCCTGGTTCTTGAGAGGTACAGATCCTGGATGGAGGGCAGGGGCGTGCCGATGATCCTTTCTGCTGCCCGTACAGTCCGCTGCAGTCTGCTCCTGTCCTGTTTAGTGGCTGCTCCATACCAGACTGTGATGGAGGAGCACAGGACAGACTCAATGACCGCAGTGTAGAACTGGATCAGCAGCTCCTGTGGAAGACTGTACTTCCCCAGTTGTCTCAGGAAGTACATCCTCTGCTGGGTCTTTTTGAGGATGGAGTTGATGTTGGTCTCCCACTTCAGGTCCTGGGAGATGGTGGTACTCAGGAACTTGAAGTTCTTCACAGTCGACACAGGGCTGTCTGATATGGTGAGGGGGAGCAGAGTTGAGGGATGTCTCCTGAAGTCCACTGTCATCTCTACAGTCTTAAGAGTGTTCAGCTCCAGATTGTGCTGACTGCACCAGAGTACCAGCCGCTCAACTTCCTGCCGGTATGCAGACTCATCACCATCCTGAATGAGGCCAATGACAGTGGTGTCATCTGCAAACTTTAGGAGTTTGACAGCCGAGTTCTTGGAGGTGCAGTCGTTAGTGTAGAGGGAGAACAGTAGTGGTGAGAGGACACATCCTTGAGGGGCACCAATACTGAGGGACCGAGTTTCAGAGGTGATCTCCCCCAGCCTCACTTGTTGCTTTCTGTCTGTCAGGAAGCTGGTGATCCACTGACAGGTAGCTGGTGACACGCTGAGCTGGGAGAGTTTGGAGGAGAGAAGTTCAGGCACAATGGTGTTAAAAGCCGAACTAAAGTCCACAAACAGGACCCTGGCATAAGTTCCCGGGCGGTCAAGGTGTTGCAGGATGTAATGCAGCCCCATGTTCACTGCATCATCCACCGACCTGTTTGCCCGGTAGGCAAACTGCAGAGGGTCCAGCTGGTGGCCTGTAATGTCTTTCAGATGGGCTAACACCAGTTGTTCAAAGGATTTCATGACCACAGACGTCAAGGCGACAGGTCTGTAGTCATTCAGTCCTGTGATGGTGGGTTTCTTGGGAACAGGGATGATAGTGGAGCGTTTGAAGCAGGAGGGAACTTCACACAGCTCCAGGGATCTGTTGAAGATGCGAGTAAAGATGGGAGCCAGCTGTTCAGCACAGGTTTTGAGGCAGGAGGGTGAGACACCGTCTGGTCCGGGGGCTTTCCTGGGCTTCTGTTGAAAGCTGAATGTTCTAAAGCTAGACATTTTAAATGAGAATAAGAAAGAAAAGTATGTCTTTGTGCCCCCTTTTCCCTGTTAATGCCCTATCGGCCCCCCTGGCTAAACTTTGCTAGATCCGCCCCTGCACAGTTACCAGCCGTCAGCTACGTAGAAAAAGATCCTGGTGTAGAAAGTAATAGTAAATAAATTCTAACAACAGATTATCAAGGTTAAACGTGCTGCTGTTGTTCAGCCGCTGGTTTCCTCTTTCTGGTGCAAAGTGGGCCAAAAACAAACGAGAGACGGACTCATGACAGAAAAGCTGATCAGCTGATCATTGATCAGTTTCATGATTGAAGTAGCAGCAGGAGAGAGAGGGAGAGAGGGAGAGGCAGTCGCTCCATATATCGGTTGTTAAGCTTAATGCTGGAATGCTTTACAAACATTCAGAGATGAACTTACATGCTTGCTTTACTTTTCTCTGGGATAACTTTGTCAGAGATGAAATGCTGGGTTGTTAGCGAGGCTCCAAATGCTCAACCAGACTGCCGACTGTCACGGTTCTGGGTCAGTTTGACCCAGTATTTTGAGTTGTCATGTTTTTGCAGGTCTAGTTTAGTTCCATGTGTCATTTTCTGTCTGTCTCTCAGTGTCGAGTCTGCGTCTTTGTGTGATGGTTTCTTGTTCCTGTTTTATTGTGAAGGTCTGCGTCTCATGTGAGTGTGTGTGTGTGTGTGTATGTGTGTTCAGTTTTACCTCTGTCTCGTCTTGTTGATTACTCCCAGCTGTGTCCACCACCTGTGTGTAATTCCCCTGTGTTTCTCTGTGTGCATTTAAGTCGTGTCCTCTGTCATTGTAGTCGCTGGTCTGTCTGTGTATCCACCATGTCTCACCCGTGTGTTCTCCCTGCTGTCCATCGTCATTCTCCTCTGCTCGTTCTCATTCTTGTCCAGGTTTGTGCTCTGTAGTTTAGTTGTTTCCAGTCTAGTTCGTGCTCCATTTGCTGTTTGTCTATATTTATTTCGTATTTAATAAACCACCCTCACCCCTTTACAAGTGCCTGCTTTTGGATCCTCCTTTATTTCCCACACGGCTCATCGCACTCGCCGTGACAGTACGGACCAGCCCGATATGGATCCAGCGGCATTCACCCCACCCACGGAGCTTCTGGACATCATAACGAACTCTGCTTCAAAATTAATCAACCTGTGGCTAGAGCATGAGGGAGAAGCATTTCTCTACCTTCTGGAAGCCAGGCTACAACAGCTTATTTCCGATTATCCCTGGCTATTGGACTCACTGCACCCTCTGGTACAAAACTTCATTCTCCACGAACTACACCTCCACCCCCCCGCCGCTACTGCTCGCCCGCTCGCTTCAACGGAGGACGTGCCGTCCGTACCTCTGGAGGAGTTACCCGGCCCGTCGGAGCCGTCTCCACGGAGGAAGCGACGTTCGCGCCGCTGGCGCAGCACCCCACAGCCGGAGTTCAGAATGTCAGAGCAGCCGGCTGTGGTGAGTGAAAGGGACACTTTTGTTGACTCCGTTGCTTCTGTGACTGTTGTTTCTGGGGCAATTTTTTGTGTTTCTTCTGAGGATAACAATGATTTCTCACCCATGGCCATAGCTCCTAAGACTGCCTGTTCTGAACCCTCGTTCCATGTTTATGACCGTGTCCGCTCCATTGTCCCATCCTCACTTCCATCCCAGTCAAATGCCAGGCTTGTAACGCTGCCCTCAGTTCAGTCAGCATCCGCGCTGCCCTCAGTTCGTCAGCCACTCCACCACTTATTACGACTCCACTACAATCGTCTCCACTACCTGTAGGTCAGTCTGTAGCCGCATCGCTGCCTATTGCACTGTCGCCACCAGTTCAGCTGTCTGTCCGCTCGTTTACTCAGCCACCATCCTCACTGTCTCATTCAAAGCAGGGAACACACTTCACCACGATATCTGCTGGTTCTCTTAAGCTGGCCATGTCAGAGACAGTTGCTCCCTCTAGGGCCTCCCCAGAGGCTGGATGTCAGTCACCAGCCAACTCTGGACCGCTAGAGGTCAAGACGCCCCTAGAGGTCACCCGTCCGCCTCCGTCCTCTGCTGAGTGTATTTGGGAACACTTTCAGCCCTCCGAGGACTGCATCCCACTGTTGCTGCCTGAGTCAAGCCACTGTGCTGCTCAGCCCCAGCCAGTGTCCACACTGCCAGAGGTCTCCGTACCTGCTGTTTCAGTGTCTGTCTCCACTGGAGGGCCCGAGGAGCCCGTCCAGTCTCAAGCCACGTTAGCTGGGGGTTCAGGTGAACCCAGCCAGCGTCCTGCCTCATCGGCTGGAGGGCCAGAGTCGCCTGTCCGGTCTCAAGTCAGGTCTGCTGGAGGGCCCGAGTCGCCCGTCCAGCTTCAGGTCTCGTCAGCTGGGGGTTCGGGAGAACCCAGCCAGCCTCAAGTCTTGTTAGCTGGAGGTTCCGAGGAGCCCGTCCAGCCTCATGTCACGTCTGCTGGAGGGCCCGAGTCGCCCGTCCAGCCTCAAGTCGCGTCTGCTGGAGGGCCCGAGTCGCCGTCCAGCCTCAAGTCGCGTCTGCTGGAGGGCCCGAGGCGCCGTCCAGCCTCAAGTCGCGTCTGCTGGAGGGCCCGAGTCGCCCGTCCAGCCTCAAGTCGCGTCTGCTGGAGGGCCCGAGTCGCCGTCCAGCCTCAAGTCGCGTCTGCGTCTGCTGGAGGGCCCGAGTCGCCCGTCCAGCCTCAAGTCCCGTCTGCTGGAGGGCCCGAGCCGCCCGTCCAGCTTCAAGCCAAGTTAGCTGGTGGGTCCGAGGAGCCCACCCAGCACCACGCCTCGTCTGCTGAGGGTCCTGGAGGATCCAGCCAGCACATCCTTACATCTGCTGACGGTCCGGGGAAGTCTGTTCAGCCGTCATCTGCTGAATCATCCCCTGCGACTTCTACATCATCGCCATTCGCATCATCACCATTTGCATCACCGCCTGCAGCCGTCCCGCTGCCATCGGGTCCCGCAGCCGTCCCGCTGCCGTCGGATCCAGCCTCTGTGTCTTCATCCACGCCTGGTCCAGCCTCGTCTTCGTCTTTGTCTGGTCCTGCCTCATCTTCGTCTTTGTCTGGTCCTGCCTCGTCTTCGTCTGGTCCTGCCTCGTCTGGCCCTGCCTCGTCTGGTCCTGCGGTTGCCACACTGCCGTCAGGGCCAGCTCGACCCATTCCGCCTCGCCTCTGCCAGCCGTTTTCCGGGCCTCTAAGTCGGCATCATGGCCTTCGGGGACGGCCTCCAGAAAGAGTTTGTCGCCGCCGCTGGCATCGCGGCCGACCTCCGGACCTGCTCAGTGGCCGCCACTGCCTTCCAAGTGGTCGGCCTCCAGAACTGTTTGCCCGCCGTTGCCGTGTGCACGGTCGGCCTCCAGAACTGTTGGCCTGTCGCCGCCGTTGCTGTGTGCACGGCCGGCCTCCAGAACTGTCTTGGTCTTTGTGTTGTCGACCCCCGGGTCGACCCCCTGAACTTTTCTCGGACTCTTGTTGAGCTCTGGTTTGGTTTTGTTTTTGATCTGTTTTCCAGTGTGCTTGAACTGTTTGCTTGTGTTTTTGGACTCTTGTGCTCCTTGTTTTTTGTTTGGTTTCTGTCCCTCCGTCCTTGACCCCCTCCGCCCGCCCTGGTCTGGTGCTCTGTTTTTGTTCTGTTTTTTTGTTTTGGGCTGTCGGGAGCCAGCCCTTGGAGGTCAGGTTGTTTTGCAGCTGAGCTCTAATGAAACTCTGAGTCTATTTTGGTTTGTGCGACATGAAAACATTCGGGTGCCTCGGGCTGCACGCTGATCACAGTTCACAGGTTTTAAACAAGCGAGAACACGAAGACGACAAGTGTTTCCTTTTTTTTTTTTTTTTTTTGCCTGTCCCGTTTGGCTCTTTTGCCATCAGAATTATTGTCTAAAGGCAAAGAAAGCTGCCCAACGGATTTACTTTACCAAATTGACCATCCCAGCCTTGCCGTAATGGTCCATTTGATTCACCTTTTATTGTTTATTTTATTTTCACTTGCTGAATACGGGACAGACTTGACTGGGGGAAAGAAGGGGAGAAAGAAAGAGGGAAAGAAAAACAGCTGAGAAGAGGGATGGGGGAGAAGGGCAAAAAACAAAAACCAACAGAATAAGCAGAGAAAAAAAATGCATATATCAATCACCTGGATCACCTGTTGAGAAAGAAAAAAGAAAACAAGCAGAAGAAAACGAGAGCAATACATTAAACAACATCACGATGATATATGGGAATATAACAGTAAATACTAAATATTAAACATTATTGTGCAGCACGTAAGATCGACAGCGCACAGTGTGCTTTTAGGTAGGAGCGGAAAAGGGTGTAGTCTGTGTGTGTGAGCACCCGTGTGTACACCTGTGAGCATGAACGTGCTTGTTTTTAAAAGGTTCCTTCATATAATGTTCTGCTAGAGCATAGGTGTCAAACTCTGGCCCGCGGGCCAAATTTGGCCCGCAGCCTAATTACATTTGGCCCGTGAAGCCATACCAAATTACTATTACAGCTGGCCTACTGGTATTATACAGCTAATATATATATTGTTTAGTATTAAGCTTTGCTTGTTCCATATTAAGTTTTTCAGCAAAACGTGTTTGAGTCCATAAGAAAAGATTAATTCTTATATCTGGAGGAATAAATATATTTCAATAAATATTAACGTTAGCCTGCGACTTTGTTCCAGTTTTGAATTTTGGCCCACTGTGTATTTGAGTTTGACACCCCTGTGCTAGAGGGTGTGGGGAGCCACAGCCCCGTCCACCAGGGCATGAAGCAGGTATGGAGGAGATCAAAACTCCAGACATCCAGAGGCCCTCAGAACACAAGAGACCAAGGAAGACCAACAGAGGGGCAGCTGCGCCACTGTCCCAGAAAGAGCTGACGAGAGTCCCAGATGAGGGGTCACTCAGCAGCCGCGGAGGAGAAGCCAGGGGGGGTTGCAGTGACGTGCCCGTGAGCTCCGCAGGCAGCCAGCTGTGCCAGAGTGACCGAGCCCCAGGCCGAGAGGCCGAGGGCACCCCACCCCCGAAGTGGCCCGAGTGAGCCCCAGGCTCCAGGCCCCGATAAGCAGCCACCAAGGAGTGAGCCGGTGTGTACCTGGACGCCCATCCCCGGACACAAAGAATGACCAACGCACCGATGTCTGAGGGCGTCTGCCATTGGTAGGGGAAGTGGTGGGGGAGATAGGCCTCCATACCTTGGAGGACCTGGGATGTCCCCAGAGAGGTGACGTCTGATACGCGACCTGACATATGGACACAGACAAACAGGCACACACAGATACAAACATCCATTCGCCACCCTCATGCTCTCATAGATACAGAGAAAAACCCAACAATCATATGACCCCCTATGAGCAAGCACTTTGGCGACAGTGGGAAGGAAAAACTCCCTTTTAACAGGAAGAAACCTCCGGCAGAACCAGGCTCAGGGAGGGGCGACCATCTGCTGCGACCAGTTGGGGTGAGAGAAGGAAGACAGGATAAAGACATGCTGTGGAAGAGAGACAGAGGTTAATAACAAGTATGATTCAATGGAGAGATGTTTATTAACACATAGTGAGTGAGAAAGGTGACTGGAAAGGAAAAACTCAATGCATCATGGGAAGCCTACGTCTATTGCAGCATAACTAAGGGAGGATTAAGGGTCACCTGGTCCAGCCCTAACTATATGCTTTAGCAAAAAGGAATGTTTTAAGCCTAATCTTAAAAGTAGAGATAGTGTCTGTCTCCCGAATCCAAACTGGAAGCTGGTTGTGGTGGAGCGGGAAGAGGGAGGCAGCTGGAGATGGGGAGGGAAGAAAGGGAGGGGCAAGTGACCCCTCCCTGGGGCCAGCTCCCCCGCTGACCCCAGTAGGTACCCCCATACTCCGCAACCCGCCAGGGAAAGGGGGCCCAGGCCCATCCGGACCAGGGCCCAGTACAGCAGCGCCGCCCGGCCGCTCAGAGCCCGGTACAGTCCACCCGACCCCACCTCAGAGAAAACTGCACCCACCCCGTCATCCACTCATCTTCCAGACTACACAAGACAATAGACGCCCAGGCTGAGATCTTCCTCCACCTCTCCTGTATCTCCCCCTCCTGCAGAGTGAGTTCCTGAAGAGAGGACAGCTCCTGCAAGATGTAACAACCTCCCCCACCAGTTGAAGAGCCCCCCAGGTGGCTCGATGCACCGGCGGCACCCTGCGCCAGGACTGGGCCCCCATACACCCACCCACAACCCCGGCAACACACCAACAAGGACCCAAGCCCCCGAGGCCCAGCCAGGGCCCCAGCCCAGAGACGGAGCACCCCCAGAACCTCACGCCCGTCCCGGACCCACCCAGAGGCAGCCAGGCTACCAAGTCAGTAACCCACGTCCGTCAGCACAGACCCTCCCCTAGTCCTGCTGCACGCAGCCACGAGGAAACCGTCACCTAAGAGCCAACAGAGCCCTTAATAGGCCATGACCGCTACCCCGGGTTGAGCCCTCCAAGGAAGATGCTCCTGGGATTATAATGTTGATTACACCAAATATGTCTAGGGGAAGGTTGCTTTCCCTAACCACCATCTTCCCTGGTGTCCACTTTCTCTCTATATACTCAGACTACAACCTCTGTCTAACAAATTTTCAACCTTTTATAGTCTAACACAGTGTCTTCCAGGTTGGGCGATTCTCTCCGCTCTTCCTGCTCTTCTTACTTCAATCTCAGGGGTAGACTACCCTGAGATCTTTACCACAGACCAGGGGATTATTCTGCCCCTGTAGTTGAGGTCTCAGGTGTAACTAACAGTGAAGTGTTCCAATGTTTTTCTTGTGTTTATATTTGTAAGTTTCCTTTAATTGTGGAACTTTGTTTTGTAATTGGTGGTAGCGGAAGTAACATGCAGCACGGACTGAGTTTGTGGTGACACAAGAGCAGAGAAGCATGGCGCTCTGTGAGTTCTGCTGCATCGTCCTACTGCTTTAAACTGGACTTAAGTTTTAAAGAACACATAAGCTAAGTTAAATTAAACCCAATTGTGGACTCACAGTTGAGAGGAGTAGCGGCTCGCGCGAAGAACGGACTTTCTCCCGTTTGGCTACAGCAGGCAATGAGGGTGCCTCCGTTAATTTCAGTTTCAATGAAAGTGCCATAAAAAGGCATTTATGTGTCTATACCTTTGTTGTTTGGATTTACTGTGATAAGAGTTATTGTAAACATGTTGCTTATTGTAATTGTTTTGATGATGATGATGATGATGACGACGCTGAGTGATCTTGTCGCCGAACATTGAATAAATCATCTGTAAACAAGAACTTGTCCGCGTGGTGGCTGACGGGAGCTACATCAGGGCTTTGGACCTGCTCCGTCAGGTCCTCCTGGATTTCCTTCACACTCCGTCCGGGCTCCTCGGCCAGAGCACACTGGCTCCAGTGATACCAGGTCTCTCCCTTGCCTTTCATCTGGACCGCATGGGAGGTCCACTCCACCACCTCGAACAGTCTGGTCCACCTTGGCTCCTTAGTGTTATTGGTAATGCATCCAACCAATTTATTTTGGTCTGTGCACAGATTTTAGCCTATTTGTTTTTCAGATTCTGGTTCATTCTCTCTTCTTTACTTTGTGATTGTGGATGGTAAACTCTCTTTCCTTTGGTGGCCCATGCCTCTGGCCACCTAGTGCATGCATCCACACACACACACCAGTACATACCTACAACCCCTTAACTGTGTTATCATATCTGTAAAGTCTACGAAAATCTCCTGTCCTGGCTATGACAGAAGTGGGAAAGCCCCCATCTCCTGTCTCACTGTTGGTTTAGGGTTATACTGGTTGCAAATTGGGCATTTTTGCATGTGTAGTTTTATCATGTCTCTCAAGAATGGGTGCCACCAATGACACAAATCCCTCTCCTTTTGGGCAGTTCCCACTTGTCCTAGTCCATGGGCCTCTTCAATGACCCCGGTTCTGATTTCTGGGGGCAACACTGGTCGACTGTCTGGTCCTCTCCACAGTCCTTCATTCTCTGTTGCCCCTCTCTGCTTCCATACTGTCTTCTCTTGAGGTCTCACCCCCTTTTGAGCCTCTATGATCACCTCTCGAGTGACTTCTGGGTGATCCTCCCACTTACGCCTCATACTTAACATCTGTTTCCCTTCCTGATTGCCAGCAACTTTATTGGCTTCCTTGGCTGCCATATCATTTCCTTCGGCCACTTGAGTATTAGCCCCCTCCCCCTTTCTTCTGAAACAAAACTCAGCTTACTACACCTTTTGTTTTAGAGACATCTAAAAAGAAGTCTCTGTTATAATCAGGCACTGCCAAGTCTTCTGCCTTCGACAGGGCTTGTTTCAGTGTGATAAAATCCTGCTCAGCCTCCACTATCCAATTAAGTTTGCCGGTGGGGTTACGCATAACTTGCTCCTTCACCAAGTCACATAAGGGTTGAGTTAAACCCATGCAGTCTGGAATGTAGTGTCTGCTATACCCTGTCAAACCCCAAAATGACAACATGTCCTTCACCCTTAATGGTTTTGTGTGATTCAGAATCCCCGACTTTTGTAAGGAAATCGGTGTATACTGCGTCAACTCAAAGTTCAAAAGTGCGCAGTCAGTTAAGCCAACATCAGTGGGACCCTGACACCAAAGAGAGTTGGGCAAAGCTGCCAATGCCCGGAGAGCTTTGGATGATCCCTTTTTTTTCTCTTCCATGAACTCTGCTGATTCAGGGTTAGGGTTAGGGTTAACCAGTAGGACCATGTCTAAAGCCTCAAGATCAGTCCAATAAGTTTTACACCTGGAACAACAGGTGACACCAAGTATTTGTGTGAATACCCAATCAATGGATTTACCAGCCATTCTTACCATGGGACCCAAATCCTTAGCTTGGTGTTCTACATGTAAACCCAGTGACACATGGGGGATGGATTCATCCTGCATCTTATACCACACCATCTGCTCTGGTGTTAGTTCAACTAACGTAGGCACCCTCCATGGGCCAACATAAATCCCCTTCGAATGAATCTCCCATGATTTCTCTCCCAAATAGTTATCAAATAGATCCTCATACCACTCTGTATATTTAGTGTCATAAAGCAGAGTGACATGGTAGGGGTCCACAAAAGGAGAGTACATGTCCAGAGCCAGAATCCAGGGTTCCCACTTCAGGTACTGTGCCGGAATGCCTGTATCAGTGGTTAGGCACCCCCAGAAGATCTCTGAGTGTGACCGGAAAACCACAGTCAACAGTAGTGCCGTCTGGCAGGGTCACCAGTGGTCTATCAGGGCCACGTAGGATCATTGCTCCCAGTTTCATTAAGAGGTCCCATCCCAGAAGATTCACCGGGACAGAGTGAGAGATATCAAAAGGATGTGTGACTGATTGTCGACCCACTTGAGTTTTCAGTGGTTCAATGGCAGAGTTTGAGGTACCCCAGAGAAACTAAATTACTTCAACAGTGTCGTCAGATAGATGTGAACATCATCTTCATGATGGAAAAAGTTGCTCTACTGTCCATTAGGAATGGCAGTTCAGTGCTTGCCACCCTTAGAGACAACATAGGGTCCGCCTTTCCCTTGTTGTCCCGGTCTCCCTGTGGGGCGTGTCATTGCTGGTTATTGTGGCTCTCCTAACCTTGGTCGTCCCCCGACATCGGGAATTGGTGACACTTCTTTTTTCCTTTCACTTACCTCTCTTGCCCGCTTTCTACATTGTTCTGCCTCCTCCCCGAGCTTCACCGCTAGGGACCCTCGGTGCTTCAGGTCCACGCTTTTCCTTTCCAGCAGCTTCCTCACATCCTCCTGAACTTTCTTCTGAGCCTTATCCGGATCCCCGGAAGTGGAGGTGGCACACACTGCCTTAACCAACAGGTCCACCTGATCTCCTTGAGATTTCCACCATTTTCCTTTTCCCCATCCAGTGTCCTGTAATTCACGAACAAATTCTCCATCCATCCTGAAATACTTTACTTCTCACCTTTAATTCGCTAATTGTATTTATTTGTTTTTAAATTACTACTATTTATGTGTTATTATTATTATTTATTTATTATTACTATTTATTTATTATTATTTCACAGGCAATCCACTTTAATCCACTCTGTCCCTTTATTTTTTTACACACTCTCCCTTCACTTCTCGTTTTATGGCCTTCCAAACACAAACTCTGACTTCCTGTTACACATACACACAGCACCGTGCTGGAATTCTCTGCTTCTCTCAGGGTGCACACTAGTCTAATAACATAAAATAAAAAAAAACCTTTTATTCAAACAACAACTTCACACAATGAACTGATAAGAGCTCTGGTTTTTAAAGAGTGTTCTAACTAATCCCAGTTTCTTCTCTGGGCCTCCAAACCCTTTACACAATTTCTGTGGGTACTTTGGAAAGGTCGCCGTTTTCCTTTCCAGGCCACCAACCCTAGTGCTTCCTTTAAATACAATTTTTCAGCGAGAGAGCAGGATTCAGGGGAGTCTTCTACTCAGCCATATATCCCCCTTCACGGCCTCACCTTTATGTGATATTTTCGGGGATCCTGAATTCCCCGGGCCTCCCAACCCAGTTTCTGGAACACCCCCGGGCCTGTACCCTCGTCAGGCGTACAGGAGGAACAACCACCTCCAAGGACAATGGGAATTTCGGGGGTCCTGAACTCCCCGGGCCTGCCAACCTAGCTCTGGAAATGCTGTCCGGGCCTATTGCCTCGTCAAACAATAAGTGGGATGCCACTCCAAGGGCAAAGACGGTGGTGCAGGGGAAATGTATAGGTTTCCCAGTCACCAACCCTCTATACAAGCACTTTGTTTTATCACAAACTTCTCTTTTTATGTTATTCTACACACATCCCTTTTCTACTTTTACACAGCTTCTTATTATAATGTATATGAAGACAATGATACTGGAGATGTGAGCCCAATCATACTTTGGTATGCATTAAAAGCAGTTTTATGGGGAAAATTAATGGCTCTAACAGCAGCACAAAAAAGGCACGATTGGCTTTATATAAAAACTTAAATGTCTTGAGAAGGAGCACAAAAAATCTAAAAACTCACTAATTTTAGAAGAAATATCAGGTATTACAAAGTAAATTAATCAATTACTAAGAGAAGAAATAGAAAAAAAGGCAAGGTTTACACAGCAAACCTATTATGAATCAGGGCCGAAAGCAATCAAAATCCTAGCAAGAAGACTACGTAAAAAGCAGGCATCGATGACTGTTAATAAAGTTAGAAACCTGGACAGTAACAAACTACATTATATGCCCAATGAGATAGAAAATGAGTTTAAAAAATATGCGACTGTACTCATAACCGGTTGCAGCAGACCATGAAACAATCAGAAATTTCCTTGATCCACTCGACCTGCCCTCTGTAGGGGACAATCAAAACAAATTATTGATCTCACAAATTACTGATAAGGAATTAGAAGCAGCCATTGGCAAGCAGAAAACTAACAAAGCTCCAGGAAGTGGTGCCATCTAGTCTGAATTTTATAAAGTGTTTAAAGAAGAACTCTAGCCACTCCTTTAATCCTGCTTTAATTGGACTTTGAAGCAGGGAATAGCCCCACCATCATGGGGAGAAGCCATTATCACAATTTTACCAAAAGAAGGCAACAATAAAGAGTATTGCAAAAGAGTATTTGTGCTGAACAGTGGGGGGGTGTCAAGATCTCTGTCTAAATAAATAAATAAATCTGGGTAACTTCCCAGATGATTAAACATGCAACTATTTTGCTGGTAATAACTGAAATGAGTAAAGAAAATCAACAGCCTATTTATGCAAGATAATTCATAATTTTATTGGGGGAGTTATATTATAATAATGGATTGCATTTATATAGCGCTTTTCTAGGCACCCAAAGCGCTTTACAATTCCACTATTCATTCACTCTCACATTCACACACTGATGCAGGCAAACCACATTTATAGCCAAAGCTGCCCTGGGGCAGACTGACAGATGTGAGGCTGCCATATCGCGCCATCAGCCCAACATCAGTAGGTGGTAGGGTGAAGTGTCTTGCCCAAGGACACAACAACCAGGACAGATAGAGCTGGGGATCGAACTGGCAACCTTCCGGTTACAGATGAGCTTCCCAACCCCCTGAACCACAGTCAGTTGGTTGGATCTGATTATTGGGGGGGTCATAACCCCTCTAACCCCCCCCGGAATTTATGTCTCTGGCCTGACGGACAGAATTCAGCTTCATAGAGGTATAAAACAGGGCTGTGTCTTGTCACCAATTCTTTTTGCATTATATGCCAAGCCACTAGCGCAAGCAGTGTAGCAACACCCAAATGTAGTGGGAGTTACTCTAGTCAGACATCAGATTATTTACTGATGATATCGTTTATTTTCTTACGAGATCCTGAGAAATGTTTTCCAATTCTGATGCAATTATTCCATACTTACGAACACCTATCGGGCTACAAAATTAATGTATCCAAAACACAAATTCTATCATTTAACTATACACTGTCTCAAAAGATTAGAGACGAATATAAACTAAAGTGGCACTTGAACACCATGAAATATTTGTGCATAACATTGACAAAATCATTATCCGCTATGTTTGAGACAAACTACAACCAGGTGGAAGGTAACATAAAAAAGAACGGTGGTCAACAATACCTACAAATTTCTACTCTAGAATCAAGATAATAAAGATGAACGTTCTCCCAAGATTGCTATACTTGTACCAGTCACTCTCACCTCCTATACCTCAAAGTAAATTTAAAATATGGGACAAAATAATCTCAAGGTTTTTAATAAGATGGGAAAAAGCCAAGAACAAGGTTAACAACACTGCAACTCCTGAAGTGTAAGGTAGGGATGGCTTTGCCCAATCTAAGGGAATACTTTTACACAGCTCAATTTAGACCCCTTGTTTGTTGGTGTAGAACAGACTATGAGGCATGGTGGAAAGAAATTGAGAGAGAAATTGAGGGAAACAAAATACAAATTTTTATTTCCGACAAACAACTAATAACCTCTTATAAAAGTAGAATGAACCAATTCGTGAAATTTACATTAGACATATGGCACACAGTAATAGATAAATGCCAGTTAAAGGAAAATTTTTTTTTACTGAGATGGTTCAGACACGATAAAAATTTGATCAGACGTTTAAGCAATGGGAGTTAAAAGGGATTACAGCCGTTTGTACACTAATGAAAAATGGAACACTAATGAGTTTCCAACAACTAAAAAATAAATACAAATTGGAAAATAGAGACTTTTTTAGATACTTACAAGTAAGGGACTAGTGTGCAAAACAAATAAAGACCGACTGGTTTGAAAAACCATTGGGTATAATCGGACTACTGACCACTTGCTATGAACAAAAACTGTTCAAAGCAATATCCACGTTCTACAGATTATTAGAAGAAGGTAGACAGGATACAACCTTTTACCTTAAAAAGAAATGGGAAACTGAACTGACAACAAATATAACAGAGAAGGAATGGTTCATTATATGTGAGATACAACACAGTTCAACGAATTTGCCGTTGTGGAGGGAATTTTGCTAGAAAAATTTGACCCGTTTTTTCTTTACACCCAAAATTAAAAGCAAACAGGTCTTAACTCCACAGAAATGATGGAGATTGTGTGGAGAAATGGAAGCTGATCATTCACAGGTATTTTGGAAGTGCATAAAAATAAAAAAGTATCGGGAAGATCTTAAAATGAACATAAATAATATTCCAGGTTATGCACTCCCAAACACCTGTCAAGTAATGTACCCTGGAAACATAAAGGGACTGGTAAATAAGGAGGACATCTATCTAGTAGAAATAATTCTAGCCACAACAAAGAAAGCAATCACAAAGAACTGGTTACAACCAGACCCTCACACTCAACAAGATTGGATTAGGATTTTGGAAGGAATCTCAGAGATGGAAAGAATTACATACAATATTAGACTGATTGGGTGTAAATAAGATAGACAATGGGGGAAGTGGAAAGCATTTTGAAGTGGTACTAAAAACAAGACATAATAAGAGATTTGCATGCAATGGAAGGTGAAAAAAAGAAATGTTGATCATGTCTGTGCTATTTAGAGCTCAGAGAAGCAGACACAATTTGTGAAGTCAAAATGTGTCTGCTTCCTGAACCTGTTGGTTAATGAGACGTCGAATGGCCGATTTAATGAATTCAAAGTAAAACTACTCTGTGTCCACCGGAATTCAGACTAAATGGAAATAAGGTAAGAAATGGCCAAAGGATATAAGCAGGAAGCTTCACTTTTCACATTATGTGAACTTTACTCTGACTTTGACTCAGTCTGAGCAGTTGGACGTCATATTTCTGGAGTGAACACATGAAGGTGTGGCCCTCTTACACGCTTCAAGTGTAGTCCCGCCTCCTTACAGGAAGCAGCTCACCTGTGTGTCCGTGTTTAGTGTCCAGGTGTGGAGTGGAACTTGTTGTTGGTGTGTGTGTTTGAAGAAACTGTAAGTTTGCTTTGTTTCCTCCTTTAAAAGTTTGTCTTTAAAATCTGTTGTGCTCTGAAGCAAATATCTACTCTGAGGGTTTGATGGATTTGTTTTTTGTTCATGACACTAAATTGAATAGTTTCAGACTGATTACGCTGCAGTTAAATCCCTAACTGATATTTTATTGAAAAGCAATCGGTCTAGAAGATAACTTTGAGTCTAAAAATGAATGAAATGTTTAACTCTGATTGGCTGGCCACATTAATCCTGAACTCACAGACACAGAGCGTTAGAGGATGGAGGAGGGTTCTTATTATTATTTGGGGTGACCATGGGTTGGGACGTTCATCTTGTAACCGGAAGGTTGCTGGTTTGATCTCCAGCTTTGTCTGTCTTGGTCATTGTGTCCTTGGGCAAGACACTTCACCTACCGCCTACTGGTGATGGCCAGAGGGGCCGATGGCGCGATATGGCAGCCTCGCTTCTGTCAGTCTGCCCCAGGGCAGCTGTGGCTACAACTGTAGCTGCTCTACCAGTGTGTGAATGTGAGAGTGAATGAATAGTGGAATTGTAAAGCGCTTTGAGGGTCTCGAAAAGCGCTATACAAATGCAATCCATTATTATTATTATTATTATTATTATTATTAACAGTGAGTCAGTGTGTGTCAGTGAATGCATTGTTTGTGCTTCCCAGCTCCATCTAGTAGACTGATAGTAGAAGTAGAGCAGCTGATGGCAGCTTCCTCTGCCTCACACTGCTGTCTGACTGCATTCAGCTGACGCTAAGATGAAGCAGGAAAGAAGCAGCTTGGGGACATTTGGACAGCACACATGATGGAAAGGAGGATTTCAGTTGATGTGCACATGAATGATTTGTGGTTCCTCTGCAGGTGAAGGTAGAAAGTGTGTGTGAGCTGATGTGAATGTAAATTCAGCAGCATGGATCAGTGTGAGGACAGAGAGGAGGGAGTCCCTCCCTCTAAAACCACTCTAAGTGGGGAACATGAGAACCAGACCAAAGCTCAGAGGTGAGATGAACCCAGCTGTGTGTCCTTACTTTCCTGAAAATTGTTGCGTTGATTTTATAGCCAGAAACCCCCTCCACAAAAAACAAAAAACCCCAGAGTCAACATATTTCAAATAGTACAGAGCCCCGCAAGGGACATGGGAAAAAAAAAAAAGAAGATGAAGTTTTATGAGATCTCGCAAAACTTTTGCTATATTTGAAGTTTACACAGCTACATTCTCGCCTGAAAATATTGTAAACGTTTATTTTGTGACCCAGAAAGAGTATTAAAACTAAGTAGCCGCCGCCATTGTTGGAAACTGGAATTTGCTGGGCCGCGCTTTGAATTCTGGGAGAGGTGACGAGCCAGACTGTTGGAATAGAGACAACCAATGGCACACAAAACAAGACGAGACAGCACTCTTTCACTTGCAAGGGAAGCTGGCAAAGGCCAAGAGCTGTTCACCCTTCACTTGAACCTGGCTTCCTTTGCAGCCCTTTTATTGAGTGAAAGCAGTTACATTGGAGACAAGCGTATGGGAGCAACGTCAGCGTCTGTGTGTGTGTGTGTGTGTGTGTGTGTGTGTGTGTGTGTGTGTGTGTGTGTGTGTGTGTGTGTGTGTGTGTGTGTGTGTGTGAATGTGTGGGTGTTATCCCCGCCATACCATACAAAGCATGACTTCTTATCAACGTTTCCAGTCGCCCCCACACAGGATTCAACATTTCAATGAACTTAACACACACGAGACATATATATAAGTCAGAGTCTCGCTGAACTATAAAAACCGGAAATTGCAAAAATTCATGCTTGCAATGGAAATGTTCTGAAGCTGAAAACAAGTCTTCTTATCATCTAGCTCTTTCTGCACAATGACAACCATATTAGGACACATAAAAGCAATGGTTATGTCTCTTTGCACAAATGACAATCTTAAAATAATCAACTCTAACAAAGGCGGCGAAGGCTATCCCAATTCAAAGGCTGTTACAAATGTGTCCCTCCTTGCCCAACTCCCAGCACATCGTGCCTCGACCTCCTGGTCAGCTTCATGCTGGCGGCCTCCGAAGGATGCGGCCTATTTTGCAAGATCTCACAAAAGTTTTGCGAGATCCTGAGTTACTTTTGGAAGATCTCGAAAAAGTTCATCTTCATTTTTTTCTCCCATGTCCGTCGCAAGGATCCGTAAAATAGAGTGGAATGAATGATTTTAATTAATTATTTTAGTGCTGAGTTGAAATTACAACTGAATTGTTAAAAAAATTAGGAAAAATGCAACAATTTGTTCTAAAAAAAAATCTTCATCATACAAAATAATTCAGTGTTTCTATAATGATTAGTTCATAGAACAAGATCTATAAGTATAACATACAGTTGATGTAACAGATCACAGATCATTTCTTTAGGTCTTAACAAGTCTTACAGCTGCTCTGTCCTATTTTCCATTTTTCAGTATTTTGACTCTCATATTTTATAGTTCAGAGATGGAGGAGTCTGTTCATGAGCAGCCCCTTGAAATGCTGGAGAATTTGGAAGTGGAGGAACTGGAACGTTTCCACTCCTACCTACAGGATGTACCTGTAACCATCAATAAGTGCCAACTAGAGAATGCAGACAAACTGGAAACTAGAGATCTGATGGCGCAGACATATACTAATGACCATGTGATGGAAGTGGCGACATCAATTTTGAAGAAGTTGAAAGGTCAGTCAGAGGAAAAAGACATGAAACCCTTGGTGCAGTATGAAGACACAGAACTGGCAATTGTATCTCGTGAAATGTATTAAAAATTTACTCTGTATTAGTTTGATTTTAGTCTAGATTTGTGACTTAAAATTAGAGATGTGCAAAGCAGCTGATATTTGTATCTGTATTTGTATTTGTTGAGGGGGGAAAGGTATTTATATTTGTATTTGTATTCGAGTAAAATTCAAAATAGGCATAAAATTTTTGTGTTACACTTCTAATTAACGTTACAGAGTAAGTATTCTTTAATTATATCCAATATAATAATTATGAATATGCAGTATTAGTTGATGTTTTCCCATAAATGTAACGTCATTGAAAAGAAAATAGCATAACAGCCATTGCCTCATCCATGGTTAAACCAACAACTAATAAAATACCATTGGAACATTATGAACCCCCCCACCACCCGTCCTCTTGGAGGACGCTGATCAGACAACGAAACTGACTTGCAGGGGCAGAACATGGCTGTGATGATGAATTGGTGCTGGTAGAGGGGTTGGAGTTTGGGGGGGGGGGGGGGGGTCCTCTCAGTACCAGGAGAGGATGCTTTAAGCTCATGTGATTATGCAGATGTTTGATATCTCTGCGTTTCACCTAAGTTAATGAGTGACGGGAAGCTATGCTAAGGTTAACTGGCCTATAGTCTACATCTTAAACGTACCATATAACTCACACAAGTGCATACAATTCAACACAACTACACAAGCATTGTTTTAACCTTTTTAACCGAACGTTAAGGTTACTCTGTCAACAGCCTGTTGTCTAAATTACCGAGCTAACAGAGCTACGTAAACAGAGTGAACATGAGAGCACTGCAGACGTCAATAATGCAGCGTAATGGAATAATCTCCCGATGTTTGCAAAAGTTATAATCTGCCTCCAGAACCCAGTTAAGGTGTAAAAAAATCTATTAAAAAAAAAGAAAAACTGATTCAGTTCAGTCTTTTTTCGCTCAGCCAAGCCTTCTCTGTTGCTGTGTGAGGCAGCCCGTGTCAGTCACCTCTTTCACATATCACTCACTCATCTGGGCATGCACTGCGGTCTCATAAGGAAACTCAGCTTTTTGATATAAAGTTTTTCCTTGTTCCCAAATACAAATATTTTTTAAAGTATTTGTTCGAAATAAATATTCGTAAAAAACACGTTATTTGTGCCTCTCTGAATACCGTATTCGGGTTCAGCTCCACCCCTACTTCAAATCATGTTTGCAGGCAGATATTTTCATGTTGTTTTGAAGCCTCACAACTTTTTACTCTCAAAATACCAGTTTTATCATTCGTGATCTGCTGATAATATAACAGAGCAGCTAAACCGGTTGTGTCAGTTTGAGTCCAATGAGGCCAACGTGCTGAGACGAGTGTCTTCCTCACCTGCCCCTATCAGTGCGGGACTAACTTTTGCTTGACATAGTGGAAACTGTAGATCTGATGGTGCAGACATATACTAATGACCATGTGATAGAACTGACTACATCAATTTTAAAGATGAAAGAAGGTCAGTCAAAGGAAAAAGAAGACAAAGCCAGTTTTATTATTCAAAATGTGCTTGTTCCTTCAACAGGACATTCCTCAACCCAGGGAGCGTCACCATTATCACCAGAAGGTAAGAGTCAACATCAGCTATGGAAAAGCTAAACCTACACTATTACACATCATCACTGACATCACTGGGAATCAGGCAGGAAAAGAGGTCAAAGTCTTTAATCCCATGGGATACAAGCTGATATGGGCATTTGGATGTGGATTAAAATTTCAGATCAAAAATTCATGAAATTATTCATTCAAGATCCAATAAAGTGAAAAAAAAGTTACTTTGTCATATTTATACCAGACCTGAGGAACTAAGTGCTGACACTGATGCTTAGAACAGGTTTACGGTCCCCGTTGGACAGAAGAATTAGCCCTGATGAGCAGAGAAAGGTCCAATCTGAATATGGGGCAGACCAGGTGAGAAATGTGGTGGAGAGCAGAAAGGCAAGCAAGTAGGTCTGAGATGGATCTTCCTTTTTGTGGGTAAGAATTTTGAGATGTGTTGATAGAAGTGGAAGCCAGTAATAGTCTAACTGAGGAGTCTCTGAAACGGAGGATACGGGAGTCTTGTATTATTGTAGTCTTTACCTTGCAATATAAAGTGACTTGGGGCAAATGTTGTTGTGATTTGGCACTAAATAAATAAAATGGATTTGAAGGAGAGTTCGTCCGCTAGTCGAACCTCAGATACAGGAGGAACAATGCGGTTTTCGTCCTGGTCGCGGAACACTGGACCAGCTCTTTGTCCTCTCAAGGATACTTGAGGGTGCATGGGAGTTTGCCCAACCAGTCTACATGTGTTTTGTGGACTTGGAGAAGGCATTCGACCGTGTCCCTCAGGGTGTCCTGTGGGAGGTGCTGCGGGAGTATGGGGTGTCTGGCCCATTGCTACGGGCCATTCGATCCCTATACAACCATTGCAAGAGCTTGGTTCGCATTGCCGGCAATAAGTCGGACTCGTTCCTGGTGGGTGATGGGCTCCGCCAGGGCTGCCCTTTGTCACCGATTCTGTTCATATTTTTTATGGACAGGATTTCTAGGCGCAGCCAAGTGGCAGAAGGCTTTCACTTGGATGGTCTCAGGATCTCATCTCTGCTTTTTGCGGATGATGTGGTTCTGTTGGCTTCATCGGGTGATGGCCTCCAGCTCGCACTGGAACGGTTCGCAGCCGAGTGTGAAGCAGCGGGAATGAGGATAAGCACCTCCAAATCTGAGGCCATGGTTCTCAGCCGGAAAAGGGTCGAGTGCCCACTCCAGGTCGGGGATGAGTTCCTGCCCCAAGTGGAGGAGTTCAAGTATCTCGGGGCATTGTTCACGAGTGATGGGAGAAGGGAGCCGGAGATCGACAGACGGATTGGTGCGGCGGCTGCAGTGATGCGGACGCTGCACCGGTCCGTCGTGGTGAAGAGGGAGCTGAGTGTAAAAGCGAAGCTCTCAATTTACCGGTCGATCTACGTCCCTACCCTCACCTATGGCCATGAGCTGTGGGTAGTGATCGAAAGAACGAGATTGCGGATGCAAGCGGAGGAAATGAGCTTCCTTCGAAGGGTGGCTGGCCTCTCCCTTAGAGATAGGGTGAGAAGTTCGGCCATCCGGGAGGGGCTCAGAGTAGAGCCACTGCTCCTCCACATCGAAAGGAGCCAGCTGAGGTGGTTCGGGCATCTGACAAGGATGCCCCCTGGGTGAGGTGTTCCAGGCATGTCCCACTGGGAGGAGGCCACGGGGCAGACCCAGGACACGCTGGAGAGATTATATCTCTCGGCTGGCCTGGGAACGCCTTGGTGTTCCCCTGGATAAGCTAGAGGAGGTGGCTGGGGAGAGGGAGGTCTGGGCTTCTCTGCTTAGGCTGCTGCCCCTGTGACCCGGCCCCAGATAAAGCGGAAGAAGATGGATGGATGGATGGAGTTGAAGTCAGGGAAGTTAATAAAAAAAAGGTCTAATCTCATAATAAGCATCTGAATCAAAACTGTGGCTGTAGTGAACTGTTCATCTAACTGATGGTTAAATGAGTCTAGTCAGATACAGCTAAGTGCTAATACAATTTAGCACATTTTTAAAAGCACTGTAGCTGTTTCTAATTGGTAGGTTTAAGCCTCCTACAGTAGACTGTAGGTTACTTTCTCTGGGTCGATGAGTCATGTTATGGGTCAGCTTCGGTCAGCCTGTCTGAGAGGTTTCCATTGCACAGTTGTATGCAATAGGCAGAAAGTGAAAGATAAAGAAACATAACCCAGTGAGTGATTGATTAGTTGATCATATGATCAATTGGATGAACTTCTGTTTATTTCCTTCTTGGAGTCTGCTGTGCCACCAGCTAAGAATCCTGGGGTACCTGCAAAACATGACTTAGTGGAGTACTTGGTGCAGAACCTATTTTTTTGGCAAGCATAGTTGTTTGGAGGTTTGCACACATCTCAGGAGAGATTTTGGCCCACTCCTCGTTACCTTTGCCTGCCACTTAGGAACTTGAAGTTTCAGCTGAATCCACAGACTTTCTACAGGACTGAGTATGAGGAGCTTGCAAGGAAAAGCATCTGGGCTTCTTTAAGTTTCTTAAAACTTTAAAAAAAACTTAAAGAAGTCTTTCCAAGTTTAGACTACGATAACCTGGACGTCTGAGAACCTTCACAGACATATAGGACTGAGGTTTGCAGACTGGCTAGGGTACTTGATGACCTTAATGTGCCTAATATTTATTTCTACTTTGCTGCCTCAGAGGTATTTATGGGGGTCACTGTCATGCTGCAAACCTCAATTCACAACCCATCTTCAGCATTTTGGCTCAGGGAAGAAAGCCCATGTGGAAGCCCTGCTTGGCATCGGAATCAGAAATCATACTAATCAGTTACACACAGGAGGGGTGGAACCTTTATATTCATAAATATAATTTTATCAGAATTCACTCACATAAAAAACTGAATTGTAATCTATTTGCACATCTTTCAAACAGAGTTAAGTTTACTAAGTGTCACGTTCCTGGGTCTGTTGACCCAGCGTTTTAAGTTTTACTTTATTTTGATATCTATGGTTTATGTTTAAGTTCATTGGGTTTTCTAAGTTCATTTGTTTATTAGTTTCCCCTTGTGTTTTCAACCCCTGTGTTAAGTCTTCCTTGTCCTTTATATGTTTCATGTATGCATGTCTTTTTAATTCTCAAGTTCATGTTGTCATGTTTGCATTTCATTATGTTTCCTGTTTAAGTTTGAAGAGGTCCTGTGTTCCTGTGTTCAATGTGTTTAGTTTTACGTTTCCCCTGTGATGTCGTTATGTGCATGTGTGTCAGCTGTTTCCCCATGTGTTCCCACTTCCCTCATTATCCTCCTGTGTGATTTAGTCCTGTGTTGTCAGTCATTCCTTGTCAGGTCGTCTGTTCTTTTCCATGCCATGCTCCTAGGTTTCCATGTTCCACGTTTAATGTTCCAGGTAACTTTGTATCAATGCCAACTTTCATGTTTAGGATTTTTCATGTTTATTTTTAGTTTCCCCAGTTTAGGTTGTTTGTTTAGTCTCATCTTTGTTTGCCTGAGTATTTTTCCATCAGCCATATTAAATGGCTCACTTCTTGTTAACATTCACGTTTTGTTCTATGTGTCTGCATTTTGGGTCCACTCCTCACATTTATACAGTCAGCTTCGCAGCCTGACTGTGACACTAAGTGACACATTCATGTTCATTTCTTCATCTATTAGAGGAGCTTGCCATGTTACGGACAGGATTTGTGAGGAGGGTGTCAATAGAAATCTTTACACAGCTCCTTGAAGCCCTTGTAAGTGATGGTGTTTTGGATGATCTGGAGAAAGAATCGATATTAGAAAAAAACCAAACCAGAGCAGATAAGGCTCGCTGCCTTATTGACACAGTGAAAAAAAAAGGAAACAAAGCCTGCAGGATAACTATCAACCATCTTCGGATTATAGATCCAGTTCTCTCCTCTCAACTGCATCACTCCTCATCTACAAAGAAAGGTGAGACCACATATCTGTAAAACAAAGGTTTTTTTTTGTTTTGTTTTAACTCATTTTCATGTTTAAACAATTTTATTTAATTAGCAAACTGTTACATGTATGTCAATATTTTTGAAAATACATGTATTAAATTTTATTCATAAAACTGTTATCAATGAAGTTCTTAACACACTTGCCAGTTTATTAACATTGTAATTCATTATGGACTCATGTTCTCCAGTGTGATATCTCTACAGTTATAATAATTGAATTATTCATGCATTTTTAAAATTCTTATTCTTATTCTTATTATTACTGTAAAATAACTAGCTTGTAATTTAACCATGTCATCCATAGTTATTTTGGAAAAAAATGTTTACATCCAGCTGACGAAATACCTGTAAATACTTAGGACGTTTATGTACTTTATTTCTATTTGAATGATGTCATATAATATTAGAACCTAAAAACATCCTTAACATACCCTGAGGAGCTAACTTAGCCTTAGCTCCTCAGGTGTGGTACCCTACCCCCTAGGGTACCTATATGAAAACAATACAAACAAAATTTATTTTTGTCTTATGATACTGTAAAAGTTTCATGTCATATGAACATCTCACTTACATAACACACACAAACTTGTGGTTCTGAATCTACACAGTAACCCAAAGACATTTAAATTAACTTCAGTGATTTCTAAGTATTTATAGGCTGATTTTAAAACTTCCTTTTTATTTCAGAAATGTAATATTTGCACTGTAAGTGCTTACTTGACAAATTTCATCAGTTGGGGCTGGATCAAGTGAACCAGAAACATTCAATGTTAAACTATGACATTTCTAAGTTTTTCATTAGTCAATGCAGTGTTATTTTTGGCCTGCTAACATGGTGTCACTTAAGTCAAGGTTTTGAACTTTTGACTGGATTTTTCTTTTAAACTGACAAGAATATTAGAAAAAAAGTACATTTAATTGTGTTTTAATATAACATAAACAACTTCATCAGATAAAGATCTGTAGGAAAAGTATGTTTCCTGATTTTTGCCACTTTTTTCTTCTTATTTTAATTTCTGTTCTTTCTTTTTTTTTCATTCAGAGACTCTGCAGCCATGTCCGTCTAAATTCAAGTCTCATCTGAAGAAGAAGTATGAGCGTGTGGTCGAAGGGATCTCTGTAACATTAAGCAAAAACCTTCTCAATCAGATCTACACAGAGCTCTACATCACAGAGGAAGGGACTGCAGAGGTCAATGATGAACATGAGGTCAGACAGATTGAAACAGCATCCAGGAAACCAGACAGACCAGAAATAACAATCAGACAAGAAGACCTCTTTAAAGCCTCACCTGAAAGAGATGACCAAATCAGAACAGTGCTGACAAAGGGAGTGGCTGGCATTGGGAAAACAGTCATAACACAGAAATACACCCTGGACTGGGCTGAAGACAAAGCCAACCAGGACATCCAGTTGATATTTCCATTCACTTTCAGAGAGCTGAATGTGCTGAATGAGGAAAAGTTCAGCTTGGTGGGACTTGTTCATCACTTCTTTACTGAAATTGAAGAAGCAGGAATCTGCAGCCTTGAAGACTTCCGGGTTGTGTTCATCTTTGATGGTCTGGATGAGTGTCGACTTCCTCTGAACTTCCACAAGACTACAATCCTAACTGACCCTAGAGAGTCCACCTCAGTGGATGTGCTGCTGATAAACCTCATCAGGGGGAAACTGCTTCCCTCTGCTCACCTCTGGATAACCACACGTCCTGCAGCAGCCAGTCAGATCCCTCATGACTATGTTGACATGGTGACAGAGGTCAGAGGGTTCACTGACCCACAGAAGGAGGAGTACTTCAGGAAGAGATTCAGAGATGAGGAGCAGGCCACCAGGATCATCTCCCACATCAAGACATCACGAACCCTCCACATCATGTGCCACATCCCAGTCTTCTGCTGGATCACTGCTACAGTTCTGGAGAATGTACTGAAAACCAGAGAGGGAGGACAGCTGCCCAAGACCCTGACTGAGATATACATCCACTTCCTGGTGGTTCAGGCCAAAGTGAAGAAGGTCAAGTATGATGGAGGAGATGAGACAGATCCACACTGGAGTCCAGAGAACAGGAAGGTGATTGAGTCTCTGGGAAAATTGGCTTTTGATCAGCTGCAGAAAGGAAACCTGATCTTCTATGAATCAGACCTGACAGAGTGTGGCATCGATATCAGAGCAGCCTCAGTGTACTCAGGAGTGTTCACACAGATCTTTAAAGAGGAGAGAGGACTGTACCAGGACAAGGTGTTCTGCTTCATCCATCTGACTGTTCAGGAGTTTCTGGCTGCTCTTCATGTCCATCTGACCTTCATCAACTCTGGACTCAATCTGATGGAAGAACAACAAACAACCTCTATGTGGTCTAAATTATTTAACAAATCAAATCTTCAAACTCTCCAAAAGAGTGCTGTGGACAAGGCCTTACAGAGTCCAAATGGACACCTGGACTTGTTCCTCCGCTTCCTCCTGGGTCTTTCACTGCAGACCAATCAGACTCTCGTACGAGGTCTGCTGACACAGACAGGAAGTAGCTCACAGACCAATCAGGGAACCGTCCAGTACATCAAGAAGAAGCTCAGTGAGAGTCTGCCTGCAGAGAAAATAATCAATCTTTTTCACTGTCTGAATGAACTGAATGATGGTTCTCTAGTGGAGGAGATACAACAGTCCCTGAGATCAGGACGTCTCTCCAGAGATAAACTGTCTCCTGCTCAGTGGTCAGCTCTGGTCTTCATCTTACTGTCATCAGAAAAAGATCTGGATGTGTTTGACCTGAAGAAATACTCTGCTTCAGAGGAGGCTCTTCTGAGGCTGCTGCCAGTGGTCAAAGCCTCCAACAAAGCTCTGTGAGTAAATATGTGATCATACCTTTATTTGGACATAATGCATAGTCAGTGATGTTTTTGATCAGAAGTCAGTAATTGATGATGACTTTGTGTTCTATTATTGGAAGAACTTGCATCTCTAAGTAGGGGAATTTTCTTCTTCAACTGTAACATTTTTCATGGCTTAATAATGTACTATTATCAAATTCACTGTAAAAAATAGAACCCAAACAAAAAAAAAAACAACAAAAAAAACTTTCTGTCACTGTCAGTTCTCACTCACCTATCTTTTCATCTTCCCAACAAAAAGTTGTGAATAACACAGAGCTGAAGGGTTTGTTTGTTTGTTTGTTTGTTTGTCTGTACAGTAGATCCTTCCTCAGTCAGTGTTTATCTATCTTGAGGCATGCTCATTCATTCAGGTAAAGAAACCTCAGAAAGTTTATTCTGTTCATCTGGACGTAGGATTTTCAGCGGGAGAAATGTTTTGACATCCAAGTGACTTCTTCAGTCTTGGCTGACTGCAGGTTTCGCCAACCTTATAAATAGTACCTTTCCATAGTGACTTAAACTAGCACACTTAATGGCTGTGAAGTCAGTTGCATGATTGTTAATATGCAAGTTGTCATGAGCATTGATCTATGGCAATTGGTTCCATTTATATAGAGATGGAGAACTGCTGCAATCACAGCATTGTAAGATGGTGACAGATGTACTGTTAGGCCCTTCCTCGATTCAGATTTGGTCTTTCCCTTTTCATGCAAATGGCCTCCTTGACTCCGTGCTCAAACCAGTGTGTCACGGTTAACCGAGTGAGCCGTGTGGAGGAATAAATGAAGACCCAAATGCAGGCACTTGCTGATATGCCAGGGAGGTTTATTGCAAAACAAAACACAATGCGAAGATGGCAAAATGGAACCAAAAGTAACCTGAACTGGGAGAAACTAAACAACTAAAAAGCAAACCTGAACACGAAGGATGGAGAGCGAAGGTACATGAAGGATGACGTCAGGGAGAACACACGGTAGATTTACAGACAGACCAGCAATCAGCACACGAGTTCACACAACCTAAGTACACACTGAGGAACACAGGGAAATTACACACAGGTGGGGGTAACAGCTGGATCTTATGAGACAGGGGAAACGCTAACATCAGCGACCAACAGAGGGAGCAAAAAACAAAAGTCAGAATGCCAGTTCACGAAACCATAATAATAATAATGATAATAATAATAATAATAATAATAATAATAATAATAATAATAATAATAATAATAATAATAATATACAAAACCAAAATCACTGAGTTCATGGACTCAGGACCATGATACAGTGTTCCTCCGTGTCCTTGATGTGTACATCCTCATCATTGAGTGTCCACTGGCTTGTAGGTGTAAATAGACTGAAGCTTTTCTGAGTCCTGGCAGTGTTCATGCCTTTTTTTTCCCCCCACTTAAGCAATACTTGTAAGTCTGGTAGACTCACAACCTTTTGGAGTTTTAAATCAATCCAGCCATAAAGCAAATTATGTAAAGCTATGATGTTGTTTACTCCACCTTAGTTCCAAGCAATACAGACCACATGTACAGTGAGTATTTTGTATTTTTGCATTTCTTAAAGCACAGAGGGAAAAAAAATAAATGTTTAGCTTGAACAAGTATGTAAATCAAGGTTTCTTATTACTACTGATGCTTCCTTCTTTGCGCTTAATTGGAAGTTAAACAGATTCATGTCAGTCTGTAACAATAAGAATAACTTTCTACAATCTAGACTGAATCTACACTTGCTGGACTCCCTGTCCATCCTGAACACACAGTGTTTTTTGTTTTAGATGTTTAGCTTATTGATTAACCATGAATTTTATTGCTCACTGGCATTTTTCTTTGACTGATTATAATATGTGAACTGATATAATTTTTATAACAAATATTGCTTATTATTCGTTGTTTTCAGGCTGACTCACTGTAACCTCTCAGAGAGAGTCTATAAAGCTCTGTCGTCAGTTCTTGGCTCCCAGTGTTCTAGCATGATAGAGCTGGACCTGAGCTACAACAGCCTGGAGAATTCAGAACTGGAGTTTCTATCTTCTGGACTGAAGAATCCACAATGTAAACTGAACACACTGAGGTCAGTTCAAATGATATTTTATTTTTCATCAGTTGACAAAACTAACCAATTAAATATTTTAGCCAAAACAAGTGAATTTAATTCATGTATTGTTATATATTACTAAGGAATTATGGGTTCCTGAAAAAATTGTATTGGATGTTATCAAACTTAATGACTCCTGATCACACTTTTACACAAGCATTGGTTTTAATGTTTGTCTTATTTTTCAGACTGAGTCAATGTAACCTCTCAGTGAAAAGTTTTGAAGCTCTGTCCTCAGTTCTCTGCTCCTCTCGTCTGAGAGAGCTGGACCTGAGCTGCAACAACATTTGGGATTCAGAAGTGAAACTTCTGTCTTCTGGACTGGAAAGTCCACAATGTACACTGAACATGCTGAGGTCAGATCAAATGATATTTTATTTTACATCAGTTGACAAATAACAACCAAAAAATCTGATGTCATTCATGTGTTGTTACATCTTAGTAAGGCATTTGAACACCAGTATTTCTTTATTGTTTGCTTTTATTTTTTCCCCAGGCTGAGTCATTGTAACCTCTCAGAGAGAAGCTGTGAAGCTCTGTCCTCAGCTCTCAGCTCTCAGTCCTCTAGTCTGAAAGAACTTGACCTTAATAACAATAGCCTGCAGGATTCAGGAGTGAAGTGTCTGTCTGTTTCACTGCAGAGTCCTCACTGTACACTGGAAACTCTCAGGTCAGGATTAAAACTTTTCCACTGATATATATTTTAATCTTAATTATATTATTGTGTAAACAGAAAAGCTTTATACAAAATATACACTGCCAGTCAAAGGTTTGGACACAAATTCTCGTTTAATGGTTTTTCTTTACTTTCATTACTATTTACATTGTAGATTATTCTCAATGAACACATAGGGAATCACATAGTTTTTTTAAAAAAAAGTGTGAAATAACTCAAAATATGTTTTATAGCTTGAATTACTTTAATTACTGCTTTGCACACTCTTGGCTTCATGAGGTAGTCACAATTCTTCTCCACTCATCTTAAATACACGAACATCACAGTGATGTGTGCTGAGCCCCTGCTATATTCCTTGTTCACACACGACTGTGTCGCTAAACATAGGTCCAACACCATAATCAAGTTTGTGGATGACACAACCATCATAGGCCTCATCATGAACAATGATGAGACTGCACTATTGAGAGTAGGTGATGGCACTGTACAAGTGGTGTCTGGATAATAACCTGTCTCTCAATGTCAGCAAAACAAGGGAAATGATAGTGGACTACCGGAAATCACCAGTCGGGGAACACTGGCCCATCCACATCAACGTTGTCAAGGTCGAAAGGGTAAGCAACTTCAGATTCCTTGGAGTCAACATCACTGAGGATCTCTCCTGGAACCTTCACACAGACACTGTAATCTGAAAAGCTCGCCAGCAACTGTAACACCTGTAGAAGTTTGAGATCATGTTGGCATTCATGCCAAACTTCCTCAGCCTCCTCAGGAAGTACAGGTGTGCAATTGAGAGCTTGCTGACGAGCTGCATCGCAGTTTGGTATGGGAGTTGCTCTGCCAGCAGCCAGAAATCACTACAGAACGTGGTGAAGGCAGCAGAGAACATCACTGGCATGAGGCTTCCTGCCATTCAGGGCATTTATCTTCAGCGGTGCCTCTGTAAAGCACACAGCATCATCAAGGACCACAGCCACCCAGCACGCCAGCTGTTTTCCATGTTACCATCTGGCAGATGTTACAGGCGCCTGTCTGCTTGGACTACAAGACTTAAAAACTGTTTTTACCATCGAGCCATTCGACACCTCAACACCTGAAAACACACCTCACTTCACAGGATGCAAACAGATACTGTCTTACAGTTGCTCAAGTACACTCTACAATCTGCACTGTTCACTTCACTTTTATCAATATTCACAAAAACTCATACTCTGTGCAATACTATACTGACTGCCACTTTTAATCTTGTACTGCACATGAACTTGAACTGCTGCTCACTCCTGCCACTTTATTCTCATGTGCAATTACGTTGACACCCCCCCTCAAGATTTCGATGGATAGGTATTGCTCTCCTTCTTGGTCATATTGCCCTTTACACAGCCTGGAGGTGTGTTTGGGGTCATTGTCCTGTTGAAAAATAAATGATGGTCCAACTAAACGCAAACTGGATGGGATAGGATATCACTGCAGGATCCATAAAGGCCTGATTAGCACAGTCTCCTCTGAAGAGTGGATGTAGAGAAATGTCTGCTACTGGAACTCTGTGTGGCATTTATCTGGGCTTTAATCTGAGATGCCCTTAACTTTTGCTTCCTGAGGCTGATAACACAGAAGAATTTATCCTCCGCAACAGAGGTGACTCTTAGTTGTGATATAGAGCGCTGTGGCAGGCTGGATCAGGAGTGAACTCACGGAGGCAGCTTTAATGCTCTATCAAAATTTAAATAATACAAAACCGGGAATAAGAAAACAAATCTAAAAAAACTGGGAAGTTAAGAACGTAGGAAAGTAGAAACCAGAAGCCTGGGAAAAACGCACAGCAATGTGCAAAGATGTGACTAGGGGCCCATAGGGCTTAAATGCACAGAGGATAATGAGGGAATGGGATACAGGAGCGAAACACAGCTGGAACCAATGGCAAATACTGAGACCCAGGCTGTATCCCAATTCAGGGTCTGCAGCCTTAAAGGCCGCATTTTAAGGCCGATTACGTCACAGCGACGCGACGAAGGCTGTCCCAATTCAAAGGCTGCTCGAAATGCGGCCCTCAAATGCGTCCTTCATTTCCCTGAATTTTAAGGACGTGGTGGTGTAGACTTCGTGGCCCAACATATCCCAGAATGCATAGCGCAGAGGTGGGTGTGGATAATTTTGCCGAAAAAAAAACGGCGGATGAGGGGTGCCCGAAGAGTAAACTTTAAGTAAGTACTGAATATCATGTCACTTATTTATGTGCAAATGTTTAATAACGAAGAACATCAAAACATGACTGTTGGCCACATGTCGGCAAAGTTATGTGACATAAGTGACGTTTGTACTAACTTGGTTTTACAGCCTTTACTTTAAAATATACGCTGTTCAATAGCTGACCTTAATCTTACAGAGAATGATCAAAGCTCATGTAGAAACAAACAAACAAATGAACAAAAGATTTTCTCCTTCATTTCTGTCAAACAAAGCTGTATGAAACGTTTCCAGCTGTTAGTATCATGGTTGCTAGGCAACCTGGGCAGCGCAACGGAGGCTAGACCGTCCCATATCACAAGCCTCGCACTTCCGGCCTTAGCGGTCTTTAAGTACGCGGCCCTTGAGGATCGTTGAGGCTGCGTACTTTAAGGCTGCAGACCCTGAATTGGGATACAGCCATTGATACAAAACTGAAAACACTGAACACAGGACTTGGAACTGTCAAAATAAAACATGAAACATGCAACATTTACAAAGACGCGGACTTGACACTGTCACGGCTGACGAGGCAAGCCATGTGGAGGTGAAGAAAGGACCCAAATGCACCCAGAGGTTGTGATTTGAACGAGCTGTCAAAACCAGATGACTATTGCACACACTAGAGAGCAGGCTGGATGGATGCACTGGACCCTCCAGTGGGGACCAAAGATGGCTGAAATGATCCAGATGGCAGATGGCTGAATGGGCCCCTCGGACCCTCCAGAACCCCAAGCGGACACAAGGAAATGCTGGCTGGGCTCTCTAGAAGCCCCAGTGGATGAGGCAGATGCCGGTGTGGGAGCCACGGAGTGCTGGTTTGGCTAACCTGAGCCTCCAGCAGATGCAGGGCCAGAAGGTATGGGGACCCCTGGCTGTATGGGTAGCTGAACTGATGGCCGAACTGACGGTTGAGTAAATAGCTGAGCTACTGATTGAACTGCAGGCTGTGCTAATGGTTGAGCTGCACACTAGGGAGAAGGTTGAACTGCATACTGAGGAGAAAGCAGAGCTAATGGTTGAACTGCAACCTGAGCAGGTAACTGAACTGCAGACAACAGAGCAGGAGACTGAGCTAAGGGCGACTGAGCAGGAGACTGAATTAGAGACTGAGCAGACAGCAACACAGGAGACTGAACTAGAGACTGAACTGATGAAAAAACAGATAGCAGAGCTACATGGGTTTTGTCTACAAACCCATGTACTGGAAATCTCGTTTGGCTCTTTGTGGAAGAACTTCTAATCCCTGATCCTATGAGGTTCTGGAGCTGGTGTGGATGAGTCACCCAGCTTGACTCCCTTGGCGTACTTAGCCCTGCAGTTTAAATCTTATCAGTCACACTTGTGTCCCCTGGTTTCTTTCAGCAGCTCCTCTTTCTGGCTTCTCTGTATAAATTTACATGTTCCATACATAAAATGAAGCAAGATCACATACAGGCCAAAGTGTCATGCCATTGCTGGTCTGGATGGGATACACTGCCTGAAATGGAGGCAAACTCTAACCCACAGGTGAATCGTCCACAGTTACACTTTGCCCAGTGTCATAAAAGGCAAGGCAAGGCAAGGCAAATTTATTTGTATAGCACAATTCAACAACAAGGTGATTCAAAGTGCTTTACAGAGACATTAGAAACAAAAGCAAACAAAAAGCATGATTTAAAATTGATTAAAACAAGCAAACAAACAAACTAACTAAACACACACATTTCACACCTGTTCGCGCGATCTGAACCCTTATCGTAAGGGGAGCTACCAGTCCTTCTGTGGACGAGCTACTTTCTATTATAAATTCCCTGAATTTAAAATACTCTCTAGACCCAGTCTAGACCCAGCTGGGGAGCTACCCAGAGCTCTAAACCCACTTAACAAACAAACAAACAAACAAACAAACAAACAAACAAACAAACAAACAAACAAACAAACAAACAAACAAACAAACAAACAAAACAGTATATAAAATCAAAACAGATAAAATCAGAACAGTAGATAAAATCAGTAGTTAAAGTTTTGAAATTTAAGCTTAACAAACAAACAAAACAGTATATAAAATCAAAACAGATAAAATCAGAAATAGATAAGATCAGTAGTTAGTGTTAGTATAAAAGGGGAACCCGGTCCACCCACTAGTCCCACACAGTGCAGACTGCCTTCTAACATGTCTTGATTCAGGATAATCAAATCTGATGATCCTTGAGAGCTTTCATGTGAAAGCTCTTCAGAGACATTGTAGCTCTAAAAATTTCTCTCCATGTCTCAGCATCCCTCGGACTTTCAGTCAACTCCCCTCTTGACCTGTATACACCAAGGATGAGGATCCCAATGTAGGCCTACAAATGTGTGATGTCTTCATGATGTTTTTTCTGCTGGTCACTGAAAATAAGTTTCACCTCAGGACTGGTTATATCCAGAATAATTTTCTGATTGACTTGATATCTTGAAAATGACTTGCTGCAAACATGTATGTCCTGGTAAAATTCGTCTTATGTTAGCAGCTGAGCAGGGACTCTGTCACTGAGGGATTCCAAGTGACGGCCACCTTTAGATTTACTTTCAGAAACAGAATGAAATTATTTCTAAATTATCCTCCTATTGTGAGACATCTTCCTCTTCCATGTCACTGTATGCCTGACTCTCTTCAAATATGAGTTCTAGAGTCCTCTGACAGCTCAACCTTTTGGTCACACTGATTGTGGAAGATTCTGTAATGTGACATGGAAGTGTTTATCTCTTTTGCCCTCTGGACTTGTGTTTTGTGTTTTTGTTTGTTTGTTTGTTTGTTTGTTTGTTTGTTTGTTTGTTTGTTTTTCTGTTAAAAATTTCAAATGGGTCAATATGAATATTGTACAAGGGATAAATGATCGCTCGATTCAACAGGTCTGTCAGTAATCAAGCCTGGGTGTGGCTAGTGAAATTGAATTCAGCATTCCAAAATGCAAATAAAAAAATATTGATCAATCATTCAGTTCATAATTTAGCATGAAAGGGAATTATTGTTTCACTGAGGTACTACATAGCCTGTGTGTGGTAGGCAGGAATATTTTTTTTCAATTCAGAAATGAAATCTTCATTTAAAAACTGCATTTCCTACTCAAGTTTTAATTTTCCAATATTAAAATTAATTTGATAGAACAGAGGCAACATTTTGTATTTTGGTCTAGACAACCCAAAATGTGATGTCAAATCAAATCAAATCACTTTTATTGTCACATCACATGTGCAGGTACACTGGTACAGTACATGTGAGTGAAATTCTTGTGTGCGAGCTTCACAAGCAACAGAGGTGTGCAAAAAATACAATAACGTAAAACAAGCAAAATATAAGAATGGCTAAATCTGAGACTAATAAATATATGTACAATATATAATAGTATATGCATTACTGGATGTGTATACTAGATATGTTTTTCTACATGTGTGTGTGTGTGTGTGTGTTTGTGTATACATATTTTACAAATTACATAGAGTAAACAATAAAATAAAATATACAGAGGTTGGTAGTTGGACATGTGCAAAACAAGTGGCATTAATGTACAGTGTGGAGCGCATAATGTTCAAGTTCCAGTAGTGAAGCTGAGGTGTCTATGACGTGTTCAGCAGTCTGATGGCCTGATGGAAAAAGCTGTCTCTCAGTCTGCTGGTTCGGGACCGGATGCTGCAGAACCTCCTTCCTGATGGAAGTAGTCTGAACAGTTTATGGCTGGGGTGACTGGAGTCCTTGATGATCCTCCCCGCTTTCCTCAGGCACCGCTTCCTTTAGATGTCCTGGAGGGAGGGAAGCTCACCTCCAATTATCCATTCAGAGCACCGCACTACTCTCTGGAGAGCTTTGCGGTTGTAGGCGGTGCTGTTGCCGTACAAGGTGGTGATGCATCCAGTGAGGATGCTCTCAATGCTCTGCGGGGGCTCATGCCGAATCTTTTCAGTCTCCTGAGAAAGAAGAGACACTGCTGTGCCTTCTTCACTGTTTTGTTTATGTGTCCTGACCACATAAGATCCTCAGCCAGATGTACACCAAGGAAGCGGAAGCTGCTCACTCTCTCTACAGCAGCGCCGTTGATGGTGATGGGGGTGTGTGCTTCTCTGCACCTCCAGAAGTCCACTATCAGCTCCTTTGTCTTTGCGACGTTGAGGGTGAGATGGTTGTCTTGACACCAGTGGGTCAGGGCGCTGACCTCCTCCCTGTAAGCCTCTCATCACCGTTGGTGATAAGACCCACCACTGTAGTGTCGTCCGCAAACTTCACAATGATGTTGGAGTTGTTAGTGGCCGTGCAGTCATGGGTGTAGAGTGAGTACAGGAGAGGGCTCAGTACACACCCCTGTGGAGCACCAGTGTTCAGTGTGATGGGGGATGAGGTGATGCTGCCCAGTCTGACCACTTGGCTTCTGTCAGACAGGAAGTTAAGGATCCAGCTGCAGAGGGAGCTGCTCAGTCCTAGATCCTGCAGTTTCCTGTCCAGCTTCGAGGGAACGATGGTATTGAATGCTGAGCTGTAATCTACAAACAGCATTCTCACATACGTGTCTCTCTTCTCCAGGTGTGACAGGGCAGTGTGTAGTGTCAGGGCTATGGCATCATCGGTGGACCTGTTGTGGCGGTATGCGAAATGTAGAGGGTCCAGTGAGTCGGGTAGTGAAGAGCAGATGAAGTCCCTGACCAGCTTCTCAAAGCATTTGCTTACGATGGGGGTCAGGGCTACAGGTCGCCAGTCATTCAATGAGGAGATGGTGGAGGATTTGGGTACAGGGACGATGGTGGCCATTTTGAAGCAGGCTGGGACTACAGACAGAGAGAGGGAAAGGTTGGCTGTATCCCAATTCAGGGTCTGCAGCCTTAAAGTACGCAGTCTCAACGATCCTCAAGGGCCGCGTACTTAAAGACCGCTAAGGCCGGAAGTGCGAGGCTTGTGAAATGGGACGGTCTAGCCTCCGTTGCGCTGCCCAGGTTGCCTAGCAACCATGATACTAACAGCTGGAAATGTTTCATACAGCTTTGTTTGACAGAAATGAAGGAGAAAATCTTTTGTTCATTTGTTTGTTTGTTTCTACATGAGCTTTGATCATTCTCTGTAAGATTAAGCTCAGCTATTGAATGGCGTATATTTTAAAGTAAAGGCTTTAAAACCAAGTTAGTACAAACGTCACTAATGTCACATAACTTTGCCGACATGTGGCCAACAGTCATGTTTTGATGTTCTTCGTTATTAAACATTTGCACATAAATAAGTGACATAATATTCAGTACTTACTTAAAGTTTACTCTTCGGGCGCCCCTCATCCGCCGTTTTTTTCGGCAAAATTATCCACACCCACCGCCGCGCTATGCATTCTGGGATATGTTGGGCCACGAAGTCTACACCGCCACGTCCTTAAAATTCAGGGAAATGAAGGACGCATTTGAGGGCCGCATTTCGAGCAGCCTTTGAATTGGGACAGCCTTCGTTGCGTCGCTGTGACGTAATTGGCCTTAAAATGCGGCCTTTAAGGCTGCAGACCCTGAATTGGGATACAGCCGTTGAAGATGTGTGTAAACACTCCAGCCAGCTGAGCCGCGCATGACTTAAGGACTCGGCCGGGAATCCCGTCCGGACCAGTAGATTTGCGCGCGTTCACCTTCCTGAAGCACTTCCGCACATCCTCCTCAGACACAGTGTGCGCACTGACGTCATCCGCGGTGCGCGATGTCCACATGTGTAAATGCCAGGTCCTAGGAGGTTAACGATGCATGATGTTCTCCTACTGTAATGTCCTTTCTTACTACTGCTCTGATCTTCTTAACCAAATTCTCTTTGTCAATGCACTGCTCAGGTGAAGATTTGAATTTTCTTCTTGTTTGTTAATACTAATTAGCTATTTTTCAATAAATGTCTTTTCAATAAAAACACGAGGCACAATCAATATAAAGTCAACAGAGTGCATTCTAGCCACATTTAGAGTAAAGAAATGGAAAGACAATGACAATGAGAACAGTGTTTTGCCAAACCAATCACGTGGCTGCAATAGCATGAGTGCACACTGAGAACAGTTTTCTTTAAGTTGAACATTTAAAGTTTTTGGTATTGAACAGAAACTCCGTTTTATTTTATTTTTCAGACTGAGTGGCTGTTTCCTCTCAGAGAGAAGCTGTGAAGCTCTGTCCTCAGTTCTCAGTTCCCAGTCCTCTAGTCTGAGAGAGCTGGACCTGAGTAACAACGACCTAAAAGATTCAGGAGTGAAGCTTCTGTCTACTGCACTGCAGAGTCCACACTGGAAACTTAACACTCTGAGGTCAGATCAAAGGATTTTTTTTTTCATCAAATGATGTAACTAACCAATTAAAACTTATTAAATGTGAGTTTTTTCCATTTATTTTTGTGTCATAGGTTTTTTTTTTTTTTCATTATTTCTAAATCACAGTAGATTGCCACATTTATAATGTGTTTAAAATAAGGAATTAGCTATTCTAGCAACTCGTCATTGCCCCATCAATACACATTAAATTCAGGTTTGTGTGTGTGTTCTTTGTTTTTAGACTAAGTGGCTGTTTCCTCTCAGAGAGAAGCTGTAAAGCTCTGTTCTTTTCATAACAGTACAATTAATCTTGTGATCAAATGCGGTCTATTTTTTGTCCTCTAATATGCACATTAAAGACAAAATATAATTCTGCTTTCTTTCCCGTGATCAGTATTGAAAAAATTGAAATCATCATTTCATCTTACTAAGAGCAACTATATTTATCCCATATTAGGTCCTTATCATTGGCTCCCTGTTGAAACAAGAATTAAAATCCAAATTCTTCCGCTATACAAAGTCCTGCTTATTCAGGTTCAATGATATGTTAAAGACCTCATGAGACCGTATTCTCCAAGCAGAGCACTTTACTCTGGTGCCTTTGGTCACCAGTATACCCTCACCCAGATCAGCAATGATATAGAAAAAGAGATCAAAACTGGAAGCAAAAGAAATCAGAACTAGAAGCAACAACACTAGAAGCAACAACACTGGGGAGAATTTCTCCCCAGTCTCATATTTTCAAACTGTTGCAATGCCGCCTGTTTAATCTGTAAATCTCTGAGACCTTCTGTACTGAAATGTAATTAAAATGGTAAAAAAACTGATGCAATAGTTTTGCTTCCAACCCAGCTGTGATAGTTCCATGTGGTAGGTTAAAAATAATCATTATGTGCACAACCAGCTGAAGCAACACTAAAACGGATGATGTGACATCATTTTCAGTGCTCACTGCCATGCAACGAGGTAAGCAGTGAGCATTAAACAGCCTTACTTGTGATTCGTTAGAGTATTTAAAAATAGACTTAGATTAGAATAGAATAGAATAGAATAGAATTCAACTTTATTGTCATTGCACATGCACAGGTATAGGGCAACGAAATGCAGTTTGCATCCATCCAGAAGTGCTTTAGTGATATAGATATATTACAATATATATTAGCAATAATATAGATATGTAAGGTTAGGGTTTCATTTTTGATAAAGCATATAGGTAGGGGTGGATCAGGTGACCCTGAATCCATCCTGAGTCGCGCTTCCACACGTCTGGACTACTGGGGGAGTTCCCATGAAGTACTGAACATTTCTTCTCCACTCTTCTGCAACTTGAGCACATTAACATTTATCTCTGCTCTCTTGTAGATTGTATTTTGCTGTTTATGTTTTTTTTTCTCTTCAATTTTCCCTCATCCTGGTTCTGTTGGCAGTATCTTCACATTAAAATGGATATCTTCCTTCCATCTGTAGTCAAATACCGTGTAATAAACCACGGCAGACCAGATGACATTTCTATGCTTTTTTAGCATCTTTATTGTACACTTTCGACACGGTTGCTGGTATACATTCAAATGACTGCAGCTGTCCTGCTGCCAGCTGTAACAAAAACCATCAACAGCTAGCAGAGCACAGATTTTAAGCCGGAAAGACATGCTTGTAGGTGCCATGCAGTTGAGTCAATCTCACCTGCAGCAGCATTTCAGCCCACGCTCCACCAAACCTGCAGCTCTTCCCACCTCCGCCTCTTTTGCTATGTAGCTGCAATTTTGGCCACCACTCGGGGCAGGCTCCGCCTTTGGCTGGCCTGGACCTGGTTCAATTGAATGGATAGAGTGAGTGAGGGTCATTGTATCTGAAAAAAGAAGAACAAAGGCAAAATTTGACTGAAGCATTTTCAGGTCAATTGTTTTGTGTGTCTGCAGTCTGTCAGGCTGTCTGATCACAGAGGAGGGCTGTACTTCTCTGGCCTCAGCTCTGAGCTCCAACCCCTCCCATCTGAGAGAGCTGGACCTGAGCTACAATCATCCAGGGCCCTCAGGAATGAAGCTGCTGTCGGCTCAACTGAAGGATCCATGCTGGAGACTGGACACTCTCAGGTATGGAGAGAATGTCGGATAGAGGAAGAAGAGCTGGAAACATTTGCAGAAACATTAATGATAACTGACTTTTGCTTACCATTTATTCACCATTTGGACAGATCTCTGTTAGAGATGGCACGATACCACTTTTTTATGTCCGATACCGATATCATAAATTTGGATATTTGCCGATACCGATATGAATCCGATATAGTGTGTTTTTTAATCAATAAAACAGTTTTTTTAATATCTTGCTGCTTTTTGTATAAGTTCATACTCAAGTAAAAAAACAAAACAAAACACTAAATCTACTCTGTTATACCTGTATGTAAAAAATACACTGCACCCAAAATATTTCATAGTTCAGCAATACTGATCAATCTAATAAACTCAAACCTACTCCATCCTTCCTATTCTGGTATTTTAAAGAGTAAGCAACCTAACTAATAGGGCTCTAAAACTCCCAGCAAAGGAAAAAAAAAATA
The DNA here is from genome assembly GCF_964374335.1 of Astatotilapia calliptera. Lineage (NCBI taxonomy): Eukaryota > Metazoa > Chordata > Actinopteri > Cichliformes > Cichlidae > Astatotilapia > Astatotilapia calliptera. Next base: position 379,200 of record NC_137432.1, on the reverse strand, counting down.
GGGAACCACCCCCCACCCTCCTCCCCATGATGCTTAATCGATGTAATCAACTTTAATTTGATGCAGTGTGAAAAAAAATGCACAGAAATAAATTATTTTCCAAGAATAATTAAATAGGTTCAACATCTTTCTTCAACAGAACTGCAGACTGCACAGATGGTATCTTCCCAAAGGAAAAAGTACTATAGCTTACTAGGGTATATTAGACTTAACAGTTACTATATACAGTAATGGACTTCTATACATTTTACATCAGATTAAAACTTTGGGTGTGAGATTCAGATAATTATTTATTAAAAGCTAGACATTTTAAATGAGAATAAGAAAGAAAAGTATGTCTTTGTGCCCCCCTTTCCCTGTTAATGCCCTATCGGCCCCCCTGGCTAAACTTTGTTAGACCCCGCCCCTGCACAGTTACCAGCCGTCAGCTGCGTAGAAAAAGATCCTGGTGTACAAAGTAATATTAACTAAATTCTAACAACAGCTTATCAAACTTAAACGTTCTGCCGTTGTTCAGCCGCTGGTTTCCTCTTTGTGCCGCGAAGTGGGCGATAAACAAACAAGAGAGAAAAGCCGATCAGCTGATCATTGATCAGTTTCATGATTGAAGTAGCAACAGGAGAGGGAGCGGGAGAGAGAGAGAGAGGCAGTCTCTCCATATATCGGTTGTTAAGCTTAAGGCTGGAATGCTTTACTAACATTCAGAGATGAACTTACACTCTTGATTTACTTCTCTCTGGGATCACTTCCTCAGAGATGAAATGTTGGTTTGGTAGCGAGGCTCCAAATACACACAGCCGCTCTATCACGTGATGCACACTGCTGCGACGTGCTACGGTTGTGAGCCGAGTATCGCCATGTCGCAAGTTTTGTGAGATGTTTTTTTGATATTTAATGGATCGGATTACATTTTTTTATTTTTCTCCGATACCTGATCCAGTAATTTAGGTCGGTATCGGACAGATACCGATACGTAATATCGGATCGGTCCAATACCTGATCCAGTAATTTAGGTCGGTATCGGACCGATACCGATACGTAATATCGGATCGGTCCATCTGTAATCTCTGTATGTTCAATGGTGCAGCGATTTTTAAGGGAAATTTTCATCCTCCCTTTTGACCAGATTAAGATCACATCTCTGTACAGAGACAGGTCTGCATACATTTATCCTAACTTACTGCAGACACTAAAAGCAGGGATAACTTTTAGCATAGCTTTATCAAAAGATGAAAAATAAATAATTATTAAAGCTTAATAATCAGAAAGTTTTTAGAACCTGTGATACAACAACCAAATAGAAATGCTTGATGAGCTTTGGCAGGTCTGTAGAACAGACGGTAAATTTATCATGTTTGAACTAAGTGAGTGAGATGAAGAGTGATGGTGTAGATGGACTACATACACTGACTGTCATACAGCCTGACTGTGAATTTCTCTGTTAAATTTTTTTATGAAAGGGTGAGGATTTAAAAATGAATCCTGAAGACAGGTATATATGTAGAGGTGGAGGAAGTGACAAAAAAGGACCCTTTAGAGGCCAAAAGACAAAACTTAAAAATCAAGAAATCAAAGCAGACATAGGAAGCATGAAAAACAATAAGGGCTCCTTGAAGTCTCCAAATACTAAAGCTTATAGAAATGTAATATGCATTTAAGCTTGACATTAATTAGATAAGTGATGGACAGAATTTAACTTTGGTAAATAAAAATAAAACAAGCCTGAACAGCAAGGAAGAAATCATATACTTTAGGTCATCTCTCAAGCAGGAAACAAAAAGAAAACCAAATGTATTTCATTTTATGGACTCCATTTTCTTTCTTTCCTCCATCACGCCAGTGCCAAAACACTCATCACCTACATGCCTGAACAGCTTTTGCCCTTTTGCACACAGAAAATATGGCAGTCTCCTGATGCGTCTTATCATCTTTTTGCTGATGATATTCAGCTATAATACTCATTTAAGCCTTCTGAAGTTCATAAACTCTCTGCTCCAATTGAGTGTTTAACCAACATTAAACAATGGTTGAACAACAATTGCTTACAGCTAAACCCAGACAAAACAGAATCTTTGATTATTGCACCAGACCAATGCCTGATATTAAACAGCAAATCGGTGATTTAGGTTCCTCACAGAAGCGTAACCTTAGAAATCTAGGTGTTACTTTTGATGAAGCTTTTTGTTTGGGGGGAAATTTAAATGAGCTGGTAGTAAGTAAGATAGTAAGCTTTTTTTCACTTGAGGAATGTTTCAAAACTTAGATCCATCATGTCAACAAGTGAACTTGAGATGATAATCCATCCTTATGTCTCTACAAGACTCAATTACTGTAACAGCCTGTTTACTTTTCTAAACAAGAAAGGGCTAGCTCGTCTACAGCCGTTGCAGAGTGAGCGAGGCTACTGACCCGATCGATCAAGGGAGCTTATATGACTCCTGTTTTAAAGTCGCTTCATTGGCTACCAATCAGATTTAGGTTCCTTTTTAGTTTTAACCTTTAGAGTACAGGGACATGCCCCTCCCTATATTGCTGATTTGATTCATACACATACCCCTTCTCAACCTGAGGTCATCAAATCAAAACCTTTTAGTGGTCCCCCATACTCGTTTTAGAACTCAAGGGGACTGATCTTTCCAAGCTGTTGCACCCAGACTGTGGATTGCACTTCCTCTACTTCTATGGTGTCTGGACTCGGTGGAGAACTTAAAAATGCAGCTAAAGACATTTTTATTTCAAAAAGCTTTTAATTAGACAAGGGGTTATGTTGTATTTATGATGTATTTATGACTGTATTGTGTTTTCTTTCCTTTCTTGTAAAGCACTTTGTGACACGTCTGTGCAAGGGGCTATATAAATAAACTTTACTTACTTACTTATGCAAGAATGCTCTTTGTTGACTTCAGCTCACCATGCAATACAGTTATTGCCTCCACACTGATTATTAAACTTGGAATCAGCAACTCCATCTGGACTTTCTGACCAACATGTCAAGTCATGCCAAAAATGCACTACCGCCATCACCCTTACAGACAACAACCTTGGCACTCCACAGGGCTTTGTGCTGAGCCCGTTCCTCTACTCCCTTTTCACCTGTGACTGCAGACCTAGGGTATGGATCCAACTGCATCATCAAGTCTGCAGATGACAATGATGAGTCTGACTATAGGGAAGAGGTAAAGCACCTAGTTGTATGGTGTGCTGACAATAACGTGCTCCTGAATACCAGCAAACATATAAGAGCTCCTTGTGGACTTCAGGAGAGAGAAGAGAGACACCCATGCCCCTAGGGCTGTTCAATATAATGATATATAGCAGATGACGATATAAAAACGTCTATCGTTTCATATTACACTATCATTTGTTCCATGCTGTCACAAAACTGTTTACGGCAATATTGTTTCATTGTTTTGATGGTCACTGTAGTGGCTATATTAATTTCTTAACCCATTTAAGATGGCACAGCAACAAGATGCAGCGACCCAGAGTCAGAGTCGAAAGCCCGGACTTCAAACTATATACCAGTTTTAAATCATGTTGACTGGCCACGTAAAACTAGAGTTATGATAAAAAATAAATGCAATGTTTTTTGTCTGAATAATGTGTTTACAGCGGGAAGAGCAATATATACATTAAGTGAATATATACACGGGGGACACTATATGCAGTAAGTGGCATTGTGTGCAGCAAGTGGATGAATTCTCTACATTAAATGAATTAAATAAGAATACACTATCTGAACATTTTACAAAATAGACAATCTGAACATATTAAAATTTTTAAAAAATTGAAATGTACATTGTGCCGGTGGGTTCAGACTGTCTAGAAGAGAGTCCTGTCTCAGTCACTTATGGATGCTGTGAGATGGCGGGTGTGTGAGTGTGGGGGGAGGGCTTGTTATGGTTTAGGGCCCGGATGGCTTGGGGATAGAAGCTCCTCTTGAGTCTCTCTGTCCTTGCCCGGAGGATGCGGAACCTTCTACCAGATTGCAGAAGTTGGAACAGTTTGTTGTCAGGATGGGACGGGTCCTTCAGTATCTGCGCTGCTCTAGTCCGGCATCTCCTGGTGTAGGTGTCCTGAAGCGGGGGGAGAGCAATCCTGCAGCAGCGTTCTGCTGTACGGATCACTCTCTGGAGAGCTTTTTGGTCCTTCACACAGCTGTTCCCAAACCACGATGTCATGTTCTGTGTGAGGATGCTCTCCACAGCACCTGCATAGAAAGTCCTGAGGATCGCTGGCAAGGCCCTGAACTTCCTCAGTTGTCGTAGGTGGTACAGGCGCTGCCTAGCCTTTTAGGTCTGGACCTGAATGTGGGCAGCCCATGTCAGGTCTGAGGAGATGTGGACACCAAGATACTTGAAGGACTGCACCCTCTCCACTGGAGTTCCCTTGATGATAATGGGCTTGTAGTCTCTGTGCTGACTCCTTCTGAAGTCCACCACCAGCTCCTTGGTCTTGCCAACGTTCAGCTGGAGATGGTTATCCTGGCACCATGATGCCAGATTCTTCACTTCGTCAATGTAGGCCGCCTCATCGCTGTTGGAGATGGCACCTGTTACCTGGTTCTTATTTGAGAAGAGACATACGACTGAAAGTCCATAGTGGGTCAACACAAATGATTTTATTAAAACGCATATATGTGGTGAAGATGGGCTCTGCAAAACATCAGCCTCGATCTCCCCCGAACAATAGGTGGGTGTGATATTTATACTTATGATGACCAGTAACTCGCGTCACCGCAGATGAAAAACAACATGCATGTTCCAGTAATTCTATCTCAGGAGATATTCTAAAAAAGAACAGCTACTTCCTTTGTTCCTCCAGATGCTTCCTGTTATTACACTCTTCTGGGCTTATCAGAACTAAACTGTCACGTATGCAGGTACACAACATTTGCAGTCAGTTCACTCAGGCAGACTATGTGTCTGTGTTTTAACCTCAGTACATGACCCCCCTCTACGTCATCTGTTACCAGGCAAACATCCATAGCACAGGGCACACGGCCTTTATTTCATCTCTTAAACAATCATGTATAATATGTGTTAAATTGTATATATAGGCAATTCTTTCAGCTTGAACTTTGCTCCATTGATCAGTCGAACTCGCGCCTGCTGTAGCTTCAAACCATTAATTAACTTCAACCCTTTAATAAGCACAAAAAGGCAATATATGTGTATATAAGATTATAATGTAGTTATACTAACACCTGAAATACAGACTTTAATATAACATCATCAGTTTCAATAAATGTGTCAATGAAATGATAATAATGATAAATCATAAGTGATGCAACAGTAATAATAATGAATAGTAAAATAATATTTCATCCCGACACACCCAACACCACTGTGTCGTCAGCAAACTTCACAATGGTGTTGGAGCCATGGGTGGCCACGCAGTCTGAAGTGTAGAGGGAGTAGAGCAGTGGTGAGAGGACACATCCCTGAGGTGCTCCTGTGTTGATGGTGATGCTGTTAGAGACGCATCTACTTAATTCGTGGCTGTGGCATGCTGGCTAACGTGGTTTTAACTTGGCTGTGTGAACAAATGGAGAAACTATGATTCCCCTTTTAACCATACAATGGATATGCCTACTGTTGCTTGGTTTTATCATTGGACTATGCAGTGTTTTTTATAGCCATATTAAAGGCTCGGACCTTTATGCAAATGACGGAATGCACTATTCAAAATTGGAACTGCTACATCTTAACACAAGGACTCGGCTGCCTCCCCAAACTTATGCGCGCTGTGTTGCTTTGGGGATAGCTCGCTGTCCACGCTATATTCACCGGGGCTGCCGTCATAATCTGCATGTGTATAATCATCCTGTGGGAAACGGACTTTCTCACCAAATACCATCTATTTGGTCAGCTTTCCGTCGTAACCCAACTAGACTGGACAGGAAAAAAAAGAGGTGCCAACATCACCAATTTTCAGCATCTGGAATTTGTACCATCTGGTGCTGTCACACATTCAGTCTTGGATTCTTCACCACTTAAATTGGCATTAATCAATGCAAGGTCCGTGGTGAACAAGACTTTCATATACCGTGACCTGTTTGTTTCTCATGGCTTGGACTTTCTCTTTATTACTGAAACTTGGCTAACTACTGATGATCTAGCTGCTTTTGTGGAATTCACTCCTGAAAACTGTAACTTCCTTAACACACCTAGGACCTGCCGTCATGGAGGAGGCTTAGCAACAGTTTTCAGAGATCACTTTAAATGCAGAATACTACCCAGAAGTGTCTACACCAGTTTTGAACTGCAACTGTTTATGCTGGATCTGTCCTCTCCTGTACTCTGTGCTCTAGTTTATAGGCCTCCTCACCTTAACAAAGACTTCATTAAGGAATTTTCGGATTTTCTATCTGTGACATTACCAACCACTGATAGGCTTCTAATCCTTGGCGACTTCAATATCCATATGTGTTGCCCCTCTAAACCTTTGGTTAGGGAGTTTTTACAACTCTTGGACTCATTTAATCTGACCCAGTCTGTCAACGGCCCTACACACAAGCAGGGCCACACTCTTGACCTCATCTTGTCATCTGGGCTCTCAGTGATCGGCGTTGAAGTGATTGATGTGTGTCCGTCTGACCATAATTTCATTTTGTTTAATGTTCCAATTCCTCACTCATCCCCCAAACAAACCCAGGCCCCCTCTCTTATATGCCCTATAACACCTGAAACTGCTCCCCAATTCTCAGCTGTCTTCACTGCTGCATTTAAGTTACTTGAAGACGTTTCACCTCTCATCCGAGAAGCTTTTTCAGTTCTAAGGTCAAATGGTGGAGAGTCCCAGATATAAACCTAGTGGGAGTGACCCCCCACAGAGGGACAAAAGGACCCCCTGATGATCCTCTAATCGCCTGAGCCAAGGTGTGAAACTGGGTGTGGGTCCCAATCAGCCAGAGTTTTCGGGTGAGTTCACCATAGATGCCCTCTAGATCAAGATCAGCCAGACCCTGCAGGAACTGGAAATCCTTCTACCCTCTCCAATCTTAGAAGAGGTTTACAAGTTTGTGGACAAGGCTCAGCGGGCCCAACACTATAAAGGAAAAGAAAGACAACGCAGGAAATTTCACACCTTGCTTTCAAAAACACACACTCCTCATCCTGAACCTACACAACCCAGAGAAGAAAACACACCTGCACAGACTGGGATGTATTCAAGGTGCAGGACACTGACAATCGTGTCGCATTGGACAGTTACACCTCCACTGTCTTGGACTACATCTGTTTCTGTGCGGACAATGTAACAACTTGGAAACGATTCCGTGTGTTCCCTAATAATCCACCCTGGATGACACACGGAGTTCAACAACTTATTCGAACAAGGAACAATGCTTTCAAATCCGGGGACCAGGAGGCATACAGTGCTGCCAGGGCCAACCTGAGAAGAGGCATCAAGACTGCCAAGCAGCAGCACAGGAGGCGTATCGAGGCCAGGTTTGAGAACAACACAAACCCAAGGCAGGTCTGGGAGGGCATCAGGGCTATCACGGACTACAAAAGAAGAACACCATCACCCTCAGCCAACAGTTCTACTCTGGCTGAGGATCTAAATCTCTTTTATGCCCGTTTTGACAGGGAGAACACCGACCCTGTCCTGTCCCCTCTCCCCTCAACCGACCCTGCTCCGGTCCTGAGCACTCATGAGCTGAGGCGTGTGTTCCGGAGCATTAACACCAGGAAGGCGGCCGGGCCGGATGGAGTGCTGGGCCGGGTGCTAAAAGACTGTGCTGCGGACCTGGCGGACGTCTTCACCTCTATATATAACACCCCGTTGTCCTGTTCACTGGTACCATCCTGTTTCAAAGCAGCAACCATCGTTCCCATCCCAAAACAGTCAAATGTCACATGTCTGAACGATTTCAGACCTGTGGCACTCACCCCCATTCCCGCCAAATGCCTGGAGAGACTGGTCATTAAACACATCAGAGCTGCTTTTCCACCATCCCTGGACTCGCACCAGTTTGCATACAGGGAGAACCGGTCAACCGAGGATGCGATCGCCACAGTGCTGCACACATTACTGAAGCACTTGGAACACAGGAACACCTATGCACGGCTCCTCTTTGTAGACTACAGCTCGGCTTTTAATACCATCCGGCCATACAAACTCCGTCCCAAACTCCACCAACTGGGACTTAACTCCTCTCTGTGCAACTGGATTGTGGACTTCCTCACTAACCGTAGACAGAGTGTCAGAGTGGGTAAGAACACCTCTTCCACCCTTGTGGTCAACACCGGTGCCCCTCAGGGGTGTGTTCTGAGCCCTCTGCTATACACTCTCTTCACCCATGACTGTATTTCCTCCTGCGCGTCCAATCTCATTGTTAAGTTTGCAGATGACACTACAGTGCTCGGACTTATATCCAACAATGATGAGACAAACTATAGGACAGAGGTGCAACAACTAGAGTCATGGTGCCACGACAATAACTTGGTCTTAAACACCAAAAAGACCAAGGAGATCATTGTAGATTTCCGGAAGAGGGGCCATAACAACCATCTGCCTCTCTTCATTGGCAGTGAGGCGGTGGAGAGGGTGAGCAGTTTTAAATTCTTGGGGGTAACTGTGACCGAGGACCTGTCCTGGGGCAACCATATCACCTCAGTTGTACGGAAGGCCCAACAGCGCCTCTACTACCTGAGGAGACTGCGGAGCGCACACATTCCCAGATCTCTGATGTTGAACTTCTACAACTGTGCCATCAGCAGCGTTCTGACGTATGGATTTCTAGTGTGGTTCCCCAGCTGCACCAAGGCCGACCAGCAAGCACTCCAGCGGGTGGTGAAAGAAGCTGGCAGAATTATTGGAACAAGTCTGCCAGAGATCAGTAATATCTTCCCCACTCGCTGTCTGAGGAGGGTGCACAGTATCCTGCGGGACCAACATCACCCTGCGCGCCACCTTTTCCATCTGCTGCCCTCAGGGAGAAGGTACAGGTCTATACAGGCCAGAACATCCAGACTGGCCAACAGCCTGTATCCACAGGCTGTGAGGCTCCTGAACTCTCTGCCCCCCTCTCACGGACAATAACCATATCCAACTTCTTAATAGCAATGAACTGGTCTGCATTGGTGCATCATATCTTTATTCTCTTCCCCCTCCTGCCCCCCCCCTCTTTCTTAAATAGATAACTATCATATCTGATATCATATCTCACAGTACAATAATATTGAATGGGTTGCATTGTTGTATTTTGTCATGTTTCTCAGGTCTTTGTCTGAATTTCTACGAACATTATTGCTAAGGATTGTCTTATTGCATTGGAGTCACACTGGGTTAAATATGTACACTTGGGTTTTAAGGGGTATTTATTATTTTCTTCTTTTTTTGGGGTTGTATGGAAGCCCCAAACGCAATTTCATTGTTCTTGACAATGACAATAAATAAATAAATACTAAATACTAAATACTAAAATACACCTGAAGACAGTCAGGAGAAATGGGTTAAGAACTTTTCAGACAGAATTCTCACTGAACCTGAAAAGAGAGTATTAGCCAAAGGACTCAATTTTGCCATTTCTCCACAACAGTTTCCCATAGTGGACCTCATCACAGCCACAGAATCTGCCATACGGATTAATAAATTATCACAGACAGAAGCAGAGCAAATCAGGATGAAAGTCTCAGCCACGCTCTCCAGTGCCAAAGTCCCTCCATCCAACCTCACAATACAGGAAAAGAAGGCCGTCGCTTCCCTGAGCAAAGACCACAACATCACTGTTTTACCAGCTGATAAGGGAAGATGCACCGTGGTCCTAAACACTACAGATTACCATACAAAGATCACTACTCTCCTCAGTGACAACAATACCTACGAAGCCTTAAAGCGAGACCCCACAAGCAGCTACAAAAAGAAAGTTATAGCTTGCCTTCAAGACTTTGAAAAGGACAAAATTATTGACCGCCTTACATATCACCGCCTTTACCCAGGGGATGCCATACCCTACATCTACGGACTTCCTAAAATCCACAAGGAAGCTGTCCCACTCAGACCCATAGTCAGTAGCATAAACTCAGCCACTTATAACATTGCTAAACACCTTGCTACCATCCTTGCTCCTCTCGTGGGGAACACCCCACACCACATCAAGAACTCCACCGACTTCACCGGCAAGGTCCAGAAACTTACCCTGGATCCAGATGAAACCATGGTGTCCTTTGATGTAGTCTTTCTCTTCACCTGCATACCCACCACAGAGGCCGTGGAGACGGTCAGAAAACGACTACAAGAAGACAGCTCCTTGGAGGACAGGACCAACTTCACACCCGATCAGATTTGCACACTGTTAGACCTCTGCCTCACCACTACATATTTCAAATACAACGAAGGCTTTTACAGACAAAAACATGGCTGTGCCATGGGCTCCCCCGTGTCACCTATTGTAGCCAACCTTTACATGGAGGAAGTGGAAAGGAAGGCTCTTGGCTCTTTCAAAGGAAGAGTACCCAGCCACTGGTACAGATATGTGGACGACACCTGGGTCAAGATCAAGACACAAGAAGTGGAATCCTTCACTGCGCACATGGACGCTGTGGATAAAAACATCAAGTTCATCAGGGAAGACACAAAGGACAACTGTTTGCCTTTCCTGGACTGCGCTGTGCACATTGAGGAGAACGGCAACCTCAACATCGAGGTTTACCGGAAGCCCACACACACGGACCAGTACCTCCTCTTTGACTCCCATCACCCTCTGGAACACAAACTTGGAGTAATTAGGACCCTACACCACCGGGCAGAACATGTTCCCTCTAAGCCTGAAGGTAAAAAGAAGGAACACACACATGTAAAGGAAGCACTCAAAACGTGCGGCTATCCTAAATGGGCGTTCTTAAAGTCAGCAAAGAGGCACAGAAAAGAAGACCAGACACCAGCGAGGGAGGATAAGAAGGACAGACGCAACAACATTGTCATCCCCTATGTAGCCGGTGTATCAGAAAAACTCAGGAGGGTTTTCTCCAAGCATGACATCCCGGTGCATTTCAGACCCAGCAACACGCTCAGACAAAAACTGGTTCACCCGAAAGACAAAACTCCAAAACACAGACTTAACAATGTGGTGTATGCTGTACAGTGCAGCGAGGAATGCTCAGACCTCTACATTGGAGAGACCAAACAGCCACTTCACAAGCGCATGGCACAACACAGAAGAGCCACCTCCACAGGACAAGACTCAGCAGTCCATCTGCATCTTAAGGATAAAGGACACTCCTTCGAGGATGCCAATGTTCACATTTTGGGCAGAGAGGACAGATGGTTTGAAAGAGGAGTGAAAGAAGCCATCTATGTCCACTGTGAGCGACCAACTTTGAACAGAGGCGGTGGTTTACGACACCAACTGTCTGCCATCTATAATCCAGTTTTGAGATCCCTTCCCAGACGCCTTAACGCCCACTCACATCCTGGGCCATCTGATCTCAGGAATTCGCATGTTAAGGTGGGGCCAGGTTTCACAATGAACTCACCCGAAACTCCAGTTTCACACCTTGGCTCAGGCGATTAGAGGATCATCAGGGGGTCCTTTTGTCCCTCTGTGGGGGGTCACTCCCACTAGGTTTATATCTGGGACTCTCCACCATTTGACCTTAGAACTGAAGAAGCTTCTCGGATGAGAGGTGAAACATCTTCAAGTAACTTAAAGAAGTCCAGACGCTTTTCTTTGCAAGCTCCTTTGACTTCCACACTAGAAGTATTTCTCCAGTCTTGGAAAGACTCATTGTCTGTTTTTCATTGTGCTGATAAACTTTTTTCTGACTTTAAGGTTATTTCCCTGTCTGGATTAACTAAAATTGTAAACGCAGCTCGATGTACAACCTGTTTTTTGGATCCTCTACCAGCCTGGGCTATAAAGGAACTGTGGTCAAGGTCAAGGTCAAATTTATTTATATAGCACATTTCAAACAGCCGATGCTGCACAAAGTGCTTAACAATATAAAAATGGCATTAAAAAGCAACAATGTAATACAATAATAACAATAAAAAACAATAATAGGACAATAAAAGAATTCAAACAATAACTAAAACTAATTCAAATAAGACCAAAATGCTTCGGTCATAGTGTGTTAAAAGCCAGGCATAGAAATGTGTCTTTAGTAATGATTTTAATTGCTCAAGTGTTTGTGCAGATCTAATATTTAAGGGGAGACTATTCCAAAGTCTGGGACCTGCCACAGAGAAGGATCTATCACCACGGGTTTGAGATAAGTCCGTGGGATTGACAGCATTAGTTTTGAGCTAGACCTCATGGTTTTTCCTGGAGCATAGGCAGAGAGGAGCTCAGACCGGTAAGGAGGTGCTCGGGCATTAAGTGACTTAAAAATAAAAAGTGAAAGTTTAAATTGGATCCTGTAGATCCTGCCAGTTAACAGGCGAGCAGCTGCATTTTGAACCATCTGAAGACGATGGATGGTGGCCTGATCTAGACCATAATACAATGAATTGCAGTAGTCCAACCTGCAAGTAAGAAAAAAGACGTTAGTCGGGAGGTATGGCTTTACCTTGGCCAGCTGTCTTAACTGAAAGAAGCAGGACTGAACTACTGCACTCACCTATTCAATTTAAAAGAACCATCAATGTAGACACCGAGGTTTTTTACATTAAGAGGAAAGGGCGCCCAGAGTGCTGTTGATATGATTAAAGTTGCCAAAAATGACAACCTCAGTTTTATTTTCATTTAGCTTTAAAAAATTTAATGACAACCACTGTTTGACATCGTCAGCGTAATGAGAGCTGCGGATGGTCTGACCCTGCTTTTAAAGGTAGATAAATCTGCCAATCATCAGCAAAACAGTGAAATGAAATGCTGTACCGCGAGAAGATGGAGCCCAATGGCAACAAATAGAGTGCGAACAGGGCAGGACCCAAAATAGAGCCTTGAGGTACACCGTATTAAAGAGGGGCTATTTTGGAGTTGTGAGGGCCCATATTGACATGAAAAGACCTTTCTGACAAATAGGACCGAAACCACTGTAGGGCAGATCCTTTTAGGACAGCATGAAATTCTAGCTGTGATAACAGGATGTCATGGTCGACTGTCTCAAAATCTGCTGACAAGTCCAACAATAAAAGGGCAGCAGGGCTGCCAGAGTCCAGAGTTAAAAGAATATCGTTAAAAACCCTTAAAAGTGCCGTCTCAGTGCTATGTAGTGATTTAAAACCAGATTGAAATTTTTCAGAGATCATATTAAAATCAAGGTGGGCCTGCAACTGTAGGTAGGTAGACCACTTTCTCCAAGACTTTAGATCAGGGGTGTCCAAACTTTTTGCAAAGAGGGCCAAATTTTATAAAGTGAAGATGCCTGGGGGCCAATGGTTCCTTTTGACTTTTTTTTTCCATAACAAAGTTACAGTACATGAAAAAATAATGAAGAACAATTTTAATAGTCACAATTACCTTTATTTTTAAAATAGAAATGTACCTAAATAAAAGACACTCAGGCAAGCATTTACAACTCTAAAGACACAATTCCGCCTTTCATTTATATCTGGAGAGTCAGACAACAGTGAACAAACTGTATAGAATACCCTAAATTTCCATGAGTTTGCAATATCTTTGCCTAATGAACATTTAAACAGGAGTTATAAGTAATGAAAAGTGTTCTGTTATCAATAAAGTTTTTTTTAAGTGAATTTTGCCCTTGACTTTTACAAGACCTTTCAGGAAGCCAAAGTTTTTCACATCTACTGCACAACTGGAAGTTCACTTGCCGCAAGAAATAAACACATTTGTAAATTTACACAATATGTACACAACACACTCAACTATGAATTAAGAGCATAACATCAACAGTTAAAACCAAATCTTAAGAGTTTTAGAAAATACGTTTCCTTTTGTGGATTGCATTAGCATGCTTTATGCTTTTTACTGTTCAGGAACACATGACTAATGCAGGGATGTCACTCCTGGAGGCCTGCTCTTCATTTGATTCAACTGTGCTAAACCAGAAATAACTAAAACATGCATAGCAGCTCTCCAGTACAGAATTTGGACATCCCTGGACTAATGAGAGGGGTGATACTGAGATCTAGATTTTAGTAAAGCAATTAGGTCTGATTTGAGGGCAGTGGTTGAGATGCGTAAAATATCACGCAAGTGGGAGTCACTCATCCTTGATCTCAATCGGTTCTTGTTTAAGTTCATGACAGAGAATGTTTGCTCACACAAATATGTGGAACCAAATAAGCTCAGCATTTTCTTAGCAAGAGATCGCACTTCAGGAAACCTGTCTTTGTCTAGCTGCCGATAAAAGTCAACAAAAGAACACTGCCGGTGTTTTCCACTCATCGTCACACTGCAGCTCAATGAGCTCCAGCTGAAGCTGCGGAGGAGCATCATCAGGGTCCACGGAGAAGGGAGATGAGAAAAGCAGCATGTCTTTTTCAATAGCTGCAAAGTCCTGAAAGCGTTTATTAAATTCTCCAGAAAGAGACGCAATAGCTGTTGCGTACCTCTTCATTTGGACATTAATGTCCACTGGGAAACTGTCAATAACCTCTTTCAAAGCTGGGAAGTGTGCAGTACAGGGCTCTGTTAGGGACAAGTGTCTTTGGAAAAGTTGCAGTTTGGTTCCAAAGGCCTTGATGTGAGCGTATAGTTGGCTCACCACTGCGTCTTTTCCTTGAAGATTAACATTCAGCGCATTCAGATGCTTCGTAATGTCAACCAAAAAAGCCAAATTTGCCAGCCATACAGGATCAGACAGTTCTTCCATTGGTTGTCCCTTCTCATCTAAAAACTGTCTGATTTCCTCTCTGAGAGAGAAAAATTGCTGTAGTGCAGACCCCCGACTTAGCCACCTCACATCATTGTAATAAATTAAGCTACCATATTCAGCCTGGATGTCGTGAAGAAACTGCTTAAACTGTCGGTGGTACAGAGCTTTAGAGCGAATACAGTTGACTGTCTTTGCTACGGGTTTCATAACATCATCAAATTTGAGATGTTTGGCACAGAGAGCCTGCTGATGAATGATACAGTGAAGTTTAACAGCGTTACCTGCTTCTTTGCTGACTTTATTGCAGATCAGTGTGGACAATCCGCTTCGCTCACCAGCCATGGCAGGTGCACCATCAGTAATGATCCCAGAAACTTTACTCCATGGTAGTTTCATATCATCAACAGCTTCACAAACAGAAGCCAATTCTCTGCTTTGACCCTTAAGGCTTTTGAGATCCAGCAGCTCGTCTGTCACGTTCATCTTGTCGTCGACTCCTCGTAAATAAATCAGCAGTTGCGCGGTATATCCTCACCTCTTCGTGCCACAGTGATGCGTGCCAAGCAAGCATTCAGAAATTCTTGCTTCTTCTCGGGGCAAATGTTCTCCGCCATTTTCATGACACAGTCTTTGACAAACATACATTCAGTGAAAGGTTTGCCATGTTTAGCTATTAACATAGCCACTTCGTAGCTGGCTTTCGTGATATTTTCATGTGTCTCACAGGCCCGCGTGAAAAATCGCTGTTGCAAAGCCAGAGCAGCTTGGAGTTGCTTTACTTTTTCAGCGCGCTCACTCCCTGTTAGCTTGTTATATGCTGCAACATATAACAAGCTAACATGTTTAGTCTCGTAGTGTCTCCTAATGTTAAAATCCTTAAACAAGGCAACAGTCTCTTTACAAATCAGGCAAACACAATTGCCTCGAATTTCAGTTAAAAAATACTGCAATTCCCACCGCACCATCAACCTTTCTCTTTTTTTGTACAGTCGCTGATAGGTTTGTAGCATAAACCATATTGGTTGGAACGTTAAGGACAATTTAATTACACAGCAAAGCAAGACACGAGTAGGCAAAGATCTTTATGTTTCTCGTGCACGGGAGAGAACTGGACAAACGCCGTTCCTTCGCTTGACCCCAGTTGCTCTCATCTGCTCCCCCGTAACACTGCTCTTTTATTGAGGTTACATGAATATACATAGGTTCATTAACATACGACGTATACATACACACAAAGAGTACCTTGCCTGTGTGTTGTGTAAGTGTGTGTTTGTGTGTGTGTGTGTGTGTGTGTGTGTGTGTGTGTGTGTGTGTGTGTGGGGGGGGGGGGGGGGTCAGAGTGTGACCCCATAAACAACTTCCCTAACCCTGCTGGTTTGGAAGTCCAACAGTTCATCTAAACAAAAGGCACTTAGCCTAAAACAGATATAGACACGTTTATCCTACCATAAAACAATAAGAGAAGGTACGCCCTCTCCCATGCTCCCAGAATATGGGTGTGAATGCCAGAACACTCTGGAATGCACACCAAGCCTATGCAGACTGCCAAAGATCACACATCCTATCACTACACAATCGATTATACACCGCTAAGCATATATGGTTAAATATTTCTAAGCATAAATGACAATAAACAATATAAATCTAACAGTCGCCATGGCAGAAATGAGCAGAGAAGGGCGGGCTCGCAGCACAGGTGCAAGTAGCAGAAAAAATGTGCAGCCACCATGTGGTGAAAAAAGGAATTACACCTCTAAAGCCAGGATTTATTTATTCAGACTTGGAAAGTGAGCCATAAATTATACATAATTAGACTGAAGCTGTGGGCCACATGAAATCTGCCCGCAGGCCAATCACGGCCCGGACTTTGGACATGCCTGCTTTAGATAGAAAAGGAAGCTTTGAGATAGGCCTGTAGTTGGACAGAACAGTTGGGTCCAGGTTTTTTAAGAAGAAGCTCAACTATAGCTTGTTTAAAGCATGATGGGACGCAGGGACATATTAATTAATCTCAGGATAAAAGGCCCAACAGTATTAAAAGTGCTTTTAAGCAAGCTTGGAAGGAGACAATCAGAGGGGCAGTGTGATGATCTTAGGTTACTAACTACCGTGATCAAGTCATTAAGGGAGACGGGATCAAACTGCTCTAAGACAGCTGAGCACACAGGAGAAAGACTTGGATCTGAAGCAGCAGACAACGAGACAAGGGCCCTAATCGATAGGATCTTGTCATTAAAAAATGCTAAAAAATCATCGCACATACTTGGTGAAGAAGTGACTCCAGAATTATCACGTGAACTAAGAAAGCGATTAAGGACATTAAAAAGTACCTGAGGCCTGTGACTGTTTACTGACACTAAGTTTGAGACAAACTTTGTCTTTGCAGTTTTTACAGCTTTTTGGTGAGCAGAAAGACGAGTCCTTAAAATCTGTAGGGAAACATGCAATCTGTCCTTTTTCCATCTCCTTTCAGCGCGTCTGTAGTCACTTCTGAGGGAGCGCGTATGTTCATTTAACCACGGCTCTGATAAATGCTTAGCGCGCACAGTCCTGAGCGGAGCAATAGAGTCCAAGATATCAGTGCAGGTAGAATGAAGAATGTCCGAAAGGTCCTCAACACTTTTACAGTTAGAGTTCATTATTCCAGAGTCCATAAAGGCAGCAGAAAAAGCGGGCGCTGTTAGAGCATTAAGCGCTCACTTTTTGCGTGCTGGGACGTACGGCTTATCTACCGAGCAGCACAGCGTTAGAGTGAACAACACAGGAAGATGATCGGAGATATTTCGGATATTTCTGTGATGCACACATCTAGCCCGTGGGAGAGCACCAAGTCCAGTGTGTGACCTTTTTCATGCGTGGGACCGGTAACCCACTGGGTCAAGTTAAAAGAGTCAATAATATTTAAAAAGTCCTTGACCAAAAGTTTAGAGTCACAGCAGACATGGATGTTAAAATCACCAAGGATTAAAAAACTGTCAAATTTAAGAACGATTCCAGCAATAAAACCTGAAAACTCTTTGATAAAATCCTTGTTAAACTTGGGAGGGCGGTATATGAGGGCACACAGCAAAGGCGCAGCAGAATTCAGGTGTAACTCAAACAGCTGGAGTTCAAAACTAGAAAATGAGTCGTGCTGTAATGTTTGATGGCAATGAAATCGAGCCTCCCCCCCTACCAGAGGGCTAAGGGAGACTGAAGAATGAGAAATTAAGAGGAACCAGTTCCGAAAAAGCTACAGACTCACCGGGTTGAAGCCATGTTTCTGTCAGAAACAGAAATTCCAACTGTTGTGACTTTAGCAAGTCGTTTAATACAAACGTCTTGTTTGCTAATGATCTTACATTTAGTAAAGCCATTTGGAGTTTGCGACAACAGGCAGGATCCATCTAAAGATGCACTCTGCTGGTCCAGTAGTTCCACGAGAAGCATGGAGAAGAGCTCAGACTTTGATGAGTGTACCAGCCCGCTTTCCTCGTTTCCTCGGGCGCTTCATCCAGGAAGTGGTGTAGGAGTGTTGGCACAGATAAACCGGAATACAGGGCTCAAAAAGTGGTGGAGGAGGCCCATATCCTCCTCATCTCCTGTCTCCGTTTGTTTAAGTGCCAGGTCATACGATGCTTTGATTTCTAAGAGTAACTGGTGATTGTACACATGCAGAGCGAGCGCATTTTGGGATAAAGTAGAAAAGGATAAGCCAAAGCAAAGCTAGCAGAGTTGACGGACGTGTCGCCATGCATACTGCTGGCGCCATCTTCCACGTGTATTCACAGTACACGGATTTCTCTGACGAACTGTCTGTATTAGGACCCTACATTCTGTTTCTTTTAAATACTTCGTTAACAACCGGAGTCTTCCCTGAATGTTTTAAATCAGCTGTGGTAGTACCAATCTTGAGTCGGACTGGATGTTGACATAGTTGCAAACTATAGACCCATCTCATATTTGTCTTTCTTATCTAAGGTCTTTGGAAAAGTGGTTTTTTAGCAGCTCACTGAGCATTTGTCAACAGACAATCTGTTTGAACCATTTCAGTCTGCTTTTAGACCAAATCACTTTAGTCAAAGTGGTAAAAGATCTACTGGTAAATGCAGACAATGATCGCTCTTCAGTTTTATTATTGCTGGATCTCAGTGTTGCATTTGTCACTGTGGATTACTGTATTTTATTGGATAGTCTAGAACAATTTATTGGAGTTACGGGAAATGTTTTATCATGGCTGAGATCCTACCTGTCTGGGAGATCTCACACTGTTAGTTTTAAAAATGATCTGACTTGAGGGGGTGCTCAGCTGGTTAATTACTTCCGATAAGGTAGGGATAACGACTGAGCTGATTTTTGAATGAACAGAAGTGACAGCAGCAGCTTGGGAAGATTTGATGAATTGAAAGACTGATTAGAGGGTCGATTGTGTCGAGGGTGGATGCCTGATGATGCTGGTGAAAGCACATGAGAAGTGAAGGGACGCCACGAAGGATTATGTGCACGGCGCAGTTTGGATGTCTTAAAAGGAGCGATAGAGAACAGAACCTGGCATCCCGGTGCCACGAAGGTTCGCCGGTGCTTTGCGAAGGCAGGAAAGATGGCAGTGAATCTGGCATCGCGGTGCCGAGCAGAGAAACTGGCAACTCTATATTAGAAAGCATGCTGCTGCGTTTGCGAATGAGGGATAAAGAGAGAACCTGGCATCTCGGTGTCAAGCTTGATATTGCATTCGTAAAGGAGGGACAGAGGAAGAGAACCTGGCATCACGGTGTCAAAAGCATCCTGCTGCATTTGCGAATGAGGAATAAAGAGAGAACCTGGCATCTCGGTGCCAGAGGGGTTTACTACTGCTTTGCAATAACGGATGCAGAGAAACTGGCAAAGTGGTGGAAGAAGATCACTGCTGCGATTACGAATGATGGATATAGAAGGAACCTGCTAGAAGATTTCGCTGCTGCTTTTGCCATGATAGATGGGCAGGGCCTGGCAACTCAGGTGTAAGAAGCTTGTCGCTGAAGTTTGGAAATTATAGATATAGCAAGAATCTGACACCAAAGTCCTAGAAGGGTTTGCCGCTGCTTTGCGATGATAGATGCGGAGAAACTGGCAGTTTGGTAGTAGAGAAGCTTAATGCTGCGTTGCAAATGGGAGATGAAGGAAAACCTGGCAACCCAGTGTCTTTTTAAAAAAAATCTTTAGCATATGTAGGGAAGCTGGCAACTCTGTGCCAAAGCATGCTGCATTTTGCATTGAGAACTGGGGGATTGACAACTGCTGCTTTTGCGAATGAGGGATAAAGGAAACCTGGCAACCCAGTGCCGAGGTTTGCTGCAGAGTTTAGCAAAGGAGGAATGAGTGGCTGAAAGCCTGGCAGGTCGGTGCTGAGGTTTGCTGCATAATTTGCAAAAGAGGGATGAGTGACTGAGAACCTAGCAACCCAGTGCCCCGTTTGCTGCAGTTTAGTCAAGGAGGGATGAGTGGCTGAGATCCTGGCAACCCGGTGCCGAGGTTTGCTGCAGAATTTTGCAAAGGAGGGATGGAGAACTGGCAACTCGGTGCCTTCTTTTTTTATGCTGAGAAACTGCAACCTGATGGTGAAAAGCTTCCTGCTGCTTTTGCAGGAACAATGTGGTTTTCGTCCTGGTTGTGGAACACTGCACCAGCTCTACCAGTCTACATGTGTTTTGTGGACTTGGAGAAGGCATTCGACCATGTCCCTCGGGGTGTCCTGTGGGAGGTGCTGCGGGAGTACGGGGTGTCTGGCCCATTGCTACGGGCCATTCGATCCCTATACAACCGTTGCAATAGCTTGGTTCGCATAGCCGGCAATAAGTCGTACTCGTTCCCGGTGGGTGATGGGCTCCGCCAGGGCTGCCCTTTGTCACGATTCTGTTCATAACTTTTGCCCACTCCGGGTCAGGGACGAGTTCCTGCCACAAGTGGAGGAGTTCAAGTATCTCGGGGTCTTGTTCGCGAGTGATGGGAGAAGGGAGCCGGAGATGGACAGACGGATTGGTGCTACGGCTGCAGTTATGCGGACGATGCCACCCATCTGGTTTCCACTCAAACTTAGTAATCACCGAAGCATTTGGGTTCGGGTACTTCTGTCTGACAGCATTCCCCACTCTCCTGCACACGGCAGTAAGGTGTGGTGTCAGGAAGATCCACAACTCTTGCTATAATCTGCACCGCTTCTAATGCTGTTATAGTAATGCATCTTCCAGCTATGGCCCTGAAGTCTCCCAGAGCAAGTAGGGTGCCTGAAGTCACTATCCAATTGTCTCAGTAATTGGAGGCAGCATCTGTACCAAACCGGTACGTAGGCGCCGAACTTTTATCAACACATCACCTGCCCCACCAGAGGTGAAAGGACACTGGACCACTGCTACACTACGGTCAAGGACGGCTACAAGGCACAATCCCGCCCTCCGTTTGGCAAATCTGATCACGCCTCCATCTTCCTCATGCCAAAATACAAACAAAGGCTGAAACAGGAAGTTCCGGTTCAGAGGAAGGTCGCGCGCTGGACGGATCAATCGGTGGCCGCGTTACAGGACGCACTCGATGACGCAGACTGGGGCATGTTCAGAAACAGCTCCGATGATGATGTCAACGTGTTTACGGAAGCGGTTGTGGGATTCATCGGGAAACTAGCGGATGATACCGTGGAGACAAAGACTATCACAACGTTTCCCAACCAGAAGCCGTGGGTGGATAAAACCATCCGCGACGCTCTGAGATCCCGCACCGCTGCCTACAACACGGGACTCACGACGGGGGACATGGACCCGTACAAAGCCGCGTCATATAACTTGCGGAGGGCGGTGAAAGAGGCGAAGCAGCGCTACGGGAGGAAACTAGAGTCACAACTCCAACAGAGTGACTCTAGGAGCCTGTGGAGGGGACTAAGGAACGCGGCCGTGACTCTGGCAGACGAGCTGAACACTTTCTATGCTCGCTTCGAGGCTGCAGCTAAGGACTCCAACAATGCTAGTGCTAGCGGCGCTAACGGCTGCAGACAGGAAGATACTGCCAGCACCGGAAACGTGCTCGTCATCTCCGAGCATGAAGTAAGGAGAGCCTTCAAGAGAGTGAACACCAGGAAAGCAGCAGGACCAGACGGCATCCCAGGTCGTATCCTCAGAGACTGCGCATACCAGCTAGCTCCTGTGTTCACTGAGATATTCAACATTTCTTTATCTCAGTCGGTGATCCCCACATGCTTCAAAGAGTCCATCATTGTTCCTGTCCCGAAGAAACCCCACCCTGCTTCTCTCAATGACTATCGCCCTGTAGCCCTCACCTCAGTAGTGATGAAGTGCTTTGAACGCCTGGTCAGAGACTTCATCATTTCTTCACTACCAGACACACTGGACCCACTACAGTTCGCTTACCGTCCAAATCGTTCCACAGACGATGCCATCTCTCATCTCCTCCACACATCACTCACTCACTTGGACACTAGAAGGGGGAATTATGTTAAAATGCTCTTCATAGACTACAGCTCTGCATTTAATACCATAATTCCCTCCACACTCACCACCAAGCTGGAGCATCTGGGACTCAGCTCATCTATGTGTCAGTGGATCTCCAACTTCCTAACTGGCAGACCACAGGCAGTAAGGATGGGCGGACATGTCTCAGCCTCCACCACTCTCAGCACTGGAGCCCCCCAGGGGTGTGTTCTGAGCCCCCTGCTGTACTCTTTGTACACATATGACTGTGTGGCCACTACCAGCTCCACCACCATCATCAAGTTTGCTGACGACACCGTCGTGGTGGGCCTGATCTCTGATAACAACGAGACGGCCTACCTGAAGGAGATTAGGAATCTGGAGAACTGGTGCCAGAGGAACAACCTCCTTCTAAACGTCAGTAAGACAAAGGAGCTGATAGTGGACTTCAGCACTAAGCAGGAGAGGAACTACCAGACCCCCGTCATCAACGAGTGCCCAGTGGAGAGAGTGGACAGCTTCAAATACCTCGGAGTTCACATCACGCAGGACCTGTCATGGTCCTGTCACATCAACACCGTGGTGAAAAAGGCCCGGCAGCGTCTCTACCACCTCAGACGCTTGAGAGACTTCCAACTGCCCTCCAAGGTGCTCAGGAACTTTTACTCGTGCACCATAGAGAGCATCCTGACGGGAAACATCTTAACCTGGTTCGGGAACAGCACCATGCAGGACAGACGAGCTCTACAGAGGGTTGTGCGGTCAGCTGAGCGCACCATCCGCTCCGAGCTCCCTGACCTGCACTCAATCTACAGCAGGCGGTGCTGGACCAAGGCCAGGAAGATCGTGAAGGACCTCAGCCATCCCAACAACAGACTGTTCTCTCTGTTGAGGTCAGGAAAGCGATTCCGCTCCCTGAAGACCAACACAGAGAGACTGAGGAGGAGCTTCTTCCCGCAGGCGATACGGTCTCTCAATCACACCACCACACAGTACTGACCCACACATATTGTTCTTACACACACACTGGACATTCTGGACATTGTTTTCACTTCATCACTTAAATCACTTTAAGCATATTTGCACTGCACAAGACATAATGTGGATTGCACAACACTGGTCACTACATTCTTCACTTCCAGTTAATACTTGTACAGCTGCTGTTATTGTGTATATATTTATTTATATTTCTTCATACATTCTTATATAGTTCTATATTGTGTATTGTGTATTTTGTTGTACAGTTATTTTATTTTCAACTTTAATTTATATATTTTATCTTATTCTTTCCCAGTTAAATTTACCCTTCATTCTAATTTGTGTTGTACAGTTATTTTATTTTCAACTTTAATTTATATATTTTATCTTATTCTTTCCCAGTTAAATTTACCCTTCATTCTAATTTGTGTTGTACAGTTATTTCATTTTTAACCTTAATTTATATTTTATTCCTTCCTAGTTAAATTTACCCTTTTTAATTTTTCATATTTATTTCCTATCTTATTCATAGCCTTTTCCTTTTTTGTTTTCTTTAGGTCACGAGCAGTTGTCCAAGCATTTCACTACATATCGTACTGTGTATGACTGTGTACATGACAAATAAAATTTGAATTTAGAGGCACTACAACGAGTTCGCTCCCCTCTGCACGGAATCTAGGCAGCCGAAAAACTTGGGCCCGCCCTCGTGCAGGCTTTCAACTGTGACGAGGATCCCACACCTCGATATAGCTATTCTGGGGTCCTCAACTTCCCAGATTGCCACCCTAGTTCCCGTCCCACGGGTCTCTAGCCTTTGTCTACTGCAGCAAATTGACAAAAACTTAGCGAACAGACAATTTATATAAGCTCCAATGTGCACACTTTTGATTAAATGTGGTGCTTACCTTTTTAAGATGACCCGGAGTGCTTCGTATTAAAGCATGTCAAGTAATATCATTCTAACACAGGCCTAGAAGAATTTGGAGAAGACAAGAGGTACACAGAAGGAGAGATATTGTTCCTCACCTTGCTAACTTTTTCAACAAAGAAAGAAAGAAAATTTTCAGTCATCATTTGATGAAATTGGGACAGCAGGTGGAGCTGGAGCAACAATATCACTAATGGTATCAAAAAGTACCTTGGGGTTACCTCTACTCTTTGAGACTAAGTCAGAGAAATAGGCAGCCCTTGCATTTTGAATTGAAGCATTAAAAGAAGCTAAAAGGTTGACACGCACATTTTAAGCAGCGAATGCTGTTGTTTATGCAGGGGGATGATTTTAAGACAGGAGCTAATCTGGATTTAAAAGGACAAATACTATCTAAAATAGAAAGACTAATTATTAAAAAGATTTCTTAATAAATCAACATCATTAGAGACAGGCAACACCAAATTAAAAACATCAGAAAATTAGCAGTAGTAGAGAAATATAAAGTTAAATATAATAGAATGAGGGTCAAAAGTCAGACACCGTCACACTGCCAAGTTTCAGTTCAAAATAAAAAAATGTAATTTTTTTGGAAAGAATAAATTAATTCAACAAGAATGTTTTATTGGTTATTGATCAGCCATTGAGAAGCGCCATGCTCAGTGAGGTAGAAGTCATGTCACTAACAGAACTGAGGGACGTAAATTCCATTCATTGCAGGGACAGAGGGCCAGACAACTGGAGAGTCTCGATAAACATTTGTAAGGTAACACGGTCCCATAGGTCCAGGCCCTACATGATCAAGTAGGGACATGGAAGAAAAATTCCCCTCCATACGAGCTGTCTGAGCACAGGTGACCAGAGATGCTAGGCGTCGCTTACCAGCTGAACCTGCTCTTTTACCTCTTCTGCTCCGCAATTTACGTGAGCCCAGAAGGGTACCTGTTGGCAACGTCTGTTGAAAATCCAGACTCTGGCAATGGAGGGTGGAACATACCGTTGTAGGAAGAGGAGGTATCCAGGCCCACCATAGTGGAGCGAATTGCCAGCAGCATCAGACGATCGTAGACTAAAGCGGCCAATACATCAGAGACAAAAAAGGAGAGCAGTAAGGTCGAAAAAAATAGCACTAGAGTAGAGCGAGAAAAACTGCAACCGGCAGCGGCAGAGCCAAACACAGGTGCCATCATCGCGGAAGCATTGAATTCCAGAACACACACATCCTGTGTGTGTTCTGGAATTCTTGGTTGTATGCTAACCAAGAGCAGTCACAGTTTAATATCTATTGTTCTAATTTGATGGAATAGAATAAATATTGTAAAATGAATGATTTTCTACTTCCCAGTTTGTCTTGGCAATGTGACAATAACTCAGACTGGAAGTGATCTTAATGACAAATGAATTTTCAGACTTTCAGAGGTCATGTACAGTAACCACACTGACACCAAGAGGAGAAAAACAGAGAGATAAAAGATAATGAAGGTGACAGTTTGAATCTGTCATATTTCATTCAATACAGTGTTGTACTGAAAGATCCAGGATCAGTCCAAATCATCATCAGTTTGATCCACGTATGGATTGAAGTGTATTCGTGAAAATGTTAGACTGTTCCTTTATCAGTGTCTAATAGTATGTATATGAGAGCCATGTAATATCCATGTGTGCGTGCTAAAAGAGACTGTGCTGGTCTGACCCCCCCTCCTCCTTTCAGGGTGGAGCCTGCTGGAGTCCAATGGTTGAGACCAGGTCTGAGGAAGTGTAAGTGTGTTTTTAATGGGATTCATGAAAACAAAGCAGCACACATTCAACTATCTTCAAACTGTCACATCTAGGGATGGGTATTGATAAGATTTTCACGATTCCGATTCCATTTTCGATTCTGTTTAACGATTCGATTCTTTATCGATTCTCTTATCGATTCTTTTTTTAAAAAAAAGGAGAACACTAAGGTCGATTAGCTTAGAACTTTGTTTTATATCTTCTCTTTGAACAAGATAGAAATTTAGGAGTAACATGACCTTACAAACCCAACAGTGAGATCTTAAGAGATCCACAGCCTACGGCTCTTCAATGGGGTGTCACAGGGTCCCCAGGAAAAAAATTGTAAATGTAAAATAATAAAATAAATATTCTTCTGTAGCAATAACAAAGTATAACATAAATTATTCTGTAGCAATTACACAAGAATATCCAGTAATGTCCCTGCCTACAATTAAACACATTCACTTACTGAAAATCATCTGCTGTGGCAAATGGGTTCAAGCCTTTTACCACAAACTTAGTCACTGCTTGGTGACATTCGTCTATCCTGGCCTGAAAGGAGACGCTACCGGTAGACTGCAGCGAGAACTGCCAGCATCTGAGCCAGACTCTGTCTCTCATCATGGTCACTAAATGCACAGTGATGGCAGGTTTGTAATAAGGCAGATCGCGCTAACATAATATGCACTGTTAGTTGATTATTTACATGCCGCATTAACGGGAGAGGACGTGCAAACGTTACCGCTGCTGCTGGGTTGAGATTCACGAGTCCGGAGCGGAATTAAAAACACGACATTCATTTAAGGTCATCGCGTGTTTTGTGAGCAAATGCTTTTGATATTTGTAGTGTTTCCTCCCTTAAATAAAATATCTACTTTGCAAGTATTGCAAGTTGTCCTGTTGTCATCCGTTCTCGTAAAGTTTAACCAAGCTTTTGAGCATTTGAGCCATTTAGGCGCCGTGTTTCCTGCCAGGTAAATGACGCTCCGTAACGTGGTGACATCATTCGGGGCGACTGGAATCGATAAGGGAATCGTTTGCAAAAATGGCAAACAATTCCAAGGAATTGAAACAATGGGAACCGGTTCTCAACAAGAACCGGTTTTTGATACCCATCCCTAGTCACATCACTCTTCTCACATCTCATCATCAAAGTGTCAATCAATGAACAGATGATGGATCAATAACTGCAGCTGGATTGTGTTTGTTCTCTCCATCAGATTCCTGTCAACTCACAATCGACACAAACACAGTAAACAGGAAACTTAAACTGTCTGACAACAACAGGAAGGTGAGACATGTGGAGGAGGTTCAGTCATATCCTGATCATCCAGACAGATTTGATGTTCATCCTCAATTGCTGTGTAGCAATGGTCTGACTGGTCGTTGTTACTGGGAGGTCGAGTGGAGAGGAGATGTTTCTATATCAGTGAGTTACAGTAAAATTGGAAGAAAAGGAAACAGTGCTGACTGTTTGTTTGGATGGAATGATCAGTCCTGGAATCTGGAGTGCTCTGCTCTTGGTCCTCTTTATGTCAGGCACAATAACAGAAAAACATCCATCTATTCCTTCCTTTCCTACTTGTCCTCCTCTGTGCCCTCTGGGACCTCCATGCTCTCCTTGCACTCCACCTTATCCTTTGCCCTCTCCTTGCCCTCCTTGACCTCCTCCTTGACCTCCTCCTTGCCCTCCTCATTGCCCTCCTCTGTCTCTAACAGAGTTGCAATTTACGTGGACTGTCCTGCTGGCACTCTGTCCTTCTACAGTGTCTCCTCTGACACTCTGATCCACCTCCACACCTTCAACACCACATTCACTCAAACTCTTTATCCTGGGTTTGGATTTGGGATCAAAGTTGCATTACCTATGTATGGGCTAATTAATAGAGGTATTTCTCCTGGTTCGTCAGTAACTCTGTGCTGAGTGGAGTGTAAAGAGTGTCCTCCTGTTAGAGAAACACTCTGACTATTGAACAGATAGTTCAGTCTCTACATGTCTGTCTCCTTCACTCAGAAACACGTTTTCAGATTCATGGATTCAAACAGTTGATGTTTTAAACTGTTCTAAATGATTCCTTGTAAACTTCTTCCTCTTCAGTCCTTTAAAGATGGAAACTCCCATTATTCCAGGATCCACGTGTTGTTTTTCTGTCTTTTTCCACTCAAAGCTTCACAGTGAATCTCAGTATGTTGTGTTTCTCTGAAGCTCAGTTCACAACCAGCTCCTCTGCATTTTCAACAAGTCTAAGCTCATTAAATGAATCCAAATGTTTGATTTCTCTTTCTTAATGTGATTTTTCCAAACTCTCCACATGCTCTCACTGTTTCACTCATTGTTGCAAGCTCATCATTTGAAAATGTTTCAGTAATATAAGCTGAAAATATTGGCACAGTAGCTTTTAATTGAGTTGTAATCATAATATGATTGTATTGAGGTATCCTAATGCATGTGACTTATCTAATAAATAGCAAGACTGCATTAACCATTTGAAACTAGTCTTGTCTTTTTCACAGAAACACTTGAACAAGAATATCGTGCAGTATGTTGGCAACAGCACAGTTATAATTCTTAGAAATATTCAAATATGTCTGTATAACATTCCATATGTCATGTATCACTTAAGTTTGTATAAAACATGAAAACGAACCGTAATGATGAAGACCCTTGTGGATTCTTGCAGTTTATATTATTCATAGTTTTGTATCCATGATTTATTTTACAATATTTGAATTAAGTTTTCACTAAAAGACAACGTCAAATCAGGTGATTTTTGAATTACATGAGTTTAGTTTATTATTTAACCCTGTCAAATGTGATTTTAGCTGATCGATGGTGTTACATAACAGTTTGATATGATAGGCTCTATGCTGCTGGTGGTGGATTTCAGCATTTATTAAATAAAGTATAACACACACAGTTAGGTAAGTGGCCAATACAAAATATGTGGTTGTATTGTATTGTATAAATGCCTTTATTTGTCGGTTGCAGTTGCCTGCAGCTGAGATTACAGACCTTGCCTACCGTACATACAATGCACAAACATCACATTGGGGAGACAAGTCAGGCTAGGTAGCAAAAAGGAAAAAATAATGAAATGTGTAACATAGAAGGGCAGTTCAGGAGAAAAAAAGAATTTCTGCTCATACTTATCCCCAAAAGTGAGTCAGCATGACGAGAAGACAAAAACTCCATGGCAAATAAGAAGCACAGATATCATCACACCATAACACCATGAAACACAGACAAGCAACATGGGGGAGTATACCAATCTGCACAGCTGCATCTGGGACGCTGCAATCGTGCAATCGCGCCTTCGGCTGAGCTGCTGTCCACATCGAATGGGAGGTAAGCATGGGAGGAGGCATTGGATTTTTGGAGGGGAGGGTGGTGGTGAGGACATATCAATATCAGTGTACATGTGTCATGGTCCCTGTGCCTTCTCAGTTGACTCAGTATGGCCACAAGTGTTTTCTGTTCTGTTGTGTCTCTACCGGGGCGGAGTCATGGCGACTCCAGCCCCTGTCTCTGACACCTGCAAACGATCATCTCATCATCACGCTCACTACTTAAGGCGGCTGCTGAGAATGCTTCGTCACTGGATTATTGTGTAACACTCGTCAGTGTCATCACTAGACTCTAGCTATCTTCAGAGTTTCATTCGTGCCGTGACTTACCTGCTCTTTTCTCCCTGTGCCAGACTCAACTTACCAGCCTGAGGACTGCCGCTATGGTAAGCTTTAAAGCCGGAGTGTGAGAGCTAACCTGAGCGTCAGAGGAGGATTATTGTACATAGCCCTGTGTGTTTCCCGGAGACCCCCTTCCAGTGACCTTGACCTGTATATATCTGCACTTGGTGTCAGTTTGTCAATAAATTGTGAACTTTTGAGACGGTCTGCTTCTGAGTCTCTCCTGAGCCTGACAGAATAATCCAGCCATCATTATGGACTCAGCAGACTGCACCAATGTCTCTGGAAGAGCTTCTGCACCGACATTAACAATAGTACGGCTCAGTTGAGAGGTAGCATCACTTTTTTTTTTCCTTCTTTTTTGTTTCCCCGTTTGGATCTTTAGCGATCAGAATTGTTGTCTTAAGGCCAACAAAGATGCCAAGCGGATTTATTTTACCAAGTGGATCATCATGGCCTTGCCATATTGGTCCATTTGATTGACCTCTATTATAATTATGTATTTATTTTATTTTATTTTCGGTTGCTACAAACGGGACAGACATGACTGGAGGATAGGACAGGGAGAAAGAATAAAAGAAAGAGAGGGAGAGAAAGAAAAACAGAGGGGAGAAGAGACGTGAGAAAGGGGGGAAGAAAGAAAAAAAAAAACAAACAAAACACCTGGATCACCTGTATGGAGAAAAAAAACCAGAAGAGAAAACAAACAAAAAAGAGCAACATAATAAAAAAACAGCACCATCACAATAAACTAGCTAGCAGTAGATAACAGTAGATACTAAATATTAAACGCTATTGTGCAGCACGCAAGATAGTGTCATGGTCCTGAGCCTGCCGACTCAGTGTTTTGTGTTTCCTTATGCTTTTGTTCATTCCGAGTATGTATTCTGTTGTGATTTGCCATTTGTTAGGTTTCTGTTCTTTGCCTGCCTGCTCCCACTTCTCTGTGTTCCCTCCGTCTGTCCATGGTGTCACACTGTCTGCTTGTGAATCTGTCTGTTTAGTTCTGTGTCTTGTCTGGTTCTGTGTCTGTGAGTTTCCTGTTTTATTGTGAAGGTCTCCGTCTGATGTGAGTGTGTTCAGTTTACGTTTCCCATGTCCTGTCAGCTCTGATTTCTCCCAGCTGTGTTGCCCTCCTGTCTCTCATCCCCTGATTACTGGTGTGTGTATTTAAGCCCTGTGTGTTCTCCTGCCTGTTGCCGGTTCGTCTGCGTCACTCGGTGTCCCTCGGTGTCCCTCGGTGTCCCACGGTGTCCCTCAGTGTCCCTCAGTGTCCCTCGGTGTCCCACGGTGTCCTGTTCCTCATCTGCGTCTCTCTGTCTCTCATCCCTTTTGGTATCTTCTCAGGTTAGTTATTTAGTTTTCCCAGTTTAGGTTTCTTTAGTTTATTGTCCTCCTTCATTGCCTGTTTTGCCTCCACTTTGTAAATAAACATCACTAGCATTTTCATCCACTGCTTGCATTTTGGGTCCTTTCTCCCTCCAACACCACAGACAGACAGCACACAATGTGCTTTGAGGCAGCAGCCACGAAAGGTGTAGTTCGCGTCTGTGAACACCCGTGTGTACACCTGTGTGCATACCTGTGTGGATCAGCATGCTTGTATTCCAATGGTTTCTCCATGTAACGATCTGCTAGGGAGTGTGGGGAGCCATAGCCCCGTCCCCCAGGGCATGAAGCAGGTATGGAGGAGATCCAGGCCCCAGACATCCAGAGGCCCCAGAGTACGAGGACCTGAGGAAGACCACCAAAAAGGGGGGGGGGGGGGGGAACCGTGCCACCCTCCTGGGAAGAGCTGAGTAGAGCCCCAAATGAGAGGTCACCGAGCAGCTACAGAGCAGAGAGGGTTGCAGTGGCATGCCCGCGGGCTCTGCCGGCAGCCAGCTGTGCCAGAGAGGACCAAGCTTCAGGCCCAGAGGCCGGAGGCCTGAGGGCACCCCACCCCCCGGAAGGGGCCCAGCCAGGCCACAGGCGCCAGGCCCCGCCAATCAGCCACCAGGAGTGAGCCGGTACATACATGAGCACCCAGCCCCAGTCGACAAGAACCACCAGCACACCAACATCTGAGGGCATCAGCCACCGGCAGGGAGTGTGGTGAGGTGACATAGGCCTCCGTACTTTGGAGGGCCTGAGATGTACCCAGAGAGGTTGAGTCTAATACCCAACCTGACATATAGACACAGACAAACAGGCGCACGCGGACACAAACGTGCATTCCCACCCCCATATACACAACCAAATACTCGGCACTCACCCAACGTGTAGACAGACACAAATAGATACTGCACAGACAGTCGCACTCCCCAAACATACTCTATATCCCAGGTCCAGGTACCCCCGCCCCCAGAGGGGCAAGCCGCACCTAGACCCAGGAGATGTAACCCTTCTCTCTGGGGTGGAGGCAAGCGGACCACCTCCTTATCTGCAGTAGCAGGGAGGCCCCGCATCCCAGACCCCAATCTGACGGCCAGCACCTCCTCCCAGCCCCCCAGCCCTGACGGCTAACAGAACTGGGATGAGTGAAGACCCCAAACCTCCCTACGCCCGCTCATATGTAGTGTTGCTGTGTGCTGTTCTAAGGTGCATTTAAAACACAGGAGAGCATGGTTCATGCTTCCTATCAGAGAGCAGCACGGCTACTCCCGAAAACCCTCAGTGTCTATATGCATTTAAAATTTAGGGTAGGGCACCAGCGCCAGAGGTGGGTTGGAGTACACCGACCATCCTCTGGATGCTGTAAAATGTGCCCACCCCCAAGGCCCTATATGTATGTGTTATGTGAGAGTGTGAGTAATGTGGATGTCTAGGTTGCAGAATAAAATTGAGGCACAGGCGGCCAGAAGGGGACAGAGGGGGAGTGCCTCCCCTGCACCCTGGTGACATACCTGCACCCCAAGCCCTGCGTGTGTGGGTGTGGTAGAGCGGGAATAGGGAGGCAGCTGAGGATGGGGAGGGAAGAAATAATAATAATAATAATAATGATGGATTGGATTTCTTCTCTCTTGGCTCTCGGTGAAGGCGGTCGCACTTTTTCTCCTCTCCTCCTTCCCCTTATCTTCCCTGCTTAGCCTCTTGTGTCTTTGTCCTGTCTCGTGTGCATTACTTTTCCCTGGAACAGTCTCTCACTGTCGTTCTCTAAAACCTAAAAGAGAATTATGGATTTGATCAACTGGTCTCTGAATGCTATTGACACCCTCTTCTCAACGAGAAGTCTGGGTTCGGGAGAGCCTGAGTGCCCTGGAGGGACTTTCCCTGCCGGATACACGATGGATGGGTGGCAGAACTGGAGGATCTTGTGCCTGGCGGGACTGTCTATCGAGGACGCTGAAGACATCTACCTATTCGGAACCATGATAGCAGGGTTCTTGCTGATCGGAGCTGGCCTGGCCCTGACCTATCGGAGAAATAAGAGAGCGGAACCAGCTGTTCAACCCCCCCCCCAAGGCTGACCGCTGGAATTGAAGCGACGGGACGAGGCGCGACCTCTCACACTGAACGCAGCATGGTTAACACCTTGGAGACGCTTACAGCTGCCGTGAAGACTCAAACTAACACCATTGAGCGTATAATAATAATAATAATAATAATAATGGATACTTTATATGATGGGATACATCAGAGAGGGGCCTGCTCACAATGTCACCCTTGAGCGAAAGTTGGAACACATCGCAGAACGGCTCACTGCAGCTGTGGGGTCTCAGAATCAAAAGAATGACAACACCACGGAACAGAAGTTTGATACCATCATGCGGAGGCTCGCGGCTCTCCAACGGGAGATCGAGAGACCAGTGTCAGAGTGCTAAATTCGGAGCTGCTCCAACATATGGACACCACGGCGCCAGCTGCTTAGGCCCAAGGCTGGAGCCCACCAAAACAACTCCCTGATAACGACTGTTTGATGACTATTCTTCCCATCCCATGCAAGGCCACCTGAGTTGGCTGGCGGACTGTTTACTTAGCCTGATAGGGCGAAGGACACTGTCTCTGCTGAACTCTGGACACGCACACACATACACTCACACTGATGAGCACGCACTCATCCCCCTCCCTTTCCAAACGCCTTCGATGCTTGTTTCCTGCGGGGGAAGACGGCGGGTCTGTGTGCCGCGCTGAAATGGTAGCGCTGTATAGGACGACTGCTGTGTTCCTTCGGATTACCCCCCACCCCCCTATCCACCCCTGTGGCTAGTCACGTGCTCTAATGTTGTGATGTGGACATTAATGTGCTCTCTGTGCAGAGGAGTTTTTTTTTGTTTCCTGTTCATGCTGTCCTCCCATAGGTGCCCAGCCTGAGAAGAGGTCTCTTTTTTTCCTCTTGTACTTTTTCCCATTGTTGTGTAATTTTTCAGTGTTTTCTCTGCAACGCTGCCGATCTCCGACTGTATTCCCATGTGATGTCTTTGTTGTGTGTGTAAGGGGGGGGGGGGTCCTATTCCTCTGCGGGGCAACCTGCATATGGCCAATAAAGCAATCAATCAATCAATCAATCAATTTATATAGCGCTTTTCAAGGCACCCAAAGTGCTTTACAATTCCACTATTCATTCACTCTCACATTCACACACTGGTGGAGGCAGCTACAGTTGTAGCCACAGCTGCCCTGGGGCAGACTGACAGAAGCGAGGCTGCCATATCGTGCCATCGGCCCCTCTGGCCAACACCAGTAGGCGGTATGGTAAAGTGTCTTGCCCAAGGACACAACGACCAGGACAGAGAGCCCGGGGATCGAACCGGCGACCTTCTGGTTACAGATGAGCTTCCCAACCCGCTGAGCCACGGTCACGGGGCAAGCGGCCCCTCCCTGGGGCCAGCTGACCCCAGTAGGCACCCCCACACTCTGGAACCCACCAGGACAAGGGGGCCCAGGCCCATCCGGACCGGGGCCCGCAGCAGCAGCACCGCCCGGCCCCACAGAGTCTGGGGCAGCCCACCCGACTCCACCCCAGAGAAAACTGCACCCACCACATCATCCAATCATCTCCCAAACTACACAAGACAATGGACACCCAGGTTATAATCAAGTGTGCCTTATATTCTAACCAAGTATGCCTTATATTTTGTGTGTTCATATATTTTCACATAACCAAGCCTATTGTTGAAGAATCACCTAACCAAGTCTATTGTTAAAGGAAAACATGATGCATTCCTTACCTCAGTGTCTGAGATGTTTGACAAGCATGATATAATGATGCATTCTTTACTTCAGTGTCTGTGATGTCAGATAAAGCATGATATACTTCTGTATTCTTATCCCAGTGTGTGAAAGATCAGATAAGCTGATTTAATGTTTAACCTCTCTTCAACTTCTGTTAAAAAAGGAAGTACTATGTAACCTGCTTTGCCCTATAAATAAAGGAAGCAAGCCTGCCCTCGGTGTGTGTGTCTTCTCAGAGACATTCACACCCGTGCGCACGCTCTTATACACTCTGAGTCGGTCTGCAGTTGTCTCATTTCTCTTACTTGTGTTTGAACAAATGTCTACCCCTGACAGAGTTTGAAGAAAGCGTGGCTAAATAATTCA
Source organism: Astatotilapia calliptera (assembly GCF_964374335.1). Lineage (NCBI taxonomy): Eukaryota > Metazoa > Chordata > Actinopteri > Cichliformes > Cichlidae > Astatotilapia > Astatotilapia calliptera. The sequence goes on along the minus strand of NC_137432.1, from coordinate 344,158 downwards.
TGTTTAATAACAGGCAGGATGAAAATCTGGTCTTAGTCACTTTGAGTGTAAAAAGGAAACAAACTGCATCCATTTGTGCTTCTTGCACCAGGATCCTCCTCGTATCTTCCACAGCCAGGAAGTTCAGTTCTGCTCTCATGAAGCAGCAGGAAGATGTGAGGCTCAGAGTGAGGACTGAATATAGGCTGATGGCACACACTCAGCCTTTTGCAACTGCATGCACAGCTTTGAGTCATGTGACACTCGTGCCATCATGTTGATCACACCTCTCATTGTATATTCAATTTAATTCATCCATCCATCCATCTTCATCTGCTTTATCCGGCGCCCAGGATGCATCCTTGTCAGATGCCCGAACCACCTCAGCTGGCTCCTTTCGATGTGGAGGAGCAGCGGCTCTACTCTGAGCCCCTCCCGGATGGCCGAACTTCTCACCCTATCTTTAAGGGAGAGGCCAGCCACCCTTCGGAGGAAGCTCATTTCTGTCGCTTGTATCCGCGATCTCGTCCTTTCGGTCACTACCCACAGCTCGTGGCCATAGGTGAGGGTAGGGACATAGATCGACCGATAAATTGAGAGCTTCGCTTTTACACTCAGCTCCCTCTTCACCACGACCGGTGCAGCGTCCGCATCACTGTAGCCGCAGCACCAATCCGTCTGTCCATCTCCGGCTCCCTTCTCCCATCAGTTGCGAACAAGACCCCGAGATACTTGAACTCCTCCACTTGGTGCAGGAACTCATCCCCGACCTGGAGTGAGCACTCCACCCTTTTCCTGCTGAGAACCATGGCCTCAGATTTGGAGGCGCTGATCCTCATTCCTGCTGCTTCACACTCGGCTGCGAACCGTTCCAGTGCAAGCTGGAGGCCTTCACCCGATGAAGCCAACAGAACCACATCATCCGCAAAAAGCAGAGATGAGATTCTGAGGCCACTGAAGTGAAAGCCCTCCTCCACTTGGCTGCGCCTAGAAATCCTGTCCATAAAAATTATGAACAGAACCGGTGACAAAGGGCAGCCCTGGAGGAGCCCATCACCCACCGGGAACGAGTCCGACTTATTGCTGGCAATGCGAACCAAGCTCTTGCAACGGTTGTATAGGGATCGAATGTCGCGTAGCAATGGGCCAGACACCCCCATACTCCCGCAACACCTCCCACAGGACACCCCGAGGGACACGGTCGAATGCCTTCTCCAAGTCCACAAAACACATGTAGACTGGTTGGGCAACCTTCCATGCACCCGCAAGTATCCTTGAGAGGATAAAGAGCTGGTCCAGTGTTCCGCGACAAGGACGAAAATCGCGTTGTTCCTCCTGTTTCCGAGGTTCGACTAGCGGACGAACTCTCCTTTCCAGCACTCTGGCATAGACTTTCCCAGGGAGGCTGAGGAGTGTGATCCCCTTGTAGTTGGAACACACCCTCCGGTCTCCCTTCTTAAAGATGGGGACCACCACCCCGGTCTGCCAGTCCAGGGGTACTGCCCCTGATCTCCACGCAACATTGTAGAGGCGTGTCAACCAGGACAGCCCTACAACGTCCAGAGCCTTCAGGAACTCGGGGCGGACCTCATCAACACCAGGGGCTCTGCCAACAAGGAGTTGTTTAACTGTCTCAGTGACCTCGCCCCCGGAAATTGGCGGGTTATTCCCCTCATCCCCAGACTCTGCTTCCTCCTCGGAAGACGTGTCAGTGGGATTAAGGAGGTCCTCGAAGTATTCCTTCCACCGCCTAACAATTTTCAGGCAGTGCAAGGAAGCTTTGTACTTTTAAGCTTTTAAGCTTGTACTTAAGTAACTCCTCATTAATCTGTAACTATGGATTAAACTGTAAAACTGAAAAAATGTAAGAGAAGAGCTTCAGGTCCCCAGTGAGTGAGGGCAGAGAAGAATCAGCTTTATTTCAGATTTGAGAGATAAACTTTATATTTCAGTTTGTGATGATTCTGTTGTCTTTGTGATTACAGGAGCTGCCCTCAGATTCAGACCTCAGCACCACCCAGTGACAGCAGACAGATCATCCAACAAGTTCACATGTTAACTGCAAAATTAACTGATGAAAACAGTACAAAGATTAAAGTACCACATGTGCTTTCAGTGAAAGCTGCAATTGTTTTATTGATAAAGTTAAAGGCAAAAAATCAAAAGCATTAATCACCCCTGTAACTGTGTCACTATATATCAGCATTAACAGGACCTCAGTTTGGTGTTTCACAGAGCTGTTGATCTCAGACCTGCACAGCTTGTTTAAAACACTTAAACATACTCAGCTGCATGAAGAGCACGTTTGAGTGTCTCTGACACAATTAAATAAAACTATATTTAACTATAAACTTGTGATCTGGAATTCCTTTACAGTTTTTGCAGATAGTGTTTTATTTATCATAAAGTGATTCAGTTATTCATGCCAGAGTAACCAGAGAGGATCATATATTTTTAAATATATAACTTTCTACATGACTGAATATAATATCTTTATGTAAAAGTCCGGAACCTCTGGGGAGTATCCGAGTATTTATAACATTACACAAACCAAAAGTCTCCATCACAGTGTTCATGAAATGCTGGGTTTCCATCTCGTGGGGTGGGCCTACGGTGGAGCTCTGAAAATTTCCCTGTGAGGGAGCTGCTGTTGAAGATGATGAGTCCTGCTTGATCAGTGCGTTGAGCTTCGGTCTTCTTGGTGTTTGTCAAATGATGCCTCTCTCAGTGGGTCAACAGAACTTATGGCACAGGACAGCTGTGATGAAAGAAAGGAAAGAAGATTCTCCAAACCTCTGGACCCAGAAACCCAGCTTAGTCCTCATGGTCTCCCTCCCTAGTTTCTCCCCAGGGTGAATGTAACTGTTGATACAATATTGAAAAGAACAAATTACACTACACTACTGAAACCTCTGTTTGCTGCTGTTTTTGAAATTTCCATGTTATCTGACTGTTGACGGCTCTGAAGATTTAAACCGTTTTAGATCAATTACACTCACAGTCTTAAATGTTAAAATCTCAAAGGACAGCATTACATTATTGATATTAACAGTAACTCTGGGCCTCTGTGGAGTGAGCAGCTGATCTCTCATTACTGTCTAAAAATGGATAACAAAACCGAAGGAGTGCTGAATCATTGAAAAATACAGAGTAACAGGTGTGTAGCATCGCTGACTAGGTAGCAACAAGCCCCCAACACATTGCGTATGCTAGCGGCTAATCTAGCAAACAAATTAACCAGAGTGATTTTAGATGTTTTAGAACTATAAGATGATAAGCTGTGGGTCTTTTTCATAACAGTGATGTGGTTGTATAGGACGAGCACAGAGATGAGTCCACTGTCAGATGCCATAAGAAGATCATTTGTAGCCAGTGTTGGGCAAGTTACTTTGAAAAAGTAATTAACTATAGTTACTAGTTACTTCTTCAAAAAAGTAACTGAGTTAGTTACTGAGTTACAATATTCTAAGTAATTAATTACTTGAAAAGTAACTATTGCGTTACTTTAAAAAAAATGTTTATCCCTCTGGGGTCCAAATGTTTAACCCTCTGGGGTCCAGGGTATAGTGTGTGTGTGAATGTGTGTGTGTGAATGGGTGGATGACTGGTTGTGTAAAGTGCTTTGGGGTCCTTAGGGACTAGAAAAGCGCTATACAAATACAGGCCATTTACCATTTATAATTGGCCATTGTATTAACATAATTGATCTAAAATCAGACAAAAAACATGAAATCAGAGTAGAAAAAGTTATATTTTTACTGTAACAACCACAAACATGTTTAATGAATCATATTTCATTACTTTAATAGCAAATATAAATTGTCAATTTTAAAATCATATGCACAAGTTTTGCAAACAACAAAGTTATTTGCATCCATTTACCTTTTACCTTGATTTTTTAAATAACCATTTCAAACTATTTACAGAACAATCAGCTGTTCTTCAATAAGATGCCACACAAATTATTTGTGCCACCACAAAAATTATTTTCTGTCCACTATAAAGGAGAACATCACAGCCTGATACCTGCAGGTCTGACAGCAGCAGGTGTATCACTCCTTTTGCTACCTGGAGACAGCAGTCGCCTCATTGTTCTGACACACAACACAAAACTATCCACAACACTACACACCAACTACACAAGACAACACATTAACTACACACTGCAAACACGCTAAACGTCACAAATCTCTCACAACTGTATGGAACGCCAGGACTGCCATAATGAATTAATTAAATACACCATTAAATAATTAATTAAATGTGTCAATAATTAATTAAAATTGGAATTAATTAATTAATTAAATAGTTATGACACATGTAATTAATTAATTATTGACACATTTAATTAATTATTGATGTATTTCACATTTTAATTAATTATTGACACATTTAATTAATTATTGACACATTTAATTAATTATTTAATGATATATTTATTTATTTCATTTTGGCAGTCCTGGCGCCTGGCTCTCATCTTGAAATAATTTTATCTGTCAGCCTCACCCATCAAACTCAGGGGGCAGGGTTAACGCTGATCGAGTCAAAACCATTGCTTTGGCCTGGTGGCCATTGTTTCTAGCACACAACAACCGGCATGTGGAAGCTAACAGAACTGAACTTTGAAAAACCCTGTTTGTGTGTCACCAAATACCGTTTTAATATTTTTTTAGCCGAGAATGTAGTGGTTTAATCTTCATGTGTCTGGTCGGTTTGTCAAGATACAGCCTCTTTGCAAAAGTGCTTCGATGATTTCGGAGATGTCTGCCCAGTCTCACGGCAAAGCGTGGGATAGACCCGCTCGCCTCGCAAGCAATCCCACCAACAAAGCGCAGGCCCCGGTACACAGCTGTAGTAACCCCCGCTGACTTCTTTTACTGAGGTTATATTTATTGGTGCTTTATTTCCTGAAGTTCTTATGTGTCCTACGTGTTTCAGTCGCCAATTCTGAATTATAGCTAACATTAAAAACATGTTTAAGGAGGAGAGAGAGCAAATAAATCTGTTTAACATCTGATCTTTGGGTTTTTGTTCAGTAATCAGGGTGACCTGTGTATAAACGCATAAAAGAGATAACGTTGGTGTTTCCGTCATGTAGTAACTGTTGGCTTTAACTGTACAAAGGTTGTTCGACACTATGAAACACATACAGACTTCATGATGTTCGGCTAATATTTTTATAGTGAATATTAATCATGAGGGTAAACGGCCCTGTACACCACGGAGCGAGGTCAGCATATCCACGATATCCTCAGCTCCATGAGTTAACACAGAGTTTCCCAGCTGACTATCTAACTGCCAACTATTCCAGAGACGTGAAAATATACAGCATAAAGAAAAATGTAAGAGACTCAGCAGCAGATTAGAATAACAGTTATACATTTAATAAATCACCAAATGAATCCAAGAAACGAGCAAACCTGTTCCGACAATTTGAGTTTGTATTCCCTCAGCTGCAGACTCGCTGCTGTTTAAATGTTTGAAAAGGAAGATTAGATATAAACAAACGTCAAACATAGACTCAGTCTGCCTTCACATTTGATATGAGGCCAGCACGTATAGTGGCTGTGTCCTGTTTTAAGATCATATATGTAAAATTGTTGTCTGACCTCCGTCGATCGAGCCGCTCAGAGTCCGTGGTTACCATGGTTACTGCATAAGCAGCTATAATGTTAACAGCTGGCACTGAGGAAACCTACCGGCAGCATGGGTGTTTATGTTTTTCATTGCAAAAGAACTGTCTGAATGGTTAACTGAAGTTAACTTGGATAAATTATAGTTAAGGAGTTTCACAGATAACGCCTACGTGAGCTGTGCGACTGTTCACCACTACACTGAAATCAGCAGGCTATTACTGAAATACACATGCTATATCATAAACTATGATATAAATAGGGAGGTCCTATTAACATGTTTAGTTTTATAGGACACCTTCCTGCCTTTAGTCTCCTTCATGAGCAGTATTACTTTTCTTCTAACATCCAGAAGTCTGCACGATGTGTTTCATAGTTTGTAACAAGCCTTTGACAGGTAAACATAACATGACCGAAAAAGCAAAAAGAAAGAAAAAAAAGAAAGAAAGAGAGAGAGTGTTGACATAAGAAGAGAAAATGCTCTCAATTATGGAGACAGGCAAATGGTTCATTTATGTTTGATGTGTGTTTATTCCTCCCTAAATATCGTCGGTGAAGTTTGCCATGCACGTCAGATTTTCCTGCGCATTTTTATACCTCTGCCAACAGAGAGAGAAAAAAAATCACATTCTAACAGACAGCTGGTGCTTAGAATACAGTTGAATAACTATTAAAAATCAGATGATATAATATTTCTGTCCAGGTTGCAGACTTCATGATGAACATGCTGTTGCAAATTCTGCTTCTCTCGGTGGAAATGCGCCTTCTCTTTCCTCTTTGTATAAAAACATTTTAAAAGTCAGTTTAATCTCAAAATTCACTGTTAAATCCAAAACACACCAGATAAAGAAAAGCGAATAGTTCAGTCTAACACATGTGCCAGTGAACCATTAAACGTCTGTGAAACTATGCAGTTATGAAACGTAACTTTAACCTCAGCCAAACCGATTTGCTCAGTTGTAAATAAAACAGCGAAGTAAACGTGACCCGACAGACAGAACCTGAGTGAATGAAGTCCAGCGTTTAACCACTGAGAGCTAAAACTCAGCTGAGGTTTCAAAGCTGTGTGCCGGTGATTGGACATCAGCCGCTGATGAAGCTGGTTCGCCTATAAAGTGCTCTGTAAGGAAACAAGCTCCAGCAGCTCTGCACTCGGGGAAAACACTATATTTACTTATCTTGTGCAGAAAAATGCGCTGACATTGCTTTATATCGAGCACCGGCTGCCCAGTTAAACTGTGACTATCACCAGGTAACGTAGGCATGTTTCTTGAATTAGCAGCAGGTGTTAAACAGCTGACAGATGAGGAGGAGGATGCATGCAGGTAAACTGAGGGTCTGTTGAGCTGATCGCTGGTTTCGTGAGAAAAATGTCAGCTCGTTCTTTATGTTACAGAAGCACAGAGACACAAGACCAGGCGGAAAGAGACGATCGTTCGGTGAAAATGAGAATCTGCGAATGCAACATGTGGAACACGGAGAGTGGAATATGTTTACCCGACCAGTGCAGGGGCCTCCCTACACCCCGGACTCTGCGTTGTGTTAATTTGTGTTGGATTGGGGTGCACCGCAGAGAGACCAGTCGGACACAGGCGTTCAATTTGTGGCTCGGACCGCGCCGTTTATTCGGAAGCAGGGGCAAACACCACTCCAACTCTGCTGCTGGCCCTTCGCAAATCACAGCAAACACTCCGTGACTATCAACATTGCAAAATACAACAACACATATACACAGAATACACATTAAGTAACAATAACCGTGCCTTCTACAACATTCCACGGTCTCGGCGATGAATACAACACAAAACTGATGCAGTTCGCCACTGGCAGTGCTTACCTTCGCAAATCACAGCAAACACTGACCCAAGATGGCGCCCGCGCGAACAAGAAATCTAAAGTACGGTGTCCTGCAGAGGACGAATGGCCAAAATTGCTAACATTTACACCATATATGCAGCTCAACAGCGACACCTTGTGACTTATTCCAGTCACTACCTTACATAAACAAACCAGTTAACGTAACCCCTGGGTGCACTCTGCATACTAATTGTTAGCAGAGCTAGTGAAATCTCTGAAAAAATCTGAGCACTTTTGCAAACATGTTCTATGTTGACAACCTGACCAGACATACGTCGCGACATTCGCGGCTAAAACACTGTTAAAAGTGTAGTTGGTGACAGAAAAACGGGGTATTTTAAAACTACACCACCACCATTGCTGCCTGTGATTTGATCTGCATTCTGGGATACCTGGCTGCCCCAAGTCTACACAAGCAATCGATTATCTAGGATCGACCTGTTTTGACTTACTTTGCACGGCAACCAATCAAATGTTAGAGAAGCTGCATGGGCAGCGTTAACCCCGCCCCCTGAGTTTGATGGGTGAGGCTGACAGATAAAATTATTTCAAGATGAGAGCCAGGCGCCAGGACTGCCAAAGTGAAATAAATAAATATATCATTAAATAATTAATTAAATGTGTCAATAATTAACTAAAATGTGAAATACATAAATAATTAATTAAATGTGTCAATAATTTATTAAAATGTGAAATACATAAATAATTAATTAAATGTGTCAATAATTAATTAATTACATGTGTCATAACTATTTATTTAATTAATTAATTCCAATTTTAATTAATTATTGCCACATTTAATTAATTATTTAATGGTGTATTTAATTAATTCATTATGGCAGTCCTGGCGCTCCATATTACGTGGCCTATCAACACAATATAAAGACTGGTACATATTACCTTGTTGCTTTGTCTTTAAGTGGTCAGGTGATTGGCTTACCACAACTACTTTATTCTTCCTCAGTCAAACAGCAGCACTCATGCGATTGTTTTGCCCCCTGAGCTCCAGGTGTTGTGCTAGACAGTGATCGTGATTACTGTCCGCGGGAGCGTGCAGCTGCTTAAAGCTGTAGCGTCCAGATTACTTATGTAGTCAGCTACTTCCGTGCAGCTGGTATAAGATGCGTTAAGCTGAACACAGCTTCAACCGTCTGTTTGTTGAAAAATAGTAACGGACCGCAAATTTTTTGTTAGTAACTGTAACGGCATTGTAGTGATAGGAATAGTAATTAGTTAGATTACTTGTTACTGAAAAAAGCAAAGCCGTTAGTAACGCCATTATTCCCACCACTATTTGTAACCTTCAGTAAAGCTGTTTCTGTGCTGTGATGAGCTCTGAAACCTGACTGAAACTCTTCAAATAAGCCATTCCTCTGCAGATGATCTGTTAGCTGTTTGACAACTACTTTTTCAAGGATTTTTGATATGAAAGGAAGGTTGGAGATTGGCCTATAATTAGCTAAGACTGCTGGGTCTAGAGATGGCTTTTTAAGTAAAGGTTTAATTACAGCCAGCTTGAAGGCCTTTGGTACACTCAGAAAAATTATGGTTCTTAAATGGTTCTTCAGATGTCTTCATGGTTCTTTAAAGAACCATCATATGTCAAAGAACCTTTTTATTTTGTGGATGGTTCTTCAGCTATTACAAATGGTTCTTTAAAGAACAAAAGGTTCTTCATCCTTAGCTATCTAAGTTTGATGGTGTAAATGGCATAAATATTTATTCACCATAACGAGGCTGTGAATTATACTGTGTGTTTTCTTTGTGTGCATGTGTGTGCGAAGGGGGAGGGCGGGTTACCTGGCAATTACCCTTTAAGAGAAGATGGTAGGAAACTGAATATTCAAATAAAAGTTAGAAATATTTGCTTAAAAATATACTGGTGGCAGGGGTGGGGGGGGAGCCTAAAGACCCTAACCCCCCCCCCCCCCCACACACACACACACCCCTAACCCCGCAAACCCAAATATGGTGAGTTAACAAACAGTAGAAACAATACACACATTCAAATAGTGTACATTCGTTTTAAATTTTGATAAAGCATTACTATTTTCTACTCCAAGGCATTACTTTTGAGATTATTATATATTTTTGAAAATATAGCATAATGATAATACTAGTTATTGTAAACTTTACAAACCACCCAGCAGTATGTAAAGTCAAATTATAAAATACAAGTAAATAACAATTGCAGAACAGAATGTCAGTGTAATGAACACACACTTCGTTTTGACAAAGCGCACTGCTTAGGTAAATGATCTGAGTAGTTGTTCATCACTGAGCAATTTGTTAATATGTGTTTCGAGCCAAATAAATGACAGGGAGAGAGAGAGAGTGACGTCAGAATACGTCATACTATAACCTCCCGGGAGCGGACGGAGGGGGTCAGTCGTTGGGATGCGCATGCGCAGACAGAGTGCGCGAGCGGCGGGCCTTGACCTTTCGGGGAAAAAAAAACTCTTTCTCACGGATGGTGACAACGAAACGGGTAACAGTCTTCAGTACCTGCTGGACTTTGAAGCTCTGGATTCTGGGACTGTTGGAAAAGGTAAAACATTTTCATTAAAACCTTATTACTGTTTTGTTTTTGTTACTCGCCATTGTAGCTTGCTGTTAATGTTGTGCTAACAGTAGCGATTAGCTAGATACGTTAGCCGTTGACGTCAGCGCAATTTAGTATCCGGTATACAGAAACTATTTTCCTAACAAAACCACTGTTATAATTAAGTGAAGGTGCTCCCAGCTAATTTGAACCTTAGGCTTCTAAAATATGTGGTTCAATTGCGTGCTGCGTACATAACCTAATGTCAGCTTGACCGAAATTAAAATTTTATATATTGTTAAAGTCACTAAAATGGCGCCTGAAGCCTGTTGTGATGTGAGCTCTGTGTCTGCTCTAGAAACTCTGAAATTCTGTAGATCTGAGCCGTACATTAAATACTCACATGAACCTGTACTTTGAATTTTGTATGAGCTGTATAAAATACAGCTATGAATAAGTGTTTTGAATGAATAATTAGATTAGATAACTCTTTATTGTCTAATCTAATTATATAGAAATGTGAATAGAAATGAATAGAAATGTGACATGAGAAGTAGGGGTGGGGGGAAAAGATCGATACTGTGTAGTATCGTGATATTTTGTTTGCTAATAATGTATCAATACAGGGACAGCAGAAATCGATATTTTGTTACAAAAAAGTTTTTGTGGACTGGAACTGACTTCAGAGCATGTTGATCCTTTTTCTGAGCAAGAATCCTGACATTCCTTCACTGTCCAAATGTGTTTAACTTTTTTTTGGCAGTAATAAACATGACAGTTTACTTATTTTAATTTAAGACACGTTTTATTTTAATTAAGTTTAAAACTTTTTTATTTAATGTAAAATTATATTTTGTTTTAATTTACTTTCAAATTCTTCAGTTGCTGAAGGGGCTGCATAGTTTTCATAAATTGCATAGTTCAGAATAGCTATAATTGTACCAGATGGTTGCATTCAGTTAAGTTGGACTAGACTGTAATACAAACCGTTCAGTTTGTCAACAATAAAACTGACTGAACTGAGAGAAAGACTGAGTGTGAGACTTTGATATTAGATAAAATGAATATTGATAAAGTTTACCTTTATGTACAGCAGGGGTGTCAAACTCAAATACACAGTGGGCCAAAATTCAAAACTGGAACAAAGTCGCGGGCTAACGTTAATATTTATTGAAATATATTTATTCCTCCAGATATAAGAATGAATCTTTTCTTATGGACTCAAACACGTTTTGCTGAAAAACTGAATATGGAACAAGCAAAGCTTAACCCTCTGTAGAACCTGGGACCATTTCGTGGCCTTTGCGTTTTTTAATTCCACGCCATTTCCACTGTGTTTAATGGAGTATAGCCAAATTTTCAAACATGTATTTTTTTCCCATTTTATTTTAAAATTTCAGTCTGAGTTTTTTAAATGAGCTTAAATGGCTGAATAAAAGGCATACATCCACTATCGAACCTCGTGGCCGATTTGTGCCCCATTGAAACCCATTATAAACGTTATTTTTCACGCCAGAAAAATTACGGTCAAAGGGATCGTCAGGTTTCCAGCTTAGGTTTCGTTTTGGACTACAGGCCTTAGAGTTGTAATTTTTTTATTTGTCCACCGGGTGGCGCCCTTGCTCCACATGTGACGCCTGCTGGAACATACACATGTTCTCCAGCGGCCTGCTCGAGACAGATACCCGGAAAAGGCAGACTAATTTCCCGCGTACAGCAGCAGCTTGGCCCGCTGCTCGTTCCAGACCATTTTCTGACCTTAGGTTCGTTTGAGGGTGCATTAATTTTTTTTAATCAACAGGAAATGATGTATTTGTTTTCACGTGGTAGCGGAAGTGTGTGCTGCAGACACGGGAACCGAACCATATGCTCCGGCGCTGCGCGAAACACACCCGCGGCAGAGGCACTCCTCCCCGGGGGAGCAGGAGCAGCAGCGCCGCCTGGGGACATTTTTGGCTTCTGCAAAAAAAATTAAAACCGGATTGAAATTAATGTTCGTGCCAATCTTTTGTCCATCTAAAGGCCTAATTATAATAACAATAAAATATTACTTCAAATGTTTTTTTTGGAAAATATTTTATGTTTTATGTTTTATGTTTTTGGGGCAAAAAAAGCAGTGCGCTCATGTGACGAAACCGGGATATAAAGGGTTAAAATCCGTGAAATGTAATTAAAACTTGACATGAATATTTCAAGGAGAAGTAGGTCTAAAAGATTGGCTAATTTAAAGTGGAATAAAATATTAATATATAAATTTTTTATAGCACTTTTTGGGCGTGGTCGATAGTGTGCATTTTATGAAATGCGCTCCTGGAAAAAAAATAAAAGGCGATCGAAATGACTGTTGGTGCCAATCTTTAGTCCATCTAAAGGCCTAATTATAATAACAAACAAATATTACTTCAAATGTTTTTTTTGGAAAATATTTAGTTTTTTTGTTTTTTGGGGCTAAAAAAACAGGGCGCTCATGTAATAAAACTGGGATTTAAAGGGTTAAAACAATGAAAATATAATTAAAACTTGACATGGATATTTTAAGCAGAAGTAGTTTTAAAAGATTGACTAATTTAAAGTAGAAAAAAATATTGATATATAACATTTTTAGAGCACTTTTGGGGCGGGACCATTTTTTGGTCCCGAGGTTCACGAAAGGATGGGATTTTGAGGTCCTACCACTAAACAATATATATATTAGCTGTATAATACCAGTAGGCCAGCTGTAATAGTCATTTGGTATGGCTTCGCGGGCCAAATGTAATTAGGCTGCGGGCCAAATTTGGCCCGCGGGCCAGAGTTTGACACCTATGATGTACAGAATCTGAATATCGCAAAATATTTTAAAAAATTGCAATAATATCGTATCGTGCGTTAAGTATTGTGATAATATCGTATCGTGGGATGTATGGTGATTCCCACCTCTAATGAGAAGGTGTGTCTTTGACTGTTCCTGTATAACTTATTTTCGGACTAGTTGACAAGTTATGCTCCGGTCATTTGATGTTTCCAAGATAGATGTTCTTTTGTAAAATAGTTAAATTTTCTTTGTATATTTCATTTATCCACCATCATACATACAAGCTAAGAAGAGGTCGTTATACTAACAAGAGGTATCAACGCTGGGCCAAAGTTCAGCACATGTTAAAGTTTGTAATCCAGCCAGGGTGTAAATATCACTCAGCAGCCAGAGCTGAAGCAGGCAGCATCAACACATAAATCTACTCTACCCGGCTTAAATCACAAGAGCACCTCTGACCAAAAAGCTGTAGATTTTTCTTGTTTGCACAAATTAATCCAGATTCACATTAATTGTGTTCACAGCTCCAACAAAATGAGGAAGAGGAGGGGGAGAAACACAATTAGGTTGAATTACAATTGGATGGAAGGCGAGGACAAGGAGAAGGAAGCTTAGGATGAGGAGGAAGAGAAGCAGCAGGAGCATCTTTAGGGATCCCTATGATGTCATTGAGGTTTGTTTCATTAATATGGTCCTCTCACAAAGAAAGATGAGTTGTTTTAGTTCACCTACTTCCTGTATTAAATAGTGATGTGCAAAACCTTGTGGAAAACCATGGAGCAGGCACGTATAGGACATCTGCAGGTAAATGAACATCAAATCTCTAAGACTGAAATCTGTATATTTATCACCCTTACGATAAAACCCATGTCAGCCATTGATTTATGGACTTTTGTATTTTGAAGCCTCAACATTTGCTTTATTGCTGTTGCTATGTTGGGACCATATTAGGATGAGGGATCAGAATCTGGAGTCATGCACACTATTGTTTCATTTAGTGTGTATCCATAAGATTCGTACAGCAGATCCAAGTTGTGCCTTGAAAACAGGAAAGTCGTCTGCATAGAGGAGAACTGTAATAGCAGGCTTGTACAAAGTGAGGCTTTGTGCTCACATTTGCTGCAAACACTCGTTTTACCCTGTTTTGATGCAGAATTCAGTTGAAATCGGGCAAGAACTGGACTTGTTTTTTATAATGTGTTCTTGTGAATTGATTGTGTATCGCATATGTTTGATTTGACTTTCTGCAAGACAACAGTCGTCCGCTGGCCAAATACGTTTTCCAAATACCTCCACGTGATCTAGCCTGGATTTAGAAAAGAATAGCAAAAAAAAATCTGCACCTCCTGCTTCAGATGCAATTTGTGTTTCTGTGTTCAGAGGCAGCGGCGAGAGGGGAGACCTCGGCTCATCCAGTTGGAGAGCCTGACCAGGAGGAGTCGAACATTAACTCAGCTCTTCCAGGGCACCCTGCAGACTCGGCTACTGGCAACAGCAAGGGATGACGTGAACGCCAAACTGGAGTCCATCACAGGTCAACTGCAGGTATGCGAGTCAGACCTTCTGAGGAGGGTTTCACTTTTCTCTCTTCTTTATAATTGACTCTTTTCTCTCTCTTTCAGCTCCTTGTCTCAGAGTGGGAGGGATTTGAAGCACAAAGGGAGGAACTTGTCGTTTGGTTGGCTGATATGGATGTCCGCCTGAGTGAGGTTGACCAGCTGACAGGAAACACCAGTGAAAAACTGAAACAACTGCAGGTGTGGGCTTGTTTTGATATGACATATATTTGATATGATATATACGTCAGAGACATTATCCTAAACTGGACTAACAAAGGACCATGAGTACAACATGAAACGTACATTACATAGCGTAAGGCTGAAGTTCATTGATCATTTTAATCATAAACTTGTTGTTGAAATATTTTTACTGAACATGCAAACATCTGCTGATGAAAATGTGTTGATTTATTGGTCTGTTATGAAGCTATTGCTATTTCTAATGTGTTTTATCACTTTCTGATGTTTTCTTAATTAAACAATACATGTATTAATTGTTGTGTTATCTGTAGATATAGTATTTTTATATATATATTTATTTATAGTATAGCCAATATATTTAATTATTACTGTTTAAAACACTAATATGTGACATGTATTAGTAGTGATGTTGTGCTGAGGGTTAAAATGCCTTTTTGTCTTTTGGTATACTACAAAATGACAATAAACTATTAATATATGTCTATGCTGTGCTCGTATTTATTTTACCCTGCTCAAATTCAATTTATGATACATTTTATTTCGAAAGATTTAAAGTGGTTCTTTAAAGAACCACTCAAAAGAGGTTCTTTAAAATGGTTTTTTTAAAGAACCATTTGAAGGATCTTTTTAAAAATGGTTCTTTAAAGAACCATTTTTAAAAAGGTTCTTTGAAAAACCATTAAAGGTGCCCCAAAGAACCATTTCTTGATGGTTCTTTGGGGCACCTTTAAAGGTTCTTCAATGAACCACTGAAAGAAATGGTTCTTCAAAGAACCATTGTTTGAAAGGTTCTTTGTGGCACCAAAAAAGGTTCTTCTACGGCATCAGTCTAAAGAACCACTTTTGGTTCCAGTTGGCACCTTTATTTTTCTGAGTGTACATAGCCGATTATTAGAGATCCTAGAGATCCACATACATATATAATACACACTAATGATGAAGGAACTGATCTCACAGTCCATTGTCCATTCCGTAAACTACTAAATTTACTTTGAGCCTCAGAAATGCTCACTCTGTTTGTACATCACTTATTGTCAGCAATAGAGCTCATTCTGCTGTGTGGACATAAACACATGTAACATCACTTCCTCTTTGTTTTTGATGCAGCGTTTTATCAAATTAGAGCTGCATGAAAAACAATGAAACAGCTTCTAAAAGTTTGACATCAAAGCAAATCTAATGTCTGTCAACAAATTCCAGCAGATTCTTCACCAGGACCCTTTGTGATAATTTTCATGTTTCATACAAACTAAAGTGATACACAACATATGCAGTGCTATACACAGATATTTACGTTTCTAAGAGTTTGATAACCAAGCTGTTATCAACATCCTGAACCATGTTCTTGTTGTTCAACATGGGAAAAAAACAAGACTAGTTTCAAATGAGGATTGAAGCCTTTGCTGTTTATTAGATTAGCCCAAGGGCGTAGATTTGGCATGGACGGAAGGGACATGTCCCCACCAATATCCAGCGATTATTGAATTGTCCCCACCAATAATTTGATCTCTTCGAGTAAAGAAAAACAAAACCGATAGAAAGAAAAAAAAAAAGATCTGTCTACGTCTCATTCACCCAGCGGTGCAGAAAGAGTTAAATTACGTTCTCTGCTGGAGTCCTCATGTGACAAATATGACCAATGTGATTAGCTGTGCCTTTCAGGGAGCTCTGTTTAATTTTAGCAGCGCAGCGGCAGTGAGGGCTCACTTGACCGCGGTCGCTGCGATGACCTGCAGGGAGGAGAGGAGGATGGTAGCAAAAAAGGAAGAACCTGGATAAAAAAAATATTTTTCAAAGAAACCTGTAAGTCACATCAATCTAAAATTGTATGTAACTATGAATAACGTGTTGCCATGTCCATCAGGAGAGACTGGACAGTATAGATGTAAAACGAATGTCAGCAGTTTATCTCAGTTAATGAGAGGAGCAGGCATGTGTTTGGCTCCTTCACATAGTGGGCATTGGTTGTAGTGTGGGGCACCAGTAGTCCATGTCTGTTGCTGTAACAGTAGTTCATGTTTAGAATAAGAAATCCCAGCTCACTGAGTTGACAGGGACAATAATGTGCCTAAAATGTTGCATAATTTTGCTGAGAGATCTTTTACTTTGTGGTAATCTTAGATGAGTAGTTTATGGACAAAACCCACCAGGTCATTTAGTGTTCCCTTAGTGCTAATGTGTAAGCTATATTGGTGTAGTAAACTGAAGTAATGTTGTTAAGTCCTTAAAGTCATATTCTTTTATTGTAATGACCTATTTGAATCTATTTTTATTTTTACATGATACCTAATATATATGGAATATGGCTGAAGTAAACTAAAGTCTAAAATACTTAGTCATTTGTTTAATAGTAATATAACATTATATAATTCACATATAAAACTATGAATTGTAATTTTAAATGGTTTAAAAGCAGGTAGAATGGCATATGTAAGCAAGTATGTTTCTCCTTTTTCTTTTTATATCAAGAAGCAAAAAGAAAAAAAAAGAAACAGGGCAGGGTTTGGTGGCTGAATCATTTGTTCCCACCAATGCCAAAATCAAATCTACGCCCTTGGATTAGCCACATGCATTATGATCCCTCAATACAATCAGATTCTGCTTAGAACTGCATTCAAAACTATTGAGCCAACATTTTCAGCTTCTATGGCTGAAACTTTTTCAAATGATGAGCTTCCAACATTGAGTGAAACAGTAAGAGCATGTGGAGAGTTTGGAAACATCCCATTAAGAAAGAGAAATCAAACATTTGGATTCATTTTAATGAGCTCAGACTTGTTGAAAATGCAGAGGAGCTGGTTGTGAACTGAGCTTCAGAGAAACACAGCATACTGATATTCAATGTGAAGCTTTGAGTGGAAAAAGACAGAAAAACAACATGTAGATCCTGGAATAATGAAAGCTCCTGGATTTTAAATGAACCTTAGAACACACATGCATCAACACTACATATGAGCGGGTGGAGGGAGGTTTTGGAGTCTTCTCACACCCCCGTTCTCTGCGACCTGCTGGAGCGGGGGGCCAGGAGGAGGAGTCCGACTGGGGTCTGGAATGTGGGGCCTCCCTGCTGCTGCGGAGTCGGGGTGGTCTGCTTCTCCCCACCGCAGGGAAAAGGGTAACACCACCTGGGTCTGGGTGCAGTTCCCCCCTCCAGGGGCAAAGGTACCTAGACCCGGTTCTTAGAGTACGCTTGGGGAGTGTGATTGTGTGTACAGTGTCTCTCTATGTCTGTCTCCAAGTTGGTTGAGTGCTGAGTAATTGCATATGAGAGCATGAGGGTGGGAATGGATGTTTGTATCTGTGTGTGCCTGTATGTCTGTCTATATGTCAGGTTGGGTATCAGACGCCACTTCTCTTGGGGACATCTCAGGCCCTCTAAGGTATGGAGGCCTATCTCCCCCCACCACTTCCCCTGCCAGTGGCAGACGCCCTCAGACATCGGTCCGTTGGTGGTTCTTTGTGTCTGGGGATGAGCGCCCAGGTACACACCAGCTCACTCCTTGGTGGCTGCTTATCGGGGCCTGGAGCCTGGGGCTCGCTCGGGCCACTTCGGGGGTGGGGTGCCCTTGGCTTCTCGGCCTGGGGCTCGGTCACTCTGGCGCAGCTGGCTGCCGGCGGAGCTCACGGGCACGTCACTGCAACCCCCCCTGGCTTCTGCTCCGCGGCTGCTGAGTGACTCTCCTCAGCTCTTTCTGGGATAGTGGCGCGGCTGCCACTCTGTTGGTCTTCCTTGGTCTCTTGTGTTCTGGGGGCCTCTGGATGTCTGGAGTTTTGATCTCCTCCATACCTGCTTCATGCCCTGGAGGACGGGGCTGTGGCCCCCCCACACCCTCTAGCAGATCATTACATGAAGGAACCTTTTAAAAACAAACATGTCCATGCTCACAGGTGTACACACGGGTGCTCACACACACAAACTGCACCCTTTTTGGCTCCTACCTCAAAGCACACTGTGCGCTGTCGATATTACGTGCTGCACAATAATGTTTAATATTTAGTATTTACTGTTATATTCCCATATATCATCGTGATGTTGTTTATTGTATTGCTCTCGTTTTCTTCTGCTTGTTTTCTTTTTTCTTTCTCCACAGATGATCCAGGTGATTGATATATGTATTTTTTTTGTCTGCTTATTTAGTTGGTTTTTGTTTTTTTGCCTTTTATGCCGTCCCTCTTCCCTGCTGTTTTTCCCCCTCTTCCTTTCTCCCTTTTCTTTTCCTCATTCTAGTCTGTCCTGTATCTAGCAAGTGAAAATAAAAAAATAAATAAAATAAACAATAAAAGGTGAATCAAATAGACCATTACGACAAGGCTGGGATGGTCAATTTCGTAAAGTAAATCCGTTGGGCATCTTTCCTCGCCTTTAGACAATAATTCTGAGGGCAAAAGAACCAAACGGGACAGGCAAAAAAAAAAAAGAAAAAAGGAATAATTAGACCTTCATCTTCAAAGGACTGAAGAGGAAGAAGTTTACAAGGAATCACTTAGAACAGTTTCAAACATCAACTGATTGAATCCATGAATCTGAAAACGTGTTTGTGAGTGAAAGAGACAGACATGACATGTACAGACTGAACTATCTGTTCAACAGTCAGAGTGTTTCTCTAACAGGAGGACACTCTTTACACTCCACTCAGCATAGGGACACGGAGGAACCAGGAGACCTAAACCTAAATCCAGGATAAAGAGGTTCAGTGAATGTGGTGTTGAAGGTGTGGAGGTGGATCAGAGTGTCAGAGGAGACTCTGTAGAAGGACAGAGTGCCAGCAGGACAGTCCACATACACTGCTACTCTGTTAGAAAGAGAGGAGAAGGGGGAGAGCGGTGTTTCTCTCTTATTGTGCCAGACAGATTGAGGACCATCATTAGAGAAACTCAGAGTCCAGGACTGATCATTCCATCCAAACACAGTCATCACTGCCTCCTTTCCTTCTGATTCTTCTGTAACTCATTGATATACAAACAATTCCTCCATATTCGACCTCCCAGTAACAGCGACCAGTCAGACCATTTCTACACAGTAACTGAGGACGAACATCAAATCTGTCTGGATGATCAGGATATGACTGAACCTCCTCCACACGTGTCACCTTCCTGTTGTTGTCAGATAAGTCTTCTATATACTGTGTTTGTGTCGATTGTGAGTTGACAGGAATCTGATGGAGAGAACAAACACAATCCAGCTGCAGTTATTGATCCATCATCTGTTCATTGATTGACACTTTGATGATGACTCCTGACATGATGAAGATGGTTGAATGTGTGCTGCTTTGTTTTCAGGAATCCCATTAAAAACACACTTACACTTCCTCAGACCTGGTCTCAACCATCGGACTCCAGCAGGCTCCACCCTGAAAGGAGGAGGGGGGTCAGAGCAGCACAGTCTCTTTCAGTATCCACACATGGACATTACATGGCTCTCATACATATACTGTTAGACACTGATAAAGAAACAGTCCAACATTTTCACAAATACACTTCAATCCATATGTGGATCAAACTGCTGATGATTTGGACTGATCCTGGATCTGCCAGTATACCACTGTATTGAATGAAATATGACTGATTCAAGTTGTCACCTTCATTGGGTGAATGCCACAGGCCATGGACCTATTGAGTTTGTGTTTCTATTTACTGGGTGAATGTCGAAGCTATATTTTTTGGTATTTATTTCTTTTATACTAGTTTTAATATTAAGCCTTTTCATGATTTTTTTCCCATTCAAATGAATGGAAAACTTCCAAAATTCTGGACCCTAAAAACAGCTTTTTTATATGATTTACTAATTTCATTTAATCCTTGTTTAAATTTTCAGTCGCATCATTATAATTTTTCAGAAGATGCATGCATTGTTATGGTCGCTGCATAGCATACTCACTGGACCTTTCTGAATCTTTTCTTCATGTCTGAACAATTTCTTCCTACTTGGTGAATTCTCACTCTATCAATACAAATTATACATCAAAACGTAGGTATTTGTGCTGGCTTTCAAAAAATTATCACTGTCATTATTTTGGGAGTTACAGATTTCTGGAAAATTGCCTCAGAGCAACACAAAATCTGAAAACTCTCCATAGAAAGAGAAATGGAATTTTCTACAGGGATGCATTTTCCAATTGTTCCTAAAGACACAAACCTTTTACCAATATATTGTCAGACACTCCTGATGCTCATGATTCAAGAATTTTTTTCATAACTTTTACTGTTGTCCCATGAATTACGTTTGAGGAGAGGAAATACAGAGAATTTGATGAATTTATGGATAATTAAAGTCAGTCATATATCCACAAACACGACAAGCTGAAAGTCAGTGAATGCTGTTCGGTTTCCAGTCCTGAATATCACGGCACAAGCAGGATTTACTTCACTGTTAATGTTAGCTATGTTATATTGCTGTCTGTGTTCGGTGGTGTCGAGCCAAATGGACATATTAAAACCATTGTGACTTTATTTGTTGTGGATACAAGTAATTAATTATATCATCAATCAATCAATCAATTAATAAAGGTATATAATTATGCCATAGTAATAAGGGAACATTGAAAGTGTACAACTCGTTGAGGGGACGGATGACCTAATGGGTTGGGCAATTGAAAGGTTACATTTTTGATATGATTTCTTTTGTTATATTTTAGCTATTATTCTCAAATGAAAGTAAACGTAATGGGATAAATAAGGAATTATGTTGTGTTTCTTGGAAAACTCGAACAGGGGAAAACTGTTGGGATTTAAATATATATTTTTAATGCTATTTGCTGATTACATTGTTTTATGAGAGGCCCAGCCTTGACTAGGTCACAGGCTGATAGGAAACTGCTTGTTTTTGCAGAATATGAGGTGCAGACAGAGTGAAACTAACTGGCAGACCGGGGTGGTGGCTTTCACTTAGGTGGCCTCAGAATCTCATCTCTGCTTTTCGCGGATGATGTGGTTGGCTTCATCGGGTGATGGCTTCCAGCTCGCTCTGGAATGGGTTGCATCCGTGTGAAGCAGCGGGAATGAGGATCAGCATCTCCAAATCTGAGGCCATGGTTCTCAGCCTGAAAAGGGTGCAGTGCCCACTCTGGGTCGGGGACAAGTTCTTGCCCCAAGTGGAGCAGTTTAAGTATCTCGGGATCTTGTTCGCAAGTGATGGGAGAAGGGAGCCAGAGATCAACAGACGAATTGGTGCTGCGGTGCTGGAGTGATGCGGACGCTATGCCGGTCCATCATGGTGAAGAGAGAGCTTAGCGTAAAGGTGAAGCTCTCAATTTAATGGTCGATCTACATCCCTACCCTCACCTATGGTCATGAACTTCATGCGAAGGGTGGCTGGTCTCTCCCTTAGAGATAGGGTGAGAGGTGCAGCCATCCGGGAGGGGCTCAGAGCCGGTTCTCCTCTACATCGAAAGGAGCCAGTTGAGGTGGCATGTCCAACTGGGAGGAGGCCCTGGGGCAGACCCAGGACACGCTGGAGAGATGATCTTTCTCGGCTGGCCTGGGAACACCTTGGTGTTCCCTCGGACAAGCTGGAAGAGGTGGCTGGGGAGAGGGAGGTCTGGGCTTCTCTGCTTAGGCTGCTGCCTGCACGATCAAGCCCCAGATAAGCGGGAGAAGATGGATGGATATAAGCATTGGGCCAAATTTAGTAATGAATGGACATAAAAATAAATGCAACTTAAAATCTTTACTGAAGCTCAGTATTTGACACAGAGTTCCAGTTCACTCCTGTAAATAACAATGATAAATATAAAAACTTTAATATTGGTCATATTATATTTACATTACCATAGTGAGATGACTTTAGTTTCATGAAAAACATTTGCTAACTATTAATTACTAGCTAATTTTAAAATTAGTTGGTTACAAAGATGAAGCCCAACAATCATGCTTTTACAGTCTCATTGTCTCAGCCTCAGATACTTCTTTTAAATCAAGAAAAGCTCACAAACAAACAAATGAACAAAAGGATTTTCTTGTTTATTTTTGGTAAACAATGCTGTATAAAACGTTTTAGCAGTCAGTATCATGGTTTATAGGCAACCTGAGCAGCGCAACGGAGGCTAGACCGTCCTATTTCACAAGCCTCGACCTTCCGTCCTACTCTGTCTTCGAGGAAGCCGTCCATGTAGACCACGAAGGCCGTGTCCTTCAAGGCTGCAGACCCTGAATTGGGACACAGCAATTCTCTCCATACCTGAGAGTGTCCAGTCTCCAGCGTGGGTCCTTCAGTCCAGCCGACAGCAGCTTCTTTCCTGAGTCACCTGGGTGATTGTAGCTCAGGTCAAGCTCTCTCAGATGGGAGGGGCTGGAGCTCAGAACTGAGGCCGGAGAAGTACAGCCTTCCTCTGTGATCAGACAGCCTGACAGACTGCAGACACACAAAACAACAATCCATCTGTCAACGATGATTTTCTGTTTGTCAGATTCAATAACATCTATCCATTTACATCAATTCAATTTAATTTCACTTCATTTCTAAGTGACAATTTCAAAAACTCATCTCAAGCATTTTATCAGTGTAATGAAACATGATATAGTATGATAGAGAGAAAGCCCCAACCATCAGACAGTCAGTCCACTGTGAGCTGCAATTGGTGATGATGGGATGGAAGAACTCCCTTTTACAAAAAGATACTACCAGGCTGAAAATCTACCAAGGCTTGTGAGGGGAAAGAGAATCATGAGCACAAAGAGATAAGAATTAAACAAACTAAGGAGAAAGAAATCAAAAGTTAAAAACATGCAGTAGTGATATATAAAAACATCAGGAGTGAAAAGAGGGAAAGAGACCAGAGAGATATAATCTCTCGGGATTTTGACACGGTATGTCAAAATGTAAAAATGCTAACATGTGAGGTTATGCTGAACCCCCCACCCCCAACGGAAAACAAGGCAAGGTAAACTGTTTTTAAAGGTGAAATATAGAGGTATATTCAAAAGTAGTCAAAAACGACGAATTATATTGTGGACCCCAGAGGGTTAAATTTTATCTTTGAGTGAGGCAAATATGTCATGACTCTTAATATGTGCAAATGTAATTTTCCACAACAGAAATTTGATCTTGATCTTTCAATCACATTCTGATACATGAAAAAACATGTCTGTTAAAAACTTCAGATTACAGGGATAAAACTGGAAGGCTTGGTGGATGAAAGTGGTGCTGATATACCTCAGAGGATCAGTTGTGATAGTTCATTGCAAATGAAAAAAAGTGAACAAATATCATGAACAATCCCATCCATCCATCCATCCATCTTCATCTGCTTTATCTGAGGCCGGGTCGCGGGGGCAGCAGCCTAAGCAGAGAAGCCCAGACCTCTCTCTCCCCAGCCACCTCCTCCAGCTTATCTGAGGGAACACCAAGGTGTTCCCAGGCCAGCCGGGAGATATAATCTCTCCAGCGTGTCCTGGGTCCGCCCCTGGGCCTCCTCCCGGTGGGACATGCCTGGAACACCTCACCCAGGAGGCGCCCAGGAGGCATCCTTGTCAGATGCCCGAACCACCTCAGCTGGCTCCTTTCGATGTGGAGGAGCAGCGGCTCTACTCTGAGCCCCTCCCGGATGGCCAAACTTCTCACCCTATCTTTAAGGGAGAGGCCAGCCACCCTTCGGAGGAAGCTCATTTCTGCCACTTGCATCCGCGATCTCGTTCTTTCGGTCACTACCCACAGCTCGTGGCCATAGGTGAGGGTAGGGACGTAGATCGACCGGTAAATTAAGAGCTTCGCTTTTACACTCAGCTCCCTCTTCACCACGACGGACCGGTGCAGCGTCCGCATCACTGCAGCCGCAGCCCAAATCCATCTGTCCATCTCCGGCTCCCTTCTCCCATCACTCGCAAACAAGACCCCGAGATACTTGAACTCCTCCACTTGGGGCAGGAACTCATCCCCGACCCGGAGAGAGCACTCCACCCTTTTCCCGCTGAGAACCATGGCCTCAGATTTGGAGGTGCTGATCCTCAATCCCGCTGCTTCACACTCGGCTGCAAACCGTTCCAGTGCGAGCTGGAGGCCTTCACCCGATGAAGCCAACAGAACTACATCATCTGCAAAAAGCAGAGATGAGTTTCTGAGGCCACCGAAGGGAAAGCCCTCCGCCACTTGGCTGCGCCTAGAAATCCTGTCCATAAAAATTATGAACAGAACCGGTGACAAAGGGCAGCCCTGGCGGAGCCCATCACCCACCGGGAACGAGTCCGACTTATTGCTGGCAATGCGAACCAAGCTCTTGCAACGGTTGTATAGGGATCGAATGTCGCGTAGCAATGGGCCAGACACCCCATACTCCCGCAACACCTCCCACAGGACACCCCGAGAGACACGGTCAAATGCCTTCTCCAAGTCCACAAAACACATGTAGACTGGTTGGGCAAACTCCCATGCACCCTCAAGTATCCTCGAGAGGATAAAGAGCTGGTCCAGTGTTCCGCGACCAGGAAGAAAACCACATTGTTCCTCCTGTATCCAAGGTTTGACTAGTGGACGAACTCTCCTTTCCAGCACCCTGGCATAGACTTTCCCAGGGAGGCTGAGGAGTGTAATCCCCCTGTAGTTGGAACACACCCTCCGGTCTCCCTTCTTAAAAATGGGGACCACCACCCCAGTCTGCCAGTCCAGGGGTACTGCCCCTGATCTCCACGCAACATTGTAGAGGCGTGTCAACCAGGACAGCCCTACAACGTCCAGAGCCTTCAGGAACTCGGGGCGGACCTCATCAACACCAGGGGCTCTGCCAACAAGGAGTTGTTTAACTGCCTCAGTGACCTCGCCCCCAGAAATTGGCGGGTTATTCCCCTCATCCCCAGACTCTGCTTCCTCCTCGGAAGACGTGTCAGTGGGATTAAGGAGGTCCTTGAAGTATTCCTTCCACCGCCCGACAATTTTCTCAGTCGATGTCAACAGCACTTCGCCAGCACTATACACAGTGCAGGTAGAGCACCGCTTTCTCCTCCTGAGATGCCTGACTGTTTGCCAGAATCTCTTCGAGGCAGTCTGAAAGTCTTTTTCCATGGCCTCTCCTCCCACACCCGAGTTTTTGCTTCAGCCACTGCCCGAGCCGCATTCCGCTTGGCCTGTCGATACCTGTCGGCTGCCTCTAGAGTCCCACAGGCTAACCAAGCCCGATAGGACTCCTTCTTCAGCCTGGTGGCTCCCTTCACCTCTGGTGTCCACCATTTGGTTTGGGGATTACCACCACGGCAGGCACCAACCACCTTGCGGCCACAGCTCAATGCAGCAGCTTCGGCAATGGAGACGCTGAACATGGTCCATTCGGACTCAATGTCCACAGTCTCCCTCGGAATGCTGTTTAAGATCTCGCGGACTGGGGCCTCTGCTAGACGTTCCCAGCACACCCTCACTACGTGGTGCACCGGGTCTGTCCAGCATCCTCCGCCGCCACCTGATCCAACTCACCACCAGGTGGTCAGTTGACAGCTCAGCCCCTCTCTTTACCCGAGGGTCCAGAACACATGGTCGCAGGTCTGGTGATACGATTACAAAATCGATCATCGACCTGCGGCCTAGAGCGTCCTGGTGCCACATGCACTTATGGACACTCTTATGTTCCAACAAGGTGTTTGTTATGGCCAAACTGTGATTTGCACGGAAGTCCAATAACAAAACACCGCTCGGGTTCCGATCAGGTAGGCCCAATCACGGTCCCTATTTCTGGTTTGGCAGCTGGGGATCAGTCCACCAGGGCCTCCGCTTCTGGCCGCCGCCCGGCACACAATGCACCCGACCCCTATGGCGCCTCCTGTGGGTAGTGGGCCTGCGGGAGGATGGGCTCATGTCTCCTCGTCGGGCTGTGCCCGGCCGGGCCCCATGGACTAAGGCCCGGCCACCAGACGCTCGCCCTGGGGCACCCTCCCCGGGCCTGGCTCCAGGACTGGGCCCCGGTAACCCTATTCCGGGCAGGGTAAACTGTTCCCTTGATGTTCTCTTGATAAGGGTCTTCTTAATCACTCTTTGTCTGGTACCTCACCCAGGACCAATTTGCCATGAGAGACCCTACCAGGGGGCAAAAGCCCCCCGACAACATAGCCCCTGGGATCCCTGGGACACACAAACCCCTCCACCATGATAAGGTAGCGATTCACAGAGAGGGAAACTGATAATTTAAATGAAGAATTCCCTATCAAGATACTGTTTATGCAATAATATAAAACATGTTTGAAATGATCATCAGTAGAAAAAATTTCAATTCTGACCTGAGAGTTTCCATATTACAATGTTGACTCTTCAAACCAACAGACAAGAGCTTCACGCCTGAATCCTGCAGGTCAGAGTTACTCAGGTCCAGCTCTCTCAGAGTAGAGGGCTGTGAACTGAGAACAGATCTTCACAGCCTCTCTCTGAGAACTGACAATGACTTAGTCTGAAAAATGAAATATAAACATTAAACGAACACTGTTGAAGTGGAATGAGAGTGCACGGAAGAGTTAAGGTTTAGCAATATGTAACCCTGTTTTTTTTCTTTTTTTTTTCAGGAATCCTTCATGCCTTACTAACATACAATAGATGGATGACACTGACATTTATTGGCTATATTACACTAGTCAAAAGAAGAAAAAAAACACAGCAAAAACAAAACACCAAGATGATACTTAGGACAACGGTGAATCAATTCTGGTTTTCTAAGGCAAATGCCAATTGGGCTCCATGTGCCGGGCAGTGAGGGCAGTGCATTAACACCGAAGTAGCTGACATTGATCAATACTTAAATGATCATAAAACTATTGCAGAAGTTTAACTGATGTTATATTTTAATTAAAAGGTGTTCCTTTATTTTTATTCTTTTTTAATAGTGTATTCATATTGCTTAATTCTGCCAATTGATGAAAAGCACAGTATCACTTGATTTCACCTCAGCATATTCAGTTTACAGTGTGGACTCCTCAGTCCTGCTGAAAGAAGCTTCACTGCTGAATCCCGCAGAGTGTTGTTACTCAGGTCCAGCTCTCTCAGACTAGAGGACTGGCAGTTCAGAACTGAAGACAGGGCTTCATAGCTCGTCTCTGACAAGTTACAGAGACTCAGTCTGGGGGAAAAGAACATTTTTAAAAATCTGTTGTCTTCTCATGTTAAAAGGTTAGAAATATAGAAGATTACCATAACTTCAAAAAAAAAAAATCTTTCTCTCCCTCTCTCAAATGTATTTCATAAAACACAACAATAAAAGTTGACCTTGATTTGCTTAGTACTTTAACTGATTTCTTATGTCAATTCATAAAGAATGAAAGAATGCAGAATATTAGATGAGCTGACCTGAGTGTTTTCAATGCACACTCTGGACTCTTCACTGAAGCAGACAGAAGATTCAGTGCTGAATCATGCAGAGTGTTGATACTCAGGTTCAGCTCTCTCAGACTAGAGGACCGGGAGCTGAGAACTGAGGACAGAGCTTCATAGCCTCTCTCTGAGAGTTTAGGGACACTCAGACTAAAAAGAACAAAAACAATTATCATTTAATCACAAACGGTTTGCGATTCATTCAAATCACTTCATATCTTGAACCTTTACAAGAAAGACAAATGTCAGTGTGCATTACTATTTATGGTTGACTTAATAACGTTAGATTTACACAGGGACAAAATATCAAAGACCTGGAACTTGCTCATTAAATCCAATGATCCTGGTGAGTGAGGGCTAATTAGACTCTAAGACTGCAAAAGTCCTTTGATCTCACTTAGGTTAACAAATGATTTAGAGATTCTGAGAGACTGAAACAGTAAAGTTTTTATAGAAATAATTTCTGCAAAAGCAGATACAGTAGTTAGAAAACACATCAGAGTTCTCCACAAAGCAGTGTGTAACAAGCAACCGAACATGCACGGGATTTCAGTGTCACTTGATCTGTTTATTTGGCTTTGTTGACTAAATTCTTCACTGTAAGCTACAGGTGTCTCCAGGAGCAGCTCCATTCTGTGCTACTCCACTAACATTACAAACTCCTCTCTCGCATGTCCCCACAGTCTCTACATATTTAGAGAAGAGAGAGCCATTAGTTCCCGCACACACCAGTTTCTCCCATCACTGTGATGCTGCCCTTAGAACTCACTATACTGGCCCTCCACAGGCAGACCAGTTATCACAACACCACCACATACTCCCACCGCCCGACTGAGGCCTGGGCCACATCCGACCGAGCCTACTCCATCTGAGGACACACCTGCCTGCCCTTCCCCCAAGTGGTACCCTAAATATTGTACCTTCATCCAACTGCACACACTTCTTCAGGTTTGCTGTGAGCCTCAAAGACTCCAGGACGCGACCACTTGCTGCACATGGTCCACCCAGGTATCACTGTGGATGATAACATCATCCAAGTAGGCAGCAGCATACACAGCATGCAGCTGCAGTATCCGGTCCATGAGGCACTGGAAGTTGGCAGGGGCTCCAAACAACCCGAACAGAAGTGTGACAGATTGGTACAAACCGTACAGATTGGAGAAAGCTATTTTTTCCCTGGAATCTGCAGATAAGGGAATCTGCCAGTAGCCCATGGTAAAATCCAATGTAGTGAAAAGGCGGGCAGTGCCCAAGGGGTCGTCAACCCGGGGCATGGGGTAGGCTTCAAGCTGTGACACTTCGTTCACCTTGCGATAGTCAACACAGAACCGTATAGACCCATCCTTCCTCACCACAGGAACTATGGGGCTACACCACACACTGTGAAACACTTCTATTACTCCCAACTTTAACATCTTAGCCAATTCCCTCTGAACAATTTGCCTTTTATGTTCAGGCAGAATGGTGCTCAATGAGTGAAGTATGACCAGGAACGGGGGAAAACACATCTGCTTGGATGTCTGGCCAATAAAATCGGGATGTTATTCTCTCCAGAGTTTTGTTTCATCCCACATGCCCTGCCATGGGGATATAATGAGCTGCCGGGAAATTATATTCCAGGCGGCATCGCAGCACCAACAGCTAGGTGTGTGTTTCTTCGGTGTGAGTGCCGTGACTCACTCAATACAGCCTGTCATTCCGCAACAGGAAATGCAGGTAAATCTGCACAGCAAACAATATGTGATATCATGCGAGCCTTCTTCTGATAGCCCAGGTCAAAGCCAACCATTCCATTCTGCAGTTTCTGGCCCAGGCAAACAGCCGCTCTCCTCCAGTCATCCGGCTGGCTGGATGGTCCTCCAGGGAGAGGCCCAGATGATCCACAACTGCAGCACACATCGAGTTAGGGCTGGGCGATATGTCGAGTTTTGTTTCTTTTTTTTTTTTAAATATCGATATATTTTTATACGAGATATAAGATCCTAAAATCCTTTCATTTTCTCAAAAGTTGACAGTGCACCTTATGTATGAATTCTGGTTGTGCTTGATGACCGCGAACCGATTTTATGTGGGACACGGCGCTCAGCAATCTGTCAAAAAATGTTTTAGTACGACTTTGGTAAACTACGGGGCTGCACCACTTGATGGATTGTCTGAGCATTGCTGCTACCATAGTCTGGAGCCTTAGGGAGTGATATCTACTGTGCTTCAACGTAATATTACCATACTGTGTGCGTATAAGGACCATAAATTGCACCTGTTCAGCGATGTGGTTAAAAAGAGCATTTCAAACTCCAGGCCGTTGTCATGAAATCAATATCCTTAGTATCCTTATTTTCCTATTATATTGTTTTATGTACTTTAATAATGAAGGCTTGTAGAGCAAGGCCACACAACTAAGTGCTCAGCCAGACTGAAAAACAGGAAGTTTTAGTGCACAGGCATATTAATAGATAAGATACAGAAAAGAGGAACTTTCCATATAAGCAATGTTTGAAACTGTGTGTGACGTGTGTGACGTCTGAAGTACAGAAATAACACCATATAAGACACATGTTGAGCTAAAAATGTTAGAACTCTTGCAGCTGGCGTTTTAGCTGTGCAGGGTCTCTCTCTCTTCCGGAAGATGATTGAATAAAAAGACATATAAATTTTTTAACACACTATGAGTCGGTTTTCTCTGTTCTATCATGGGGACAAAAGAATCGGGGTTAATACTGTCAGTCACGTAGTAGAACTTGGGAACAGAGCAGCTGTGAAATCTGTCTGTCTTTGTTATTACGCTCAGCGTCTGTTAGTTTACATGTTGACTGCACAATTGCGAACTTTTTGTTATGCACAAAAACAACATTGTTTTCTTTTATTTATAGAGCATTATTATTTATTAAATGCTAATTATTTATTTGAGTAATTTTTTCATGTACATCTACATTGTATGTTAATAAAAGTGCCTGTGTGACATCTGGGACACAGCTTTGACTAAGAACTCTCTTTTTGTTCTTACTTTATGGCTTTAAAAAAAATTGAGATATATATCGTATATCGCCATCCAGCTAAAAACTATCTAGATATGAATTTTGGGTCATATCGCCCAGTCCTAATTGCAGCCAGAGCCAGAGGCAGAGTTAGGGCCGCCATCTGGGCCTCCCCTGACAGTAGCAGCTGCAGCAGCAGTGCCCACTTCTCCTCTGGCCAACGACACACCAGTGCTTTGGCGCGGAAAGTCTCTGTAAAAATTTGCAAATCGTTGCCCTCCCCCATCCGATGCAATGCCACTGACAGCAAAAGGGAGGGGGCCGGCGCCAAAGCAGCCTCCACCTGTTTCCCCCGTCACTGCCCTGAGAGCTCACTGTACCTCCCCTCCACTGCAGCAGGCCAGAGACCAAACCCACGCCCCACAGTGACATAAAGTCTCATGCCTCCTTATCCACAGTGTAGATGTCAGTGTCCTCTGGGTCCTTACTGATCATTGCATTTCTGTCACAATTTGTCAAGGTTTACAGACTGTGTGCAGTCAAAGTGAAAGTGACTTTGATAAAAGCTGACACCCAGAAATGTTTAAGAAACTGACATTTCCTGCTGCTATGATTTTTTAAGGGTTCATCACACATTACACGGTTTGTGTTATAAATATAAGACTAATCACAGAGTTACTTACAGAGCTTTGTTGGAGGCGTTGACCACTGGCAGCAGCCCTAGAAGACCTTCCTCTGAAGCAGAGTATTTCTTCAGGTCAAACACATCCAGATCTTTTTCTGATGACAGTAAGATGAAGACTAGAGCTGACCACTGAGCAGGAGAAATTGTATCGTAGGACAGACGTCCTGATCTCATGGACTGTTGGATCTCCTCCACTAGAGAACGATCATTCAGTTCATTCAGACAGTGGAACAGATTGATGCTTTTTTCTGCAGACAGATTCTCATCGAGCTTCTCCTTGATGTACCGGACTGTTTCCTGATTGGTCTGTGAACTAATTCCTGTCTGTGTCAGCAGACCGCGTAGGAGATTATGATTGGTCTGCAGTGAAAGACCCAGGAGGAAGCGGAGGAACAAGTCCAGGTGTCCATTTGGACTCTGTAAGGCCTTGTACATAGCACTCTGGTGGAAGTGTTTCTCTGCAGATTTTCCTGTTTCAGACTTCCTGGAGGATGTTTGTTGTTCTTCCAGCAGATTGAGTCCACAGTTGATGAAGGTCAGATGGACATGAAGAGCAGCCAGAAACTCCTGAACACTCAGATGGATGAAGCAGAACACCATGTCCTGGTACAGTCCTCTCTCCTCTTTAAAGATCTGTGTGAACACTCCTGAGTACACTGAGGCTGCTCTGCTATCGATGCCACACTCTGTCAGGTCTGATTCATAGAAGATCAGGTTTCCTTTCTGCAGCTGATCAAAAGCCAGTTTTCCCAGAGACTCCATCATCTTCCTGCTCTCTGGACTCCAGTGTGGATCTGTCTCAGCTCCTCCATCATACTTGACCTTCTTCACTTTGGCCTGAACCACCAGGAAGTGGATGTACATCTCAGTCAGGGTCTTGGGCAGCTGTCCTCCCTCTCTGGTTTCCAGCACATCCTCCAGAACTGTAGCAGTGATCCAGCAGAAGACTGGAATGTGACACATGATGTGGAGGCTTCGTGAGGTCTTGATGTGGGAGATGATCCTGCTGGTCTGCTTCTTATTTCTGAATCTCTTCCTGAAGTACTCCTCCTTCTGTGGGTCAGTGAACCCTCTGACCTCTGTCACCATGGCAACACAGTCAGGAGGGATCTGATTGGCTGCTGCAGGTCGTGTGGTTATCCAGAAGTGAGCAGAGGGAAGCAGTTTCCCCCTGATGAGGTTTATCAGCAGCACATCCACTGAGGTGGACTTTCTAGGGTCAGTTATGATTGTAGTTTTGTGGAAGTCCAGAGGAAGTCGACACTCATCCAGACCATCAAAGATGAACACAACCTGGAAGTCTTCAAAGCTGCAGATTCCTGCTTCTTTGGTTTCAGTAAAGAAGTGATGAACAAGTCCCACCAAGCTGAACTTTTCCTCTTTCAGCACATTCAGCTCTCTGAAAGTGAATGGAAATATCAACTGGATGTCCTGGTTGGCTTTGTATTCAGCCCAGTCCAGGGTGTATTTCTGTGTTAAGACTGTTTTCCCAATGCCAGCCACTCCCTTTGTCAGCACTGTTCTGATTGGTTCATCTCTTCCAGGTGAGGCTTTAAAGAGGTCTTCTTGTCTGATTGTTGTTTCTGGTCTGGCTGGTTTCCTGGATGCTGTTTCAATCTGTCTGACCTCATGTTCCTCATTGACCTCTGCAGTCCCTCCCTCTGTGATGTAGAGCTCTGTGTAGATCTGATTCAGAAGGGTTGGGTTTCCTGCTTTAGCGATCCCCTCAAACACACACTGGAACTTCTTCTTCAGGGTGGATTTAAGGTTACGATGACAGACTGCAGCTAAAAGTTGTATTGTTATTATTACTATTCACAACTTCAACAATCATATTTTACAAAACGCTGATGATAATTTCTGACTAAATGAGAAATGACTGAACACACTGGTGTCATAAGTCCCTCATTTATCCAGCAGCTTAAGTCTTTATAGAAATCCTCTTACTGTTCTGCAGACGGTCAGCCAGTTCCTCCTGATTCATTCTCCTCAGGAAATCCACTGTGATCTTAACAAATGCCTCTCTGTTTCTCCTCTGTTCATCATCCTCCCTCTGAAACTCCAATGACTGGGGCTTATTTGGACTCAGAACCTTCTGGATCTTTTTCAGCTCGTTCTTCACAAAGGTTATGATGTTGTCCTCCAGCAGCTGGAACAGAATACTTTATGAATGACCCACCACTCTGAACTTCAGTCTACACAACATTCACTTCTTCAGTTCAGTTCATTTCAGTTCATTTTTATTTCAAACATATACAGTCACCAACATTTTATAATATCATTCCATGCAGTTGTTTGAAAAGGAGTAGGCAGAAGTATATACTTA
The DNA here is from genome assembly GCF_964374335.1 of Astatotilapia calliptera. NCBI lineage: Eukaryota > Metazoa > Chordata > Actinopteri > Cichliformes > Cichlidae > Astatotilapia > Astatotilapia calliptera. The sequence continues at coordinate 310,331 of NC_137432.1, read as the reverse complement.
TTTAGCCCTACCCACTTATGTTTACATCTTAATCATTTCCTCATCATCTAAATTTGAACAACAAAAACTTATACAATGGTTCCAACTTAGAACATAACGTCACAATTTTTTTTTAACGTTCAACTAAAAATATGTTTAGATTGAATGATTTGCAAAAGAAAATAAACATCACTTTGACTGCTGTCTTGGGTTAATTTTCTTCATTCTCATAATTATTTAAAATTTATTTTTTGAGTTTTATTTTAAACTGGTTTATATCCCTACTGACCTTTATTTCTTCTTTTGCTCATTCCAGAATTTATATAAATTATTATTATATAAAATTATATATAAATAGATATCCTTTTCAAAGTTGTTCTTACTTTTTGTATTTTTAAATTCCACATCCCTCTAAAATTATACCCCCCTTCTCTTTCTAACAACCATTTACTTGTTTTTAAACTTCACCAGATCCTGGAATTTTATAGCTTGCGTCTTAATAAAGAGTGCATTTGTGTGAGCCCTATACCCCTTCTGATTTATTAATCTAATACCCCTTTTCTGCATTATGGTTATAGTCTGAATATTACTTTTATATGTATTTCCCCAAACCTCTACAAAATAACTCATGTATGGTAATAGCAAAGCACAATATAACGTGTACAATGTTTTCCTGTCCAGAAATTGTTTTGCTTTCCCCAAGACAGCAATGCCTCGAGCTAACTTTCCCCTCACATCACTTATGTGAGGGGAAAGACCCTATGAAAGGCCCAGGCCCTACGATCAATGATCACACCAAGAAATTTTATGGTATTAACTAGAGATGGACCGATCCGATATTACGTATCGGTATCAGTCCGATACTGACGTGAATTACTGGATTGGATATCGGAGAGAAATAAAAAATGTAATCCGATCCATTAAATATCAAAAAAGCACCTCACAAAACTTGTGACATGGCGTAAATCGGCTCATAACCGTAGCACAGTAGCAGTGTGCATCACGTGATAGAGCGGTCGTGTGTATTTGTAGCCTCGCTACCAAACCGGCATTTCATCTCTGAGGAAGTGATCCCAGAGAGAAGTAAAGTAAGTGTGTAAGTTCATCTCTGAATGTCTGTAAAGCATTCCCACATTAAGCTTAACAACCGATATATAGAGCGACTGCCTCTTCTCTCTCCCTCCCTCTCCTGCTGCTACTTCAATCGTGAAACTGATTAATGATCAGCTGATCAGCTTTTCTGTCGCGAGTCCATCTCACTTCTTTGTTTTTGGCCCACTTTGAACCAGAAAGAGGAAACCAGCAGCTGAACAACAGCAGCACGTGATAAGCTGTTGTTAGAATTTATTTAATATTACTTTCTAGACCAGGATCCTTTTCTATGCCGCTGACGGCTGGTAACTGTGCAGGAGCGGCTCTAGCAAAGTTTAGCCAGGGGGGCCGATAGGGCATTAACAGGGAAAAGGGGGCACAAAGACATACTTTTCTTTCTTATTCACATTTAAAATGTCGAGCTTTTAATAAATAATTATCTGAATCTTACACCCAAAGTTTTAATCTGCTGTAAAATGTATAGAAGTCCATTACTGTATATAGTAACTGTTAAGTCTAATATACCCTAGGAAGCTATGCTACTTTTTCATTTGGGAAGATACCATCTGTGCAGTCTGCAATTGTTTTGAAGAAAGATGTTGAATCTATTTAATTAGTTTCTGTGCATTTTTCCCACACTGCATCGAATTAAAGTTGATTACGTCGATTAAGCATCTTGAGGTGGAGGGTGGGGGGTGGTTCCCGTTTTTTTTTTTTTGCTTGTCTTTAGACAAGTGTTTTTGCACACCCTGGATCAAGCAAAAAGAGAGAAATGGGCAAACGAGGAGTCAAAGCGAAAGCTAGCAGTGACATGGTAGCTAGCAATTGCCCCGAAAATGAGACCATGTGCGAGGCTGAGGATGCACTAAGTACACTGCAGGATGACGTGATTGTGGACAAGGTGACTTCTAACATATCAAAAGTATTGGATAGTAAGATATCCGAAGTCATAAAGCCAATAAACAAGCTCACTGAGAAATTCGATAATCTGATAGAAAAAATGGGAACAGTGGAGCAGCGGGTCTCGGACTTGGAAGATGTTACGGCTACAAGTGAGCCACGTATTGCCGCTCTCGAGACCCAGCTTAAGAAGGCCATGAAGCGTCTGGAAGGCTTTGAGAATTAGAGCCGGCTGCAGAACATGAGGATTGGGTGGCTGTAGCTCAGGTGGCAGAGCAGGTCAGCCACTAATCAGAAGGTCGGTGGTTCGATCCCAGGCTGCCTCCTGGCTGCGTGCCAAATATCCTTGGACAAGATACTAACCCCGTGTTTGCCTACTGGTGGTGGTCAGAGGTGGCGCCAGTGTCCGGCAGCCTCGCCTCTGTCAGTGCGCCCCAGGGCAGCTGTGGCTACAATGTAGCTTGCCATCGCCAGTGTGTGAATGGGTGAATGACTGAATGTAGTGTGAAGCGCTTTGGGGTCCTTAAGGGACTAGAAAAGCGCTATACAAATGCAGACTATTTACGATTGTCGGGCTAAAAGAAGGCGCGGAGGGTAGAGCACCAGTGGACTTTTTTAAAAAGCGGGTACCAGAAGTCCTGGGCCTTCAGCAGAGTGCCATTACAGTCGATAGAGCTCATCGCACTGGAACACCTATGAGGCTTACCAGCACGGAGGGACCGCATGCAGTACTGGTCCGGCTTCATTACTACTCCGATACACAGAAGATTCTCCAGGCTGCCAGGGCTAAAAGTACCACAAACACAGAGACAGGGAGTGTGTCCTTCTATCAGGATTTCTCCGCTAAGGTGGCACGAAAGAGAAAGGAGTCGGTGAATGCGCGTAAAGCTCTCCGAGAGGCGGGGATCAAATATTCCTTCCTTTATCCAGCCATCATTAAAATATTTAACCCCGATGGCACTAGCAGCTCCCTTGCAACCATCCAGGATGTCAATCAGAATCAGAATCAGAATCAGAATACTTTATTGATCCCTGGGGGAAATTATTTATATATATATATTTATATATATTTATATATATAGTCAAGGACTACAGTATGTGAGCAAATTGCCAAGACCTAAATAAACTGTTGGTGCACGACAGTGTTATTGTAACGTAAGTTACAAACTCGAGGCTTACAGCATTACAGTATTGTTAACGAGCTAAGGTATAAAGTATTTTTATTAACATAGAGTGCCACACCATCTCCTTTTTTATTAGTCCTATCTAAGTGGAGGAATTCATATACCTCTATCTCAAAATCTTCTTCTTTTCCAGTGTTTTTCCTAGACTTTGATATTGTTATCACATCAAATGGTTGATTAACCCTTTAAGACCTACCATAGAACCAAGTCTGCCAGAGCTTATATTATATTTTTACATGCTGTAGTGACATTTTTGGGAGCTTTTCAAGTTGCTATACATCAATACAACCATTATAGCCTAACTTTTAATAATATGTATGCATTAAGTGCATAGTAATTACATAAATTGCAAAAAAGTGCAATGAACTACAAATAAATTGAAAATCGTTTGTTTTTTTTAACATCTATTTCTAGTTAGAGAAATTTAAGAGGCTTATCCCTCAAAACTGTAAATACAAAATACATTAGGAGCGTTCATGTGTTTGCAGTTAGACGAGGAGATGTTACCATCATGGACATGTTAACAAATCCTGCAGCATCACGTGGAACAAACACTTTGCGTTCCTGTCATCTGCAAGCAACAGGAAGTTCATTAATAAAGGCGGATAGAGACGTGACTGTGATCGTTCTCCTTCATCCAGCTGTTATACACATCTGGGCTCACACGATGAGCCTTTGTCTAAAAAAGCAGTTTGGATTATTGTAATGGTCTTTTTACTTGTCTCAACAAATCAGCTCTGGATCATCTTCACACTGTACAGAATCCAGCGGCAAGACTTTTAGCTGGCACAAAGAAGAGGTCACACATTACTCCAGTTTTAGCTTCTCTTCATTGGTTGCCACTAAATTTGAGCGTTCATTTTAAAATTTTAGTTGTAACTTTTAGAGCTCTGCACGGTGAAGCTCCTAAGTATATCTCTGACCTGTTGAAACCTCATGCTTCATCCCGTCACTTGGGTCATCAGGTCAGAGGTTACTGGTGGTCCCAATTACTAGGTTTAAAACACGTGGGGATTGGACTTTTCAGGCACTGGCACCAAGTGCTGTGGAACTCCCTGCTGTTGTCTTTTTTACGCTGTCTAGACTCCATTGAATCCTTTAAAAAGCAGCTGAAGACATTTTTATACAAACAAGCTTTTAATTAATTTTTTCACTGTTTTATATTATTTTATTTGTATTTTTGATTTTATTGTAAATGACTTTATGACTTTTATCTGTGAAATGTGCTATATAAATAAATTTTACTTACTTACTTACTTACATCAGTTTATCTTAATAACAGCTCACCTCTCTGCAGCAGACAGAGGCTGGACTTTAAAATAAATGGGTTTATCTTTAGACCGGTCACTCTGTAGGGAAACAGAGCTGGGTGGAGGTCCAGGTTGGTTCCTGTGAATAATGATGGGGCAGTGATGTGAGTGCTGAGCTGTGACATGGAGAAGAGTCATGGACAGTTAGAGATGGTCATCTCACCTCTGAGCTTTGGTCTGGCTCTCATGTTCCCCACACAGAGTGCTTTTAGAGGGAGGGACTCCCTCCTCTCTGTCCTCACACTGATCCATGCTGCTCAATTCACATCAGCTCACACACACTTTCTACCTTCACCTGCAGAGGAAACACAAATCATTCATGTGCACATCAGCTGAAATCCTCCTTTCCATCATGTGTGCTGTCCAGATATCAGCTGCTTCTTTCCTGCTTCATCTCAGTGTCAGCTGAGAGAATGACAAACCCACTATGTGTCAACATTTGATGGATGATGATACAGAAATGTGAAATGATATTGACCTAAATCTGTCCTGATGATAATGAGAAGCTTTGATGAGTTGTGACTCTCTGAGGTGTTACTAGGATGTAGAAACACTGGAGCTCAGCCCTGAAATCTTTGCTATTTTCACTTGATAACAGCAGCTGTTTAAAGTTCCCGAGTGTGTTTGATAGTAAATGAATGTAAATGTGAGACACTGTGTGCTCACAGCTAAAGGCTGCAGTCAGCTGTGTTAGAGCGTCTCTCACACAATGATCCTTTAATAAACACTCAGAGCTCCATGTTGTGTGCTGACATGTTGACAGTTTGACTTCAGCTTTTACTGAAGAAAATCCACAGAAGGCTGAAAGGGAAGCATCACTTCCTGTTTGAGGAGAGCCAACAGTCTGTTTACATGTCATGTCTAAGTTACAGCTGGAATAATAATTTGCAAAGTCTGCTGCTCTTTCTGTAACCATCTGACCATCAACTAACTCTGTGCTGTTGTTGCTGCTCTCATTCACAAAGTGCTCAATTACATTTTTAACTTGTATCTTTAAGAGCTCTTAGCGTTAGCTTAGCGTTAGCATGCTGTCTGGCTAGCTTAGCGTCAGAGCTCTGCAGGTGTCATATGTAAATATTAATCACAGTGACAGTAAAGGTGGAAAAAGTGAGAAAAACACTGCAGCTGAGTTGTGACGTCATCACGTACGCTGTGTTCTCTGTGCTCTGAGTGAACTCACAAAGTACAAACTATAAGTACACTAACACAAACGTAGCTCAGAGTGGAGAACACACTCGGCCTTGTTGGTCCAGCTGTGAGTCCGTTACCGTGAACTCTGGAGCGGCAGATTTGTGCTGGAACTAAGCTGCACACAGCTGATGTTAGCCAGGAAAAAATATGTTTTCCTAACCCTAACCCTGGCTAACCCTATTACACACTGACTTTAATGGAGAAACCGGAAATACAAACACACACAGTTGTGTGAAGAACTCAAACATGGGCTGAACAAACAGTAAAGTTCCTAAAGACAAACTGTTAAAGGAGGAAACAAAGAAAACTTACAGTTTCTTCACACACCAACAACAAGCTCCACTGCACGAAGTTCAGGAAAGCGAAAGTAAACTGAGCAGGTAGAAAACACCCAGAGAGGCGTTTGAGGACACTCGGGAGCAGTGGCGTGTCCAGCGGGGTGGCCTGGGGGGCACAGGCAACCCCCCCACCAGACTAGCCACCCCAGGTGCCACCCCGAAGCTAAAACAATAAAATTCTATCAAATATCAAATGTGCGATTATGTTTTCACAGTGAAGCTCAGATATCCGAGTGTAAGAGAATGCAGCATTGGCTTCTGCACTATGAAGTGTACTTCAAATGCATACTCCAAATGCGCCATCGATTTCCCCAAATATCAAGCGTGGTCCGGTGCACGCTTCGTGGTCCCATATATCCCACAATTGATAGCGCGGCGGTGGGTGTGGATGATTTTGCCGCAAAATACCAAGAGCACCTGGCTGCAGCCACTGTGGAGCTCCACAGTAACCGGAAACACGTGACCTCCACAGTAACCGGAAACACGTGACCTCCACAGTAACCGGAAACACATAACTTCAGTTAAATCGACTTTGACAGCGAAAACTAAATTGCGTTTTTGTTACTATTGATGCTGCTGAGAAATAAAAATGGTTTTAAGTGGGGGTTTTTTAACACTCTGGGTTTGTTCAAAAAAATTCACCATCCCCTAAATTGTTCGTGGCCAAAAGTGTACAGTGGTCCCTCGCTATAACGCGGCGCACCTTCCGCGACACTTGCTGTTTCGCTGATTTATTTATTTTTTTACAGTACATCGTGTTGTGCGTTCTGATTGCTGTAGACCATTGTCAATCCATCTAGTCCAGTGTCTCCTGTACAGGAGCGGTCCCTAATAGGCCCACGGACCGGGCCCGGTCCGTGAGTCTTTTGGTACCATTCCGCGAGAGTTGATCCTCCGGTGTGAAATGTATGTTTGTAGTTGTGTGTCTTATTTTGAAAGAACTATTTACGCGTTACCATAGCGACCAGAGAGTCTTACAGTTTTTTCTGATTGCTTAAGCACATTTTTTGTAACTATTGGCTAATTTTGCAAAACTCTTCACACAAATAAGAAAACCTGTCACCCAATAATCAAAACATTGTAGTTCTCTTGCAAAAGCAAACACAGCTAGATTAACTCTTCACACCTTCGTAAAAATGGTGTTTCCGTATCAAACAGTACACACAGGCCATCATCTACTAAGCACACAATGCGCCAACTGCACACTGATGGTATGAATACAAAACACATCTGGCTTTTGCTTTCTCTGTGCACAAGGTAGGCTATGCCAGTTTGAGCTCATACTTCTGTCATAGATCCATAAGCATAGAGGGATCCAAACTTCAAGTACATCAAAACAAACACAAGTGTTTATTTCCAAGTATAGGATTATTTGCAATCGCCATAATGACTATATGGGTTACTTGGTCTGCAGTGAACATGCTTCCTCTGCCCCCAGCATCTGGTCATCTAGCAATTCTGTAAAGTAACAATTTCAGTATTTTTACATCAATGGTATTGGTGTGTTTCTCATTGGCATATGGCAGTGCTACAAATCTTTGTGCGAAGTGACTGTACTAACCGATTCTCATTTCAAGATGTCCTTATGGTACTTGCTACAGTGTAGCGGCTCGAGTTAGGCTGGACCCGTTGGCCAGCTACCCTCAGGGTCATTCCACGGTTGATTACATGGTCCACTATTGTAGCTCTGATGTCATCAGCAATTCTATTTCTTACTCTTCCTACCCTTCCTCTCCCCCCTCCTCATCTTCCTCTCCCTCCTCCTCGTCTTCCTCTTGCTCCTCCTTGTCCTTGTCGTCCTCTTCATCCTATTTCTTCACCTCCACGTCCTCTTCCTCGGCCTCCTCTACTTCTCACTCTTTCTGCTCCCTCCATTGTACTCTGCACACACAGCTTACCTGTATTATAGTGCTTAGGCTGATTGCAAAGTGAACTAATTATCTAAAAAAGTTTTCACATGTGAAAGTGTGCCAGACAGTTGGCAAGTTAGTGTTAATGATAGCCATACATGTGTATACTTTTGCTAGGAGTGTGTTGGAAATTTGGTAATTGAGTGTTGTGCAGTGAATTGTGCCTACAGTTTTGCAAAGTGTGTGTTACAAAATTGCAAACTGAGTGCAAAGCAGTTTTTGTGCTTTTAGTTTTGCAAACTCAGTGAGTGGTTTTGCTATAAGTCTGAATAGTTTTAGAGATTGTGCTACAGGAATCACAGTTAGGGTTTAAGCATTCAGAAAAAACTGTAATAATACAGCAGTCCCTCGTTTATCGCTGGTGTTACGTTCAAAAAATAACCCGCGGTAGGTGAAATCCATGAAGTAGCCAACTTCATTTTTTACAATTATTATAGATGTTAAGACTGTAAAACCCCTCACTACATGCTTTATACACTTTTCTCAGACAGGCATGAACATTTTCACACTTTTCTCTTTTGTTTAAACACTCTTAGAGTTCAAACCTTCGTAGAAACATAAGTCCAGTATTATGGAATGAAACCAAAAGGTGCATTTGAGGGTGCAAAACGTTTCGTCAGCATTGTTGTGTTTGTTTGGGAGAAAACTTACAAACATACAGTACAGCACTTCAGAGTTACACTGCTAGCGATCGAAGATTTATGTAAATTCGACAAGCTAAACGCATTCTGTACTGTACAGCAGGAGTCCCCAACCTTTTTTGCACCGCAGACGACTTTAATGTCAGACAATATTTTCAGGGAACGACCTTTAAGGTGTCGCGGATAAATACAACAAAAGAATAAAAAAAAAGAAACTGTGGTATTTTGTAAATATAATAATAAACGTGACTTGAGCTGTGCGCCAACAACAATGACAGTGACATCCTCCTCTCTGCTTCTTACAGTTTTTTCTGAATGCTTAAACCCTAACTGTGATTCCTGTAGCACAATCTCTAAAACTATTCAGACTTATAGCAAAACCACTCACTGAGTTTGCAAAACTAAAAGCACAAAAACTGCTTTGCACTCAGTTTGCAATTTTGTAACACACACTTTGCAAAACTGTAGGCACAATTCACTGCACAACACTCAATTACCAAATTTCCAACACACTCCTAGCAAAAGTATACACATGTATGGCTATCATTAACACTAACTTGCCAACTGTCTGACACACTTTCACATGTGAAAACTTTTTTAGATAATTAGTTCACTTTGCAATCAGCCTAAGCACTATAATACAGGTAAGCTGTGTGTGCAGAGTACAATGGAGGGAGCAGAAAGAGTGAGAAGTAGAGGAGGCCGAGGAAGAGGACGTGGAGGTGAAGAAATAGGATGAAGAGGACGACAAGGACAAGGAGGAGCAAGAGGAAGACGAGGAGGAGGGAGAGGAAGATGAGGAGGGGGGAGAGGAAGGGTAGGAAGAGTAAGAAATAGAATTGCTGATGACATCAGAGCTACAATAGTGGACCATGTAATCAACCGTGGAATGACCCTGAGGTTAGCTGGCCAACGGGTCCAGCCTAACTCGAGCCGCTACACTGTAGCAAGTACCATAAGGACATCTTGAAATGAGAATCGGTTAGTACAGTCACTTCGCACAAAGATTTGTAGCACTGCCATATGCCAATGAGAAACACACCAATACCATTGATGTAAAAATACTGAAATTGTTACTTTACAGAATTGCTAGATGACCAGATGCTGGGGGCAGAGGAAGCATGTTCACTGCAGACCAAGTAACCCATATAGTCATTATGGCGATTGCAAATAATCCTATACTTGGAAATAAACACTTGTGTTTGTTTTGATGTGTTTGAATAAACACCAGTACTTGAGGTTTAGATCCCTCTATGCTTATGGATCTATGACAGAAGTATGAGCTCAAACTGACATAGCCTACCTTGTGCACAGAGAAAGCAAAAGCCAGATGTGTTTTGTATTCATACCATCAGTGTGCAGTTGGCGCATTGTGTGCTTAGTAGATGATGGCTTGTGTGTACTGTTTGATACGGAAACACCATTTTTACGAAGGTGTGAAGAGTTAATCTAGCTGTGTTTGCTTTTGCAAGAGAACTACAATGTTTTGATTATTGGGTGACAGGTTTTCTTATTTGTGTGAAGAGTTTTGCAAAATTAGCCAATAGTTACAAAAAATGTGCTTAAGCAATCAGAAAAAACTGTAATAGTAGTGTCTGGGACATCTAATTGATTAACATCAACATTGATTATTATGCACTATTATTTTTGTTCAAGGAGAGCAAAAAATATAAAACTCTCTCTCAGCTTGTTTGTTGCCAAAAATGGCCACTTTTTGTGTATGTTCACAAAATGCTATAAAATGTATATTTCTTAAAACATTTATCTACTTTTACCGACGTGACTCTTTAAAATAGCACCAGTCCTTTTCATCAAAATCAAAATTGTATCTAAATTTTCTACTCTTTATAGCCAGTTAGGTTATATATTACCATTAACTTTTCAGATAAAACGGTTATAAAGTCCTAATGTTTTCATGAAACTTCCTTTTTTTCCCCATCTGAGCATCGGGGAAAAGGCTGTCTTGCAATTGTTGAGGTCACTAGTGTGTGCCCCATTTCTTCCGGGATCACTCTCTTTATAGGTTTTAGTGGACTCCTAGTACTGCGAAGTGGTTTCATGGTACAAAGGGATTGTATTCCAAGAGCTGGGAGACTGTAGAAATCAGCAGTGATGCCCTTCCTACCATCTTTCCAGAAGAATAAGTGATCTGGAAGCTGTTAGGCTTACTTACAGCAGCAGCACTTTCTGCACCTGCATAAAATCCAGGACACATTTACTAACGGTGTTTGTTGCTGTATGTGCTGCAGCTTTGAATTTTTTAATAATATATATTTTGTTAATATTTTGGCTATGGTGTCTTGTTATGAAATGTACAAGAGTAAAAGTGTTTTTAGCATGTGCTTCAAAGTTAAGTTTGACTGGGAAACTCAAAGCTCAATAGTCTGTATCAACAGAAATTCACTGCAGCCTATGTAATATTTCATGCGTCATAATTTATTCTACTCTATCTTGCAAATACATATTTGTGTGGCAATGTCATGCACAACACACACAACTATTAGATCCTTAAGATCAAACCCGTGTCATTCTTTTGGTCCACTGCAGTGCAGTAGTCAAAAAAAAGAATAAGTGAAGTGTCCACAAATGGCCAGGATAGAGCCCAGAGTGTTAATGTTTAAAATGTATAAAAAATATTATTGATTACAATTCTTTACTGTTAATATGAACAATAAGCTTTTTATTTTGAAATTACAAGTTTAAAAAAAATGAAAATGCTGTTACATTTACATTGTCCACGGAAAAGTGCCTTATTTTGGACAACCCACTGCACAGCAGGACGCAGATCTTCAACAACTGCTGGCTCCTGTGTCAGGCAAATGGGGATGAAAACATAGTTATTTCTCTGTTGCAGAACAGTTTTTTAACAGTTATTCAAATGTCACTAAACATGTAATTACACTACTGTTTAAAGTGAATACTGACCTGACTGACTTCCTGGAACTTGCGTTTTTTCAGTCTGAAAATGGGCACGTGTTGTCCTTCAAGCACTGCTTTGGCTTCCTCTCTCCAGTGTGCAAATAGCTTGCCAGAGCTTAACAGAAAATGTTGATATTGTTAAGGTGTGTAAACTTTGACACGACATAGAACAGAAGTCAAAATATAAATACCTCCTGAGATCAAAGTTCTCCATCAACAGCAAGCACCACCATTTACGCAAGTAGGGCATGTCTGACTGTAAAATATTAATATGAAACATGTTTAACAACTTTCAAAAGATTCAAGACTCCATTGCTGTGAAAGTAAATAGAATACTTACTATAGTATAGTCAAATGAAGCATCCAGTGCCACGTACAGAGCAGACTATTTGGAAGAAAAAATAAAAATGTCATTTTTTTAGAAGCTTAAATTAGCTTCTGTATGAATCTCAAGAAGAGAAGAGAAAAATTACCATCAGCATGAAGATCCCACAGTCAACTCCATAGTCTTGGCTTGGAAAACCCTGTATTACATTGAAAATAAAGGCTCGTTAATAAAATCCCTTAAAAGAAGACTAGTGTAATTCATATTATTCACCATTCACTTAAACTAGCACATACCTTCAAGTCAAAGCTCTTTTTTTCTGACCACTGCCTGGGAATGATCTTCACTGCAAGATTCCTTTTTTTTTAAAGACAGTTACATTCACAAGTTAACAGATGTCATCATGATGGGTGTGAAATGTTTATTGCTAATAGCACCAACTGTAACTACAGGCCTCAGGAACACGACCTCAACAAAACAGCATAACAAAATGAAAAAGTACAGTCACATGCTCACAGTTGGTCAAAATAAAGCATTAACAGCTTTAAGTTAAGGTTGGCATATTTTACAAACTAATTTTTAATGGTGTTTTATGTTAAACTAGAACATTTGAAGACCCTATTTATGTCTGAAACTCATCTAAAGACAGCATCACTGACTTGATCATAATTTGAAGATGAGAAATAGAATAAAATGTTGAAGCATCATGCTGATATATCCATCCATCCATTCATTTCCGCTTATCCTTTTCAGGGTCGCGGGGGGCGCTGGAGCCTATCCCAGCTGTCATAGGGCGACAGACTGGACAGGTCGCCAGTCTGTCGCAGGGCCAACACACAGGGACAGACAACCATTCGCACTCACATTCATTCACACAGTGACACCTAGTGGCAATTTGGATTATCCAATTAACCTATCCCCACAAGCTGCATGTCTTTGGACGGTGGGAGGAAGCCGGAGTACCCGGAGGGAACCCACGCAAACACGGGGAGAACATGCAAACTCCACACAGAAACTTGCTGATATAGTTTATAAAAAAAAGCATGCGAGTGTACTGTATGTGTGAACACTCAAGATCAGCAGAACATGATCTGGGATGCACTTAAGCTGGAACACTGAACAGGTTCCTGAAAACTCCGGAACAAACCAAAAATGCTTATAAAAATGTGACCTCAAAAGTGAAACATATTGTTGGCCACCAAATCCTGCCTTGGTGTATAATGGGTCAAGAAAGAGGATTTCTCTTTTAGGTGGCTTCAGTACCTAAAAGACAGTTAGCCATGACTTCAAACCTGAAAACAATGTCATTGCAAGCGATCACAATCAAAGACTTTTGAAACTGCGTCATAAAAGCTTGAATACATCTCAGACACATAGCAAAATTCTAACAGTTTGTATGTGTCAAAAAACAAGACTTACACACAACTGGAAATGACCAGGTGTCCAGAGAGGGAGAACTATGATGTCCATCCTCTGAGCATCAGTCTGAAACAGAATTGTATTTTTAAGTATCCTGTATGTGAACTCGCACCAAAGTTATAAAAAAAATCATTTTGATTACTTGCTTGTTTCTTTAAAGGACGGTACACTTACAGGAAAGGACTGCAATGGATCACAGCCATAGGGTGCAAGCCAAGTCCGGGTGACATACAGATTTTCTATGTAAATGCTTATCCCCTAGAATGTAAAAAAAAAAACATTTAAAACAACAACTCTTTAAATTATAGCTTGACAATCATCATATACAACATACAGTACCTTTGACTGAACAATTTTAGTGATAAGCTCAAAACAGCCATTTCCAATCTGAAACAGAAAAAATCATGATAACAATGAATGTACACTTTATTTTTTCATATTCGTAGAAAACAAAAATACTTACAGTCGATTCCATTTCTTTGTTTAAACCCAGTGTCCAAAAATCTGACCGCATGAGGCATCCAGAAGACGTTTCAACAATCAGCTCATCTTTGGGTCTGCTGATGTCCAGAACATAGTTGAGCTAAAAAAAAACAGATAGGTGTCATAGACTGTGGATGACCAAATCAGATAAGCACTAAAAGTTGCACTTTGCGACATCTGAAAACTTTAACATACAAGCTGTTGTTGGCCAGGGTGCGGTACAAAACACCATGATGAACGGCTGGCCAAAATGTTCTCAGGCTTTGTCAGAGCTTCGCACGGTGATCCACACAGGTCAGGAAAAGTTGCATCTGTTGACCTTCTATTGGCTTTCTTGTTGTCAACTCTTTTCTGAGGTTCTATAGGGATTTTAACAGGTTTCAGACAAAACACTACATAGAATGTATATTAAATGCATACAAATGCAAGAAAAATAAGCACTATTTATAGAAGGAAATTCATTTGAAACAGCATGTAACAAATTCGTTTATGAGCCATCAACTACAACAAGATAATGAATGCAAGCTTATTATTTCACCTATATATGACAATCACTATTCAAAATAAGAAATTTTACCAGTGTCACCAGACATTGAAGGTGCCGGGTTCAACACCGTTTCTGTGATTTCTCTGAGTTTATTGCACACCTGTGGGGCTAGGTACACAAAGAAAAGAATATACACACACAGATAGGAACAAATCTAACATGTAAACAATGGTAGCGTTCTGGTCATGAGACAATGCATGTACTTACCTACGACAGCTTGACCCAGTGCCGACAATGAGATATTGATCTTTCCAAGTCGACCATGTCTTAGCTGCCTCTCCAGAAGTTTCTTGTTGGTGACAGTGTTATAATGATGATTTATATTTCTCATCAGAAACACATGTGTGGATGGACTCATATTACTTAAAAAGTAATTGCTTTTCCTCATGTTTGCAAAGAACTGTTCAACAACTTGACTGTTCAGCCAGCCTTTCAGCTCCGGGACAAGTTGAATTCTGCGTAATATGTCCTTGGTATCTTTTGTATTTCCCTCATGAAATCTGTCCTACAGGACATAATGGTCAGATGATCCAGTGACAGGATGAGGATTTTCATTTACACTATCCATCCTTTCATGTAGCCATGGAAGATTCACTTTCAGGCTTCCATCCTGTGCAGCCTTGACATTTTCCTCAGTGGGCTCAGCCAGTCGACCTTCATGTGGATGAAATGGCAGTTTATCAGGAACCCGCAAATTGGTGTGTGCTGCCAAACCCCTCGCAAAATCGTAAACACAGACGTTTGGCATGTGCTTCCAGGACAGGAGAAGGTCAGCAAAATCCCGGGGACTTTCAGCACGAAGATTAAATTTAACACTGTATACAATGCCATGTGGACATAGTATTACAGACCATCCTCCTGCAAGCAAAGATTTAAAAAGTTGTTTGTGATTGTAATTACATATTTTAATGCTACTTCTAATAATCGCTAAGTGATGCTTACCAGAGGCACCCCATATGCTTTGAAAGACCTTATCATATGTCTGCCTGCTCTTCATCTTCTCCCTCAGTCTGGTGATGAGATCAAAGCGGGAGCCTTTGGAGTCGATGTTGCATGCTTTACACAATTTTCTTACCACTCCAACCTGACAGTAATTAGGGAAAACTGCAAATGGAACAACCCCAGAACTTTATGTCACATATTCTGAAAACTTCAAAGCAATGTTACCTTTTGTTTGGCGAGTTCATCCAACAGACGGTCTTCTGTGACACTGCTAAGCTTTGCTTCATGTGAAGAGCTTGTTCCTACTTTTTTAAACTCTGTGTTAAGCACAATGTCACTTGTTCGAGTTTCACTCCCGATCCATGGTGCCCAGTGTGTGTAACTTGGTGGAACGGAAAATGGATTCTTCACACCGCCTACAGAAAATGACATGTTTTTAATTACAATCTAAATTACTTTAAAACACTGAATGACTTTCAAAAAGTTTTTGCCATCACTCACTTGGAAAAAACCCACGGCTTATCATTTCCAGGTGAATAGAGTTCCAAAAACCTTCAATGTCATGTTCACCATTGAAGTCTTCCGGGGCTTTGAGGTCACTCACTATAATAAATTGACTCATAAGGACATGCACATAATGTGCACAATGAACTATATACACAAATGTACATTAAACTTACCTGCTAACTTGAACACCCCTTTTCTGTGTAAGTCCATAACTACCACAGGGGGGTGAAACCCACAGTTTATGCAGGAGTACATGTATTCTGCGTCAGTCAAAGCCTCAAAATGGCAATAAGCATGAAAAATGGTATCCCTAGAAGGAAACTTCACTCTTCTTAAGCCCTCCAATGAGTCAATGACCCTTGAAGCGGATACATGGTTCTGTAATATGACAATAGGGTGAAGAAGACTATGATTACACAGATATTTAAATTTGGGCACCAAAATATCATAATGACACAAACACATTTTTAAAGCAATCTTCAGATGAGTATATTTTATTTTTGTGATCCTCACCTGTAGATTTTCTCTCAAAAAAAGGCAGAGTTCAAGAGACAAAACAACGTGGTTGTCAAAGATGTGAAGCCCATCTGTCCACTCCTGGTACCTGTAGACCATGTGGCACCGAGGACACGATCTATGGTGTGTTGAAACATCTGTTAAAGACAAATCACATTAATGTCAAAACATTAGTATAGGAACAATTATAACTAATTATTTCACAATGATGTTTAATCTTATTCATTAAAACTTACTCTCAATCACTCCCATCATGCTGACAATCCTCGCTTTATTGGTAACTAGAACAGCCTCATCAAGTTTGGGTGCTCTGGGCACACCTGGCACAGCGTTTCACATGGAAAGAGCTGTTTCTGATGATCCATTTTCTGTGAGATGACATTTTCTGGAAGAGATCCAGGTATTTTTTTCTCTTTAAAAATATAGCGTATACTCCTTTCGACGGCAGCATTGTCCTCAAAGGAAGAACTCTCCTGAGTCATCTGTGATGGGGTGCCTGATGATAGTGGTACAGTTGATTTGAAGATGTCTCTCTGTGTCTGGAAGAGATGCCATTTAGCTATGTTTTTATGAGGACATGATATTCGAGGCTTTGCACAAGCACAATGCCAGGTGTTCCTCAGAGCATTGTAAGTCACAAATATTCTGCCAAGACGGCAGAAACTGTGTATTTCCGGCTCAAATACAGACAAACAGATCTGTGTTGAGGATCCACCAAAATCCACCCTCACACAAAGTGGAGCATGTCCCATCTGGGCAGCTTTCTGCCTCTTTATGCATGTAGCAGCTTTGGCCTCTCCAAAAAATTTAAGGTCCACCATTTCCATCACGATGTGCTCTTGAAGAAAAACTTCCTTTACAGTTTCTCGGCAGTAATCTAGTGAGCGAAGGTGCTCACATCAACTGAAGCCTAGTCCGCTCCGCTGGGCCAGCAACTGGTATTGCTGACATTCCTCCAGCTCACATCTGATATTGTGAGACATCCCCCATGTTTTCCTCTGAACGTGAACTGGCACAGAAAACCCATGGCCAGTTCTCTGCACAGCAAATAACCCTGTAGTTTCATCTACACAAACACACTGCAGATGACTGTCCAGGCAAACATCTATTTATTGGTTGGAGTGCTTCCTCATCATGTGAGCCTTGTAGTTTTTGGTACGAAGAGTAAGGCCACAGTGAGGGCATGTCATTTTCATGGACTTTCCATCAGCTGCAGTTTTATTGAACACAGAGGATAGAGCATATGAATGTTCTAACAAAGACTCAGAAAATGGTTCAGATACCGAAGACAAAACCTTGGGGGGGAGACGGGGCTCCTCGAAGAGTACTGCCGGAGGAATACGGGTCTCCTCGGAGAGTTCAGCAGAGAGCAGTCCTGATAATGGTGGCTGACTTGGCATTGAAGAATGCTGACAAGACAGTAAATGCCTTGCCATATCCCCACGCCGTATGATTGTAATCTTACAAACAGGGCAGTGAAAGTGTCCTGTTGTCCTACAAGGCAGCCTGCACCGGCATATCATTTTATCTGTAAGAGAAAAAAACAAACAAACAAACAAACAGACGTAATTTAAATGTAGTTGTATAGAATGCAATCAATTTGTCTAACAATCAGATTGTACATGTTAACAAAAACATCCAAGCCAACCTCAATAATGAAAGCAAAATGGTATGGATCACAAAAGTTATGTCAAGAAAAGTGGTGAAAAGTAAATAAAAATATATTTTATAAAAACACTATTTTTGTTGCAGATGAATGAACTGAACTGTACAATATCAACAGCAACTTTTAAGTCAACAAAGATACTGCAGAAATGCTTAAAAAAGTGCATATTTATAACTATAAAGTATATTTAATACAAACATACCTTTGAAAGGCAAAGCATTTTTTATATGCACACTTAGATGCTCCTCAATCTTTGCCCTGACAGTAGGGCTGAAAGTGGGGCACAGAGGGCAGTGAGAGTCCTCTGCAACACGTGTTGCATTCCTGCAATTCTGGCTTTAAGCCCGAATTCCAGATTGATATGTGCATCTAAAACAGAGAGAGAAACAGATAAACACCATATACACATTTAAGTTAAGGTTTTAGCAGAAATAACAATTTACAGTTGGCATGTAATAGATTTGGGAAGAAAATTCTTGAAAAAAACCCACAAATATTTTACAAGACACTTTAATTTGTGAGACATGTTTCTATTGACATATAACAGTCAATTGAACAGGGGCTAACTAAAATCTAGGCAATAAAAAAGCTGTACAGAATAGAATAACGAATAGAAGTATTGATAAATATATAAATCTGTTTGTGACGAAATTTACAGTGTTGACGCTAACCAAAGGTGTCACAAGTACACACGTTCCTTACTACAGTTTAGATACCTCTGTTTAAAAAGCACCCACTCGACTTTTTAGTCAAGTCGAAGTAAGAAGTACAGGGTCTAAAATATAATTTATGTACAAATTTTTGAAGTAATCTTGCGTCCAAAGCACGCGTGCGGGGGGCTGATTTACAAATGTACGGATTACAAAGTACAGATACGCGTGCTAAAATGTGAGAAGTTGAAGTATAAAGAAGTATACAGTAGGCACAAAAAAGTACAGCAGTAAAGTAAAGATACCAGAAAATTCTACTTAAGTACAGTATTGAAGTATTCGTTATTTTGCATCTCTGACGCCAACAATAAATCATACTCTAATGCAAAATGTGTTTTTTGCTTCTTCTCGCCCACAGAAGCCGTTAATCCAGCTCTCTTACTTAAACCAGGCCCAGGAAAAAGGATATTTGTGTGTTTCTCTGCCATGGAGCACGATGGAAAAAACATTAAAATAAGGAGGAATGTTGTTGTAACGCAAAAAAAAGTGGCAACATGATCATTGTAAGAAAACTAGACGATTCCTAGAATTATGAAATCACTAACGGCAAATTTATTTAAGAAAGACTTAACCAACCTTTGCGATCAACTTGCAAGACTTCCACGGTATCCATGCGTGCTTCCGGCTACTGTGGAGGTCACGTGTATCCGGTTACTGTGGAGCTCCACAGTGGCTGCAGCCAGACCCTTCTCCAAAATACGGCAGAAGGGAGCGGCGAAGAGGTTTTTTCTTTTTTCTTTTCCAAACTTTATTGAAATTATAAAGCAAACAGTCAGTCATTCCAGTTCAGTTTGTACAGTAGACATACAAGGCAAATAAGAGTAACAATATACAGTACAATGAAATAAGAAGGATAAATAAATAAAGGATAAAAAAGAAAAAAAAGGGGGGGAATGTGACAGACTTCATAACAACTTTGTACTTGAAAGTTGTGACAGCTCATTCGTTAAACATTTCTGAATGAATTTCAATCAATGATAAACCTTTTATATTGGAAGTTAATTTAAGAGAGTTCGAGTAATATTCAATTTCAATCAAAAACAAATTTAATGATGGGGTTGAGTCTTGAAATTGACATTTATGTATATGGAATTTCCCTAATAAGATGGAGCGGCTGAAGAGTGAACTGTCAAAAGTACTGAATATGACATCACTTATTTATGTGCGAATGTTTAATAATTAAAGTCAGTCATATATCCACAAACACAACAAGCTGAAAGTCATATATATATATATATATATATATATATATATATATATATATATATATATATATATATATATATATATATATCATAATAATCTGACAATACTATAATATTGGCCATATTATATTTACATTACCACAGTGAGATGGCTTTAGTCTCATGAACAACATTAACTAATTGTTATTTAATAACTAATCTTGAAATGACTGTTCAGTACAGAAATGAAGCCCAACAATCATGTTTCACAGTCCTGTGGTCTCAGCCTCAGATACTCAGCTAATCAAAGTGATGTCATGACAAAAATGAATGACCAACAAAACATTTTTCTCCTTCATTTCTGTCACACAAAGCTGTATGTAACGTGTCTCGCGGTTAGTATCATGGTTGCTAGGCAACCTGAACAGCGCGACGAAGCGTATACCGTCCCATTTTACAAGTCTCTCACTTCCACACTTCTCGTACTCATAGTACGCACCGTACGTAGTACGCGTAGTGCGCGTACTTCAAGCGTGCAGACCCCTGAGTAGTAATATACCTGTACTTTTTTGAATGGATGTTTGTACAGTATTTGTGTGTGCCTGTATGTCTGTGTCTATATGTCAGGTTGGGTGTCAGACGCCACCTCTCTGGGGACATCTCAGGCCCTCCAAGGTTTGGAGGCCTATCTCCCCCCACCACCACTTCCCCTGCCAGTGGCGGACTCCCTCAGACATCGATGCGTTGGTGGTTCTTTGTGTCTGGGGATGGGCGTCCAGGTACACACCGGCTCACTCCTTGGCGGCCGCTTGTCGGGGCCTGGAGCCTGGGGCTTGCTCGGGCCACTTCGGAGGTGGGGTGCCCCCGGCCTCTCGGCCTGGGGCTCGGTCACTCTGGCACAGCTGGCTGCCGGCGGAGCTCACGGGCGCGTCACTGCAACTCCCCCTGGCTTCTGCTCCACGGCTGCTGAGTGAGCCCTCATCTGGGACTCTCCTCAGCTCTTTCTGGGACAGTGGCGCGGCTGCCCCTCTGTTGGTCTTCCTTGGTCTCTTGTGTTCTGGGGGCCTCTGGATGTCTGGAGTTTTGATCTCCTCCATACCTGCTTCATGCCCTGGAGGATGGGGCTGTGGCCCCCCCACACCCTCTAGCAGATCATTACATGAAGGAACCTTTTAAAAAAAACAAGCGCGTCCATGCTCACAGGTGTACACACGGGTGATCACACCCACAAACTACACCCTTTTTGGCTCCTACCTCAAAGCACACTGTGTGCTGTTGATCTTATGTGCTGCACAATAATGTTTAATATTTAGTATTTACTGTCATATTCCCATATATCATTGTGATGTTGTTTATTCTATTACTCTTGTTCTCTTCTGCTTGTTTTCTTTTTTCTTTCTCAGCAGGTGATCCAGGTGATCGATATATGCATTTTTTTTCTTTTTTTTTCTGCCCGTTCTGTTGGTTTTTGTCTTTTGCCCTTCTCCCCCATCCCTCTTCTCAGCTGTTTCTCTTTCCCTCTTTCTTTCTCCCCTTCTTTCCCCCAGTCAAGTCTGTCCCGTATTCAGTAAGTGAAAAAAAAAAAAACAATAAAAGGTGAATCAAATGGACCATTATGGCAAGGCTGGGATGGTCAATTTGGTAAAGTAAATCCGTTGGGCATCTTTCTTTGCCTTTAGACAACAATTCTGATGGCAAAAGAGCCAAACGGGACAGGCAAAAAAAAAAAAAAGAAAAAAAGAAAGAAACTGTGATACTTCTAAAAGTACATATTCACACTAGCGCTGTATCAACCCCAATGTGGCTTTAATGCTACTAGTCTTATAATTATCTACTAGTCTGCAACAGTTAGACTCGATGATTACACATAGATGATTTAACTACTTTAGGGGCATTTCACTTTTCTAAAAGTTTCACAGGCCAATAGCACCGCAAACAACATGTATTCTTTTAGAAATAAACTGTGATACTTCTAAAAAACACATATTCACACCTAGTCACACTCTGTAACAGTTAGACAGAGGGGGTGCTGTTAGGCTCCCAACAGTCTGCAAAAAGGTATGAAGCAACAAAAGAGGCTCCCTTATCAAAAGCATCCCAGCCCAAAGGTGTTTCTTCACAAACAGTTAATTCCATTATCTTATCATGTATCTACCAGTCTGCAACCGTTAGGCTCCCAAATGTCTGCAAAAGAAGTCATGTAATGTAATGACACCTCCTACTGGGCTGGGCTAACACATACACATATAAAACGGACTCCTTCACCATTTGGAGCATCAACAGAGTGACCTAAGGAACACAGACACCTCTAACTAAGGAGTGCAGGATGACATCTGTATCAACCATGACGAGCAGCCAGGACATCGCCCAAGCCACAGCCGTACTAGGTACTGTGACGAGGGGCCCTCATCGCAAAAAGCAGCGCTGTGAAAACGCCGTAGATGGGACTGAATTTAAGCTAGAATATCGAGGCAGTAATGGGTATGTGTATACCGTTGATCAGGAGATACTTTATTTTGTATTCTTATAATCAGTTATCATTGATTAATCATTTACCATTGTTGAATCTGTTCACAGAATAATCTTTGAATCACATCTATGTTACTTTGACCAAATATTAATGCACACAGATGATCAGTACTTGGACACCGGCCTGTCTGCGTTCAGTTCTGCACGTAC
This sequence comes from Astatotilapia calliptera, assembly GCF_964374335.1. Lineage (NCBI taxonomy): Eukaryota > Metazoa > Chordata > Actinopteri > Cichliformes > Cichlidae > Astatotilapia > Astatotilapia calliptera. Next base: position 287,889 of record NC_137432.1, on the reverse strand, counting down.
GCCGGCCTGTAATCACATGCACGGACTTATATAACACACGCACGTTTACACTCACACTTAGTAATAATAGGAGGGTCGTCTGAGGACAGTTTTTCTGATAGATACACTTTCACAAAATGCACAATGTAATACACACTTGTTTTTCTTTAAGAGTAGCAGTTGATGTCTATATTAGGACAAGGTTTTGAAGAGGAGGGCAATTGTTATCATTTCCAGTAAAGATCCAACTGTGATGTCATAATGGTAATATAAGGAGACGGGACGGTCCAGTCGACGAAGGATTGTATTGCAAATTGTCTTTCCCACACTGACTGCGCAAAGTGTGTAATAAAGATCACTATTTTTGACACCTACTTCGGCCTGGGCTTGCTTTCTTCTCTTACCTGAATCGAACGGACCGTAACAATTCCTGGTGCTCGAAACCCGGTTGGGGAGGAGTAGAATCCGCAGCTTGTCGTGGAGGTGACAAAGGGGCGAAGGCCAGCAGCTTATCTGAGTGACGCCAGGCGGAATAAGAAAGGTGAGTAGTGCCACCTGTTGATGTTTATCCAAAGGCGCTATATTGGAAGTTAAAACTAAATTTAATTAAACAATATTCACTCAGTATAGGCTTCTGGCGTTGGTCCATAGTGATCTTGAGTAATTAGTTTTAAAATTAAAATAGGGCATATTAGTCTGACTAAATTCATTGCTGTTTATTTTGGGGGTGAATTTTGAGCTAAGAGGTTATATGTGTTTAAGACAATACAGTTTAAAGTGTTTGATGCCAGACAGTAAATCGGTAGTGTAGGAAATTTGGTTTTTATTGGGTAGCAAAAACGCGGTTTTGGGCCTCAGATAATTAAACTGGGGAGGGCAGAGTGCCCACAGTGAGGCTTTTAAAATAATTAAAGGTTTTTTAGGACGGGGGGCGCAGGATCCCCTAAGAGCGCAGCTGCTCAGCACCGTGGCGGTGACTCCTGATCGCGGACGCGTGGTTAGGCTATTTGCTCGGTTGGTTGCCGGGGAAGTTCGAGCATCCCAAACAAACCAAAGCGGTCGACGAAGACCACTTTCTTACTGCGCTTGATTGATTGACAGGGTCGGGGACCCGGCCGGGACCACTCAACGTCGTTGGCCTGTGAGCTTTAAGTAAAGCTGAAGGCGTGGGTTTGATACTAGCGCCAGAGGTGGAGCTCCTTTCCAGCTGCGGGAAACGGTTATAAATTAATTAGTATTTAGAAATTAGACCGCGGCCGGCGAGGGCGGTCCCGACGCGTGTAATTGACCAGCAAGGCGCGGCCTGGGCTATAGATGCTTTTAAATTGGTCTAAAAATTAGAAATACCGGTATAGAAATAAGAAGTGAAATGAAATAAAAAGATAGGCTGTTCTGGCATATAGTGTTTTCTTATGTCTATGCGGGCCCGTGAGAGAGTTATTCCCATACAGCTTATGACAAAATTTGATCCGAAGTGATTGATGGCCCTAATCACGACCTTTTGACCCCCCGCCCCTCCCCTCCGTGGGAAACCCCCGCGTGACGAATCGTATCCGGAGAAAGGGGGGTGGGAAACCCCCGCGTGACGAATCGTATCCTGAGAAAGGGGGGCGGACCCCGGAAGCGCGCCATCTGTTGCTAACCGTAACGAATTGCACCCCGAGAAAGGAGGGGTGAACCCCCGGAAGCGCGTCATCTGTTGTTGGGGGAAAAAAAAAAAGTTTTTAGAGGGAGGGGGAAAACCTCCGGAAGCGCGTCATCTGTTGTTGGGGAAAAAAGTTTTTAGAGAGGGGGAAACCTCCAGAAGCGCGCCATCTGTTGGAGGGGAATAAAAAAGCAGAGAGAGGAGTCCGTCACAATTTCTAAGGCACAGACACAAGATGGATTTCCTTCTGCAGCCCCGCAGCGGTCCTGTGTCCGATGAGATCTGCTCTCCCAAAGAAGAAGGTTTTGAATATGACATATTCAAATACAGCATATTTACTATGGAAGGCATCGATCCGGACCTTATGACCCTACCGGAAATACTCCGGAAGTGTCTAGTCATTTTCAGACCTGTTGCATCATGTTCCCTAACCACAGCGGTGATGCAGCAGATGATTCTGTGATGAAAAGAAGAACTTTCTATCCGCTTGTAACCTACAGGCTGCCTATGTGTAAAAAAAAAAAAAAAAAAAAAAAAAAAAAAAAAAAAAAAAAAAAAATTGAATAAATATCGCTTAGTGAATACTACTTTTCCTTTTGAGAGTCCTTTTTTTACAAGAGACTGAAAAAACAAACCAGCGACAGGCGATCTTGTTTCACACACACACACACACACACACACACACACACCCACCTCTGTGGGAAAGAGTCAACCATGAGAGTTTTGTCGACAGCAATTGTCCATTTGGCAAAACAAATATCCGTCTCAAAGCCGTATTTTACCGTTGCAGAAAACAGAAGGCGTTCACAAGAAGGCACACACACACACACACACACACACACACACACACACACACACACACACACACACACCCACCCCCACCCCGCGGACCAAGGAGGAGTGAGTCAGCAGATATCAGTTTTGTTTTTTTTATGTTTTTTTTTCTCAATGCTTATATCCTATAACACGCCATCCAAAAAAAAAAATATTATTATTATTAAAACATCTATATGAGGTAGGTTTTGCGCAACCTGCTCCTTGTCAGACCAAAGTAGAGAGTTTTTTCTTCAATACTTTAACAATAAGTTTTCTCAATAGATAGAAAATGATGACGCTGAGGAGTCAACATTCGATATTATCATTGCTTGTAACCCTGTTTTTTACATCTCCCCATAAAACTAGTCTTAGCGAGGAAAAAAGCTCATATTCGAATAAGTTTATTAAAGCACCCCCTCTGTGGGAACGAGTCAACCATGAGCCGAGTTTTGTCAACAGCAATTGTCCATTTGGTAAAACAAATATCCGTCTCAAAGTCGTATTTTACCGTTGCAGAAAACAGACGGCGTTCACAAGAAGGCCCACACACACACACACACACACACACACACACACACACACACACACACACCCCGCGAGGCAAGGAGGAGTTTTTTTCTTCATTACTTTTTTACAATAAGTTTTCTCACTAGATAGAAAATGATGACGCTGAGGAGTCAGCATCCGATATTATCATTGCTTGTAACCCTGTTTTTTACATCTCCCCATAAAACTAGTCTTAGCGAGGAAAAAAAATCTAATTATTCGAATAAGTTTATTAAAGCACCCCCTCTGTGGGAACGAGTCAACCATGAGCCGAGTTTTGTCAACAGCAAGAACAAGGTCAGACAGCAATTGTCCATTTGGTAAAACAAATACCCGTCTCAAAGCCATATTTTACCGTTGCGGAATGGGGGGAAAACAGACGGCGTTCGCAAGAAGGCAATCAAAAAAAAACAAACCCCCTCTAACTACCGGTATTGTCAAGAGAAAGATGCGAAAAACAGATGCTTCGCTAGACTAGGATAAAATGAGAGAAGAAGCGGAAGGGGAGTCGCTATCTGTGACAGTTCTACCAATCGCGAGGAAGAATCCGAGAATATTATGTCAGCATCCCGTTCAAACAACGCCGCCGATCAGAGGGCCATCTCGCCGGATCTGTTCATACCTCACCCCGGTAAGTTTTTTTCTTTACGACTTTAAATTATATATCAACAGAGATGTCAATAATTTGATTACTTTCTTTTAGATTTCTACATCAATGATTTCACGCAAGTGGACTACGGTACGTTTAAATAAGTATATACCATTTTTTAAACAAGTTTAGATAGACTTGATTTAACCATGCTCTGATACTTACAGAAACAATCGATAATGCAGTGAGTAACAGCAGAAATCCGGCCGTTTTCCACGGCGAATTAGAAGCCATATCCCCCGCAGAATCTCCGCTGCCGCCGCATCGAAGAGAAGACGGCACTATTTCCGTCTCCGCATACCGGGAGAACCGCGGAGAAAAAAGTTTTAAAATCGAAGGTAAACAATATGATGCATTATCAGCCATTTTGTTGAATAACAGGATGTGACGGAGTAATCCGAGTGTGCTATACCGCCCCTCCCGACCCGGAGCAGATTTTTTAAAAAAGTTTTGCTTTATTTCTCGACAGAGGTAACCGAGAATATACAGACCCCGCCGCAGCGAAAAGAAGAAGAAGAAGACGACGTTATTTTCGTCAACGCATACCGGGAGAACTGCAGGAAAATACCTTTTAAACCAAAAGGTAAACAATATGATGCAATATCCGTCATTTCGATAAATATCAGGATGTGGCGGAGTAATCCGAGTGTGCTATACCGCCCCTCCCGACTTGGAGTGGTATAAAGCGAGCTAAAAAGTTTTTTTTTTTTTTTTGTTTTTTTTTTGTTTTTTTTTTATTAAATCTTTCTCTTTTCTGTTTTATTTCTCGGCAGCCGAGATTGCGGATATACCTATTCAACCCCCCTCCGCTACAGACAATTGCGCGGAGGAGCGAGGTAAATAAAAAAGTTTTTTCATTCTCGAAAAATAGGAAAGAGGAGGTTGTTTTCTTAAATCTCTTCTGTTTTATTTTCTCGGCAGCCGAGATTGCGGATTTACCTAACCAATCCCCCGCCGCTACAGACAATCGGGCGGAGGAGCGAGGTAAATAAAAAAGTTTTTTTCATTCTCGAAAAATAGGAAGGATGAGATTGTTTTCTTAAATCTCTTCTGTTTTATTTTCCCCGACAGAGACCGATACAGAAAATCAGACTGAAGAAAATCAGGTTGAGGAGGAACCGTCCAGATCGCCTCCTCTCAGGAGAGTGAGAGCTCCTCTCGGAAGACTGAGAGGTAATTGACGGGGGGGGGGGGGGGTGAATCGATCCTATTAATCTTCTCTGCTCTATAAAAAATGTAAGGTTTAAAAAATACATTCTGTCCGTCTTTTCTTACAGCTCGACGGATGCTTCATAAGAAGAGAATCCTTGAAAAACTCGCTTTCATGTACGTCGCAACAGTTCGCACATATGCATCGATATACAGACACAAGGACCTGTAAAGTAAAAGCATGTAAAAGTCTGTGAATTAAGAAATAAAGAAAATCATGTCGGAAGAACACAGCATTCCTGAGGCTTTGTTGGAAGCCGTGGCAGAATTAAACAGAAACGATGAACATTTAGCCCCACCGTTAGAAAACAATATAGCCCCACCACCACCAAACGACCCTCTACAACCTTTAGAAAACGCATTGCAGATCCTCCTTCAAAACATTGAAAACGAGCGGCTTGCCGGTCTACTGAACTTTGACCCTCTGCAGCCGATAGAAAATGCTCTTCAGCTCTACGACCGGCAGCAGGGGGAGCAGCAGGTGCAGGTGGAGCAGCATCATCATCAGCAGCCCAGGGAGGAGGAGGAGGAGGAGGACCGGCCTGCTGAGCATCAACAAGGAGGAGGATCTCGGGTACAGAACGATGCGGTGACTCGCCGCGAACATTTTAATAATTTCGAAATAAGGCGAGTATTTAACATTCCCTCTCCGGATGAAGCGAGCGACCTCGCTCAATTTTACCTCGACGTCAGGGATAATTTTGTAGATCTAGCGGATAGGGTCAGACCGGAAGTTAGTCGTAACGACCGGGTTCAACTGGAGATCATCAGCGAGCACGCGCGAAATCACTCTGTTTTTAACGTCGACGACGAAAGCGCTGAAAACATTGTACCGGTTTTTGAGGACCTGCTAGCCAGGCTGATACAATCAAACGGAGCGATCGTCGCAGGCTCTCCCCTAGAAATTGTTGTGCAAGTAATTAGAAATCCTAGAGGCGGTGGCAGTAATGACCCGCGTAAAAAGATTCACAAAATGTTAGACGATGAAATTCTAGTCAAAAAGCGTCGCTGTCTGTACGTGGTAAAAAACAAAAACGATAATCTGTGTTTTGCCATCAACCTGATTCACCTCACTCAACCTCATTTCACAGATAAACAGGCCCTGGAACGCGGCAGAGAGCTGCAGCGTTTAGCGGGGTTGAGCGATCGCACTCAGGTAACTCTCACCGACATAGGTAAATTCGAACAAATACTAAAACGTAAAATCGTCGTGTTTTACCGCCCGGCCGAGGACAGAACTCTTTCATTAATCGAAACAGACTACCCGAACACACGTCACCCGCTGTACTTATTCTTATTCCGCCATCACTATTACGGAATAAAAAATCTAAAAACATTTTTAGGAATCCAGTACATTTGCAACGAATGTCACCGCGGGTATTATAAAAGAGAGGAACACTTTTGCCAAAACCGCTGCAACCTCTGTTTTGACCCCGCATGCCCCTCTCACTTTCTGGACTCTGTAATCTGTACGGATTGTAACAGATCATGTCGCACACGTGCGTGTTATTTAAAACACAAACAACCAGGAATTCACTCCGGTTCAGACCTCAGCGTTTGTCAACAATTGTATAAATGTCCGGACTGCAATCGCCTCTCCCGTCGCGGAATGCACAGGTGCACAGCCGCCAGATGTAAAATCTGTCGCGCGGAGCTTCCTCCCGACGACGATCAACACCTGTGTTACATCCAACCTTTGAAACATGAAAACTCTGATAACGCTTCCATAATCTTTTATGACTTTGAAACCTTCCCAGACAGGGAGGGGGCGCACGTCCCTTACCTAGTGTGCACAAAATCTCTAGAAGGAGAAGAGTGGCACGCTTACGGTGTAGACTGTGTTGAAAAGTTTCTCCAAAGATACAGAAGGAAAAAATATAGAGAGACCACGTTCGTTGCGCACAACGCGAAAGGGTTTGACAGCTATTTAATTCTAAGTCACCTGGTGGGGGGTGGGATGACGCCCTCTCTCATCATGCAAGGCAGTAAAATTATATGTTTCACAGAATCCGATTTCCTTCTCAAATTCATAGACTCGCTTTCTTTTCTCACCATGCGTCTCAGCGCTATGCCCAAAGCTTTAGGCTTCGAGGACAAATCCAAGGGATTTTTTCCTCACAAATTCAGCTCGCGGGACCGCTTAAAATACTCGGGTCCGTACCCTCCTCCTTCAGATTACGGGGTGGAGCGCATGTCACCTCCCGAAAGGGCTGAGTTCTTGCGATGGCACTGCGAGGCCTCCCGGGGAGTGTTTAACTTTGAAAAAGAATCCCTGTATTACTGCCGAAACGACGTTAATATCTTGAGAGAGGCGTGCGTAAAGTTCAGAGACGGGTTTATAGGCGAAACTAAAGTAGACCCTTTCAGCTGCGTCACTATAGCTTCAGCCTGCATGAAAGTGTTTCTCACCAATTTCCTACCCGAAAACAGTCTGGCCATCCCCTCGCCCGACAACTACGGGCGCAGATTCAAAGCCTATTCGCACGCATCCATTCAGTGGCTGGAGTGGGTAGCTCACTCTCAGAAAATTCCCGTTCAACACGCTCTCACATCCGGCGGGGAGAAAAAAATAGGCCCGTACTTTGTTGACGGATACGCGCTGATTAACGGGGAAAAGTGGGTGTGGGAATTTCTGGGATGCTTTTATCACGGGTGTCCAAAATGCTACAGACCTGAGGAAATCTGCCCTCTGACCCGCGCTCCTTACGGGGACCTGCACGCCTCGCCTCGGCAGAGGCGTGCAGGTCCCCGTAAGGAGCGCGGGTCAGAGGGCAGATTTCCTCAGGTCTGTAGCATTTTGGACACCCTCGCGGTCCCGCGAGCTGAATTTGTGAGGAAAAAATCCCTTGGATTTGTCCTCGAAGCCTAAAGCTTTGGGCATAGCGCTGAGACGCATGGTGAGAAAAGAAAGCGAGTCTATGAATTTGAGAAGGAAATCGGATTCTGTGAAACATATAATTTTACTGCCTTGCATGATGAGAGAGGGCGTCATCCCACCCCCCACCAGGTGACTTAGAATTAAATAGCTGTCAAACCCTTTCGCGTTGTGCGCAACGAACGTGGTCTCTCTATATTTTTTCCTTCTGTATCTTTGGAGAAACTTTTCAACACAGTCTACACCGTAAGCGTGCCACTCTTCTCCTTCTAGAGATTTTGTGCACACTAGGTAAGGGACGTGCGCCCCCTCCCTGTCTGGGAAGGTTTCAAAGTCATAAAAGATTATGGAAGCGTTATCAGAGTTTTCATGTTTCAAAGGTTGGATGTAACACAGGTGTTGATCGTCGTCGGGAGGAAGCTCCGCGCGACAGATTTTACATCTGGCGGCTGTGCACCTGTGCATTCCGCGACGGGAGAGGCGATTGCAGTCCGGACATTTATACAATTGTTGACAAACGCTGAGGTCTGAACCGGAGTGAATTCCTGGTTGTTTGTGTTTTAAATAACACGCACGTGTGCGACATGATCTGTTACAATCCGTACAGATTACAGAGTCCAGAAAGTGAGAGGGGCATGCGGGGTCAAAACAGAGGTTGCAGCGGTTTTGGCAAAAGTGTTCCTCTCTTTTATAATACCCGCGGTGACATTCGTTGCAAATGTACTGGATTCCTAAAAATGTTTTTAGATTTTTTATTCCGTAATAGTGATGGCGGAATAAGAATAAGTACAGCGGGTGACGTGTGTTCGGGTAGTCTGTTTCGATTAATGAAAGAGTTCTGTCCTCGGCCGGGCGGTAAAACACGACGATTTTACGTTTTAGTATTTGTTCGAATTTACCTATGTCGGTGAGAGTTACCTGAGTGCGATCGCTCAACCCCGCTAAACGCTGCAGCTCTCTGCCGCGTTCCAGGGCCTGTTTATCTGTGAAATGAGGTTGAGTGAGGTGAATCAGGTTGATGGCAAAACACAGATTATCGTTTTTGTTTTTTACCACGTACAGACAGCGACGCTTTTTGACTAGAATTTCATCGTCTAACATTTTGTGAATCTTTTTACGCGGGTCATTACTGCCACCGCCTCTAGGATTTCTAATTACTTGCACAACAATTTCTAGGGGAGAGCCTGCGACGATCGCTCCGTTTGATTGTATCAGCCTGGCTAGCAGGTCCTCAAAAACCGGTACAATGTTTTCAGCGCTTTCGTCGTCGACGTTAAAAACAGAGTGATTTCGCGCGTGCTCGCTGATGATCTCCAGTTGAACCCGGTCGTTACGACTAACTTCCGGTCTGACCCTATCCGCTAGATCTACAAAATTATCCCTGACGTCGAGGTAAAATTGAGCGAGGTCGCTCGCTTCATCCGGAGAGGGAATGTTAAATACTCGCCTTATTTCGAAATTATTAAAATGTTCGCGGCGAGTCACCGCATCGTTCTGTACCCGAGATCCTCCTCCTTGTTGATGCTCAGCAGGCCGGTCCTCCTCCTCCTCCTCCTCCCTGGGCTGCTGATGATGATGCTGCTCCACCTGCACCTGCTGCTCCCCCTGCTGCCGGTCGTAGAGCTGAAGAGCATTTTCTATCGGCTGCAGAGGGTCAAAGTTCAGTAGACCGGCAAGCCGCTCGTTTTCAATGTTTTGAAGGAGGATCTGCAATGCGTTTTCTAAAGGTTGTAGAGGGTCGTTTGGTGGTGGTGGGGCTATATTGTTTTCTAACGGTGGGGCTAAATGTTCATCGTTTCTGTTTAATTCTGCCACGGCTTCCAACAAAGCCTCAGGAATGCTGTGTTCTTCCGACATGATTTTCTTTATTTCTTAATTCACAGACTTTTACATGCTTTTACTTTACAGGTCCTTGTGTCTGTATATCGATGCATATGTGCGAACTGTTGCGACGTACATGAAAGCGAGTTTTTCAAGGATTCTCTTCTTATGAAGCATCCGTCGAGCTGTAAGAAAAGACGGACAGAATGTATTTTTTAAACCTTACATTTTTTATAGAGCAGAGAAGATTAATAGGATCGATTCACCCCCCCCCCCCCCCGTCAATTACCTCTCAGTCTTCCGAGAGGAGCTCTCACTCTCCTGAGAGGAGGCGATCTGGACGGTTCCTCCTCAACCTGATTTTCTTCAGTCTGATTTTCTGTATCGGTCTCTGTCGGGGAAAATAAAACAGAAGAGATTTAAGAAAACAATCTCATCCTTCCTATTTTTCGAGAATGAAAAAAACTTTTTTATTTACCTCGCTCCTCCGCCCGATTGTCTGTAGCGGCGGGGGATTGGTTAGGTAAATCCGCAATCTCGGCTGCCGAGAAAATAAAACAGAAGAGATTTAAGAAAACAACCTCCTCTTTCCTATTTTTCGAGAATGAAAAAACTTTTTTATTTACCTCGCTCCTCCGCGCAATTGTCTGTAGCGGAGGGGGGTTGAATAGGTATATCCGCAATCTCGGCTGCCGAGAAATAAAACAGAAAAGAGAAAGATTTAATAAAAAAAAAAAAAAAAAAAAAAAAAAAAAAAACTTTTTAGCTCGCTTTATACCACTCCAAGTCGGGAGGGGCGGTATAGCACACTCGGATTACTCCGCCACATCCTGATATTTATCGAAATGACGGATATTGCATCATATTGTTTACCTTTTGGTTTAAAAGGTATTTTCCTGCAGTTCTCCCGGTATGCGTTGACGAAAATAACGTCGTCTTCTTCTTCTTCTTTTCGCTGCGGCGGGGTCTGTATATTCTCGGTTACCTCTGTCGAGAAATAAAGCAAAACTTTTTTAAAAAATCTGCTCCGGGTCGGGAGGGGCGGTATAGCACACTCGGATTACTCCGTCACATCCTGTTATTCAACAAAATGGCTGATAATGCATCATATTGTTTACCTTCGATTTTAAAACTTTTTTCTCCGCGGTTCTCCCGGTATGCGGAGACGGAAATAGTGCCGTCTTCTCTTCGATGCGGCGGCAGCGGAGATTCTGCGGGGGATATGGCTTCTAATTCGCCGTGGAAAACGGCCGGATTTCTGCTGTTACTCACTGCATTATCGATTGTTTCTGTAAGTATCAGAGCATGGTTAAATCAAGTCTATCTAAACTTGTTTAAAAAATGGTATATACTTATTTAAACGTACCGTAGTCCACTTGCGTGAAATCATTGATGTAGAAATCTAAAAGAAAGTAATCAAATTATTGACATCTCTGTTGATATATAATTTAAAGTCGTAAAGAAAAAAACTTACCGGGGTGAGGTATGAACAGATCCGGCGAGATGGCCCTCTGATCGGCGGCGTTGTTTGAACGGGATGCTGACATAATATTCTCGGATTCTTCCTCGCGATTGGTAGAACTGTCACAGATAGCGACTCCCCTTCCGCTTCTTCTCTCATTTTATCCTAGTCTAGCGAAGCATCTGTTTTTCGCATCTTTCTCTTGACAATACCGGTAGTTAGAGGGGGTTTGTTTTTTTTTGATTGCCTTCTTGCGAACGCCGTCTGTTTTCCCCCCATTCCGCAACGGTAAAATATGGCTTTGAGACGGGTATTTGTTTTACCAAATGGACAATTGCTGTCTGACCTTGTTCTTGCTGTTGACAAAACTCGGCTCATGGTTGACTCGTTCCCACAGAGGGGGTGCTTTAATAAACTTATTCGAATAATTAGATTTTTTTTCCTCGCTAAGACTAGTTTTATGGGGAGATGTAAAAAACAGGGTTACAAGCAATGATAATATCGGATGCTGACTCCTCAGCGTCATCATTTTCTATCTATTGAGAAAACTTATTGTAAAAAAGTAATGAAGAAAAAAACTCCTCCTTGCCTCGCGGGGTGTGTGTGTGTGTGTGTGTGTGTGTGTGTGTGTGTGTGTGTGTGTGTGTGTGTGTGTGGGCCTTCTTGTGAACGCCGTCTGTTTTCTGCAACGGTAAAATACGACTTTGAGACGGATATTTGTTTTACCAAATGGACAATTGCTGTTGACAAAACTCGGCTCATGGTTGACTCGTTCCCACAGAGGGGGTGCTTTAATAAACTTATTCGAATATGAGCTTTTTTCCTCGCTAAGACTAGTTTTATGGGGAGATGTAAAAAACAGGGTTACAAGCAATGATAATATCGAATGTTGACTCCTCAGCGTCATCATTTTCTATCTATTGAGAAAACTTATTGTTAAAGTATTGAAGAAAAAACTCTCTACTTTGGTCTGACAAGGAGCAGGTTGCGCAAAACCTACCTCATATAGATGTTTTAATAATAATAATATTTTTTTTTTTGGATGGCGTGTTATAGGATATAAGCATTGAGAAAAAAAAACATAAAAAAAACAAAACTGATATCTGCTGACTCACTCCTCCTTGGTCCGCGGGGTGGGTGTGTGTGTGTGTGTGTGTGTGTGTGTGTGTGTGTGTGTGTGTGTGTGTGTGTGTGTGTGTGTGTGTGTGCCTTCTTGTGAACGCCTTCTGTTTTCTGCAACGGTAAAATACGGCTTTGAGACGGATATTTGTTTTGCCAAATGGACAATTGCTGTCGACAAAACTCTCATGGTTGACTCTTTCCCACAGAGGTGGGTGTGTGTGTGTGTGTGTGTGTGTGTGTGTGTGTGAAACAAGATCGCCTGTCGCTGGTTTGTTTTTTCAGTCTCTTGTAAAAAAAGGACTCTCAAAAGGAAAAGTAGTATTCACTAAGCGATATTTATTCAATTTTTTTTTTTTTTTTTTTTTTTTTTTTTTTTTTTTTTTTTTACACATAGGCAGCCTGTAGGTTACAAGCAGATAGAAAGTTCTTCTTTTCATCACAAGCTATGGTGTATCTTAAAGGTTACAAGCGGATAGAAAGTTCTTCTTTTCATCACAGAATCATCTGCTGCATCACCGCTGTGGTTAGGGAACATGATGCAACAGGTCTGAAAATGACTAGACACTTCCGGAGTATTTCCGGTAGGGTCATAAGGTCCGGATCGATGCCTTCCATAGTAAATATGCTGTATTTGAATATGTCATATTCAAAACCTTCTTCTTTGGGAGAGCAGATCTCATCGGACACAGGACCGCTGCGGGGCTGCAGAAGGAAATCCATCTTGTGTCTGTGCCTTAGAAATTGTGACGGACTCCTCTCTCTGCTTTTTTATTCCCCTCCAACAGATGGCGCGCTTCTGGAGGTTTCCCCCTCTCTAAAAACTTTTTTTCCCAACAACAGATGACGCGCTTCCGGGGGTTCACCCCTCCTTTCTCGGGGTGCAATTCGTTACGGTTAGCAACAGATGGCGCGCTTCCGGGGTCCGCCCCCCTTTCTCAGGATACGATTCGTCACGCGGGGGTTTCCCACCCCCCTTTCTCCGGATACGATTCGTCACGCGGGGGTTTCCCACGGAGGGGAGGGGCGGGGGGTCAAAAGGTCGTGATTAGGGCCATCAATCACTTCGGATCAAATTTTGTCATAAGCTGTATGGGAATAACTCTCTCCCGTGTGTATATAGAATATAAATTACCCGTGTGTGTGAATTTAAAAGTGTAAACTGTATAAACTGTCTTTTGTTGAATTTTTTCTGTGTGGATCCAGAGTGTGAAAAAACGAAAACGCCTTTCTCTTCTCTTGCTGGTAGAGAAGAGGACAGTGAGTGTGTGTGTGTATTTCTCCTTAGGAGAAAGGAGGGGCTGTGCTGTGCTGTGCGGTAGCGGGCACACGCGCGCGAGTACGAGCGGGCGTGTGTGTGTGTACAGCTGCGGCCTTGGTTTCATCTCCCTATTTCTCTATTTCTGTGCTTCTGAGTTTCGTTTGCTTAGGTGAAAGTGGGTTTCAGAAGTGTGGTTAGAAGATTTTAGTATATTAAATAAACTAAACCTTGTAGTCTTGTGTTTGTGATCTCCTAATGTGACTATGGTTTAATGGAATTTTATGAGTAATGATCTCTTGTGTAAAACTCTCGTAAGGTAGGAGTGTGGTGATAAATATATTGACAAAATTTGAGAACTTTGTGTGATTGCTGGGAGATTTTCTAGTTGGGTCGTATTTCCTTCTCTACCTGGAAAAGGCAGAGATCTGTGCTTTATTTGATGTGGTGTATATAAAGTCTTTTAAAGGTTGGTTGAGTCTCTCGTTATAAGGAGGGAAAACGGTGCATGGTAGATTGTCTGGATTATTTTCGCATGTAAAAACTTTGTAGTTGTTAGGGAAGTGAATGTGAGAGTGAATTTTCGCTGGCTTTGCGTGCTTAAAACTGTTGTATTAGACGTTTGTGAAGCTTGTAGCTTGAAAGGAGGATTAGAGAGTGTGTGTGTGAGTGTATGTGTGTCTGTGGGCGGTCTCTCTCTCTCAGGCTGGAGCCTAGCGGAAGTTCGGCTTGACCAGCTTGTGAGACTCTGACTGCCGAAAGGGAAATACAGCGAGGCAACCCCAAAGGGAGGAGCCTAAGACCGGCCATTTTGGTAAGGTAAGTGAGGTCAAAAAGCAAAATGGCTGAAGAGGAAAAGGCGACCCCTGGTGGGGGAAAGAGATACAAGCCACTGAAGGAGCAAATACAGCAATTGAAGAAAGCCATTAAAATGACTGAAGGGACTTCTTCAAAAGAGATTGCTCGTCAGTGTCAAGATTTAGAAAAAGAAGTGAAGGAATTATGTGAAAATCAACAGAAGACATTGGAGGACAGAATCCCTCTGCATTCCATCTTTCAACTGGAAGGTGAGAAATGTGAGAAGAGGATCAAGGAGCTTGAAGAGGAATCCTTAGGACGTTTTAAGGGGAGAAAAATAAAGGCTGAAAAGAAACTTATGATGGAAAAACAAAGTAAGTATTGCAAGCTTATGATTGTCTCCCAAGGTGTTTCTCACTGGATGCAAGAGGAAGTGAACGACATCAAGCCAGCCTTAAAAAAGGAAGCTGAGGCTGAGGGAAAGCTATATCCCAGCCTGAAGGACTTCCTGAGTGCCCCACCCCCACCTTATATCTGTCCAGTGGTGACTTTGGAGGGTGGCAACATGTGGGGGCCGGAAGGAAAAACAGGAAAAGTGACAGGTGGAATTGTCAATTTACAGGAGAATCCCACACCATCGACATCTGCTCCGGCCACAGTGGAGGCAGGCACAGGAGTAGTGCAGTCTCAATCAGGGGTACCTGCACAGAAAGCGAAGCAGCCTCAATCAGCGGCAGCTGCATCAGAGGTAAGTCAGCCCCACCCAGTTGCTGGGACATCACAAGGAATCACTACACGGGGGTTGATCTTGATCCCTCCCTCTCTTTTTAGCCCAGATAGAGCTACAGAAGAAGCTCAACCTGTGGCATCTACAAGTACCGGTCAGGTGACATCGCAACAGCCCAGCCAGGAAAATCCATCCCAGGAGGTCTGGACTTCAGAGGAAGACTCACCTTCAATGCAGTATCAGAGGGCGCCATCAAAGGCGACCCATAAAACCAATCAGAGGTCAACGGTTGACAATCCTGAGAAAGAACAGTGGCAAGGCCACGTTTTTGGGAAAGAATCTGACAATCGGGAGGCCGTGATACAGCTGGAACGCCTCTTGAGAAAACTGGAGGAGGAAGGCGTAGCAACACCACGTAGCGTAGCACAAACGCTTTATGCATTGGAAAAGGACTTGGCGGCCTCAGTAAAAAGCAACACACGAAAATCCAGAGAAGTGTCAAACCTGGAAAGGGGAGGATTCGCCCCAAATTTTCAGGCTCCCACAGGAATGACGACCCTTCGCTCTGGGAGAGTTCTGGAGGAACCAAGAGATATAAGACCGTCCATCTTTGAAAAGAATCGGAGGAAGACTGTTGCATTGCCAACTGGAGAAGGGCAGTGTGACGCAGAGGAGGAATTACCCCTCACAATGCCTTTATTGACGGGTGTACGGGGTGAACCAGTCTACCACCCCTATAACATCAGAGATCTTGAGGCTCTGGTGAAGCAGCTGCCCCCAATCACGGAGGGAGGAGCCGCTTGGTTGAGGAGACTAGGAAGTCTTACAGAAGGAGAGGAATTGGCCCTGGGGGATTTCCGAGCTATCGGCGGGAGGACCTTCAGAGGAGGAGGCCTCGCAGATGTAGAAGAGATAGCAAGAACTGTATGCCAACCAAACGACGTCCCCTATGCAAGGGTGCGAAATGCTCTCTCTGACGCAGTGCGTGAGAAGTATCCGACCCATAACATTGGCACTACACCTAGGATTGTTTGGAGCCCAGAACATTCCCCTAGAGAGTTTATGGAGCATGCAAAAGAACAGTGGATTCTTCAAACTGGTGAACATCCTGGGCATGAAGGAGAACCAAGGGCGTGGTTCCGATCTGCAGTGTTAGCAGGTCTCCCAGAACGAGTAAGAACAGATTTACAAAAGAATCCTGACTTTGCAGTGGCGGACTCAGCAAAATGGGAGAGGCACATTATACATCGACTTGAGCTGGAGAAAGACGAGGTGAACAAGAAAAAACAGGAGCTGGAGGAGGCGCAAGGGCAGTTAGTGAAATTGAAATTGGCTGAGGCGAGAGAAAAACTAAACGAAAAGAAAAAGGAAAACAAAGATGCACCTAAGAAGATGCTGGTGGCGCAGCCACGGGGCGATCCGGGGCCTGACTGGCCAGATTTGAATCCAGTTCTGTACCCTGATGACCGATGGCCCGTCAATGGATTCCCAAGGCAAGAAAGACCCGCGGGGAATTGGGGGACTACTAGGTCGTTGAGGGGACGTGGTGGATCCCAAAGGGGAGGTGGACCAAGGGGCCATGGTCTGGGGGGACCTATGCTGGACCCAAATGTATGCCGAAGGTGTGGAGGACGAGGACATTGGGCTCGTAATTGTCCTACGCCATGGCCACCAGAAACAGGTTATCCATCATCACCCCAGGAACAGGGAACTTTTCGAGGCAGAGTGGTCCAGACAAGGGGACATCAAGCTCCAAACCCAGGCATGGTGCCAGCGGCTCAGTATCCCCTGGGCTACTGGGGCGGAGAGGAGGAGCTGTACTGACGGGACCCACAGAGACCAGACAACATGGGAGTGGCAGATCCAATGTTGTCAATGAGTGTGGAAGGAGATGAAATGACCTTCCTTGTGGACACTGGGGCTACCTATTCAACACTGAAACAAAAACCAAGCAGTGCCACACTTTCCAACCATGTGGTCAGTGTTGTGGGGTTCTCTGGGGTACCAATGACGCTGCCAACAACCAA
Organism: Astatotilapia calliptera; assembly: GCF_964374335.1. Classification (NCBI taxonomy): domain Eukaryota; kingdom Metazoa; phylum Chordata; class Actinopteri; order Cichliformes; family Cichlidae; genus Astatotilapia; species Astatotilapia calliptera. Next base: position 270,958 of record NC_137432.1, on the reverse strand, counting down.
TCCAGCCCTGACGGTGCTGGGAAAACAGACATTGAAGCACAGCTATGTGGTGTCTCCCCATGTGCCTGTGAACTTGATGGGCAGGGATCTGCTCATTAAACTGGGGGCCACTATCATGTGTTCAGCTGATGGACTAACAGTTACACTTCCAGGAGGAAAAGAGTTTCCGTGCCTGGGGACATTTTCAAAGAACCAGTACTTGCTGAAAGACTGTGAACAAACGACCGCTGACATCTATTGGGGTCGTCTGGTGGAAGAAGGCATACTAAGACAATATCAGTTGTGGAAACCTTGGATTATGGCCTTGGCAGTCTTCTCTCTCCCCAGGGATCCGTTCCATGTCACCCTCTATTATGATAGAAATGATGATGAAATTTACAGGGACCTGTTCCAGTCTGACCTTGAAGGCCAGACTTGGAATGTGTGTTCTCAAAACATCTATGTCGGCCCGGAGGGCGTCACGGCAGCAGTAAAATTAACCGACGAACAACGGCCTTGGTTCAAAATGGGACCTGATTCAGTGCCCCACATAACATTGGCGGTCCATGAGAGTCATCAGGCGAAGGAGCTGGGAACAATGGTCAAGAGAGCCCTCGAGGAACCTGGCTGGCAAGCTACTCAGATTCCAGACGTTTGGTACTCGCCAAAATGCAAAATTTATCGTATCACTTGTCAATCAGAGGACACAGTGATGTTGGAGCATGAACAAATCTCAAGAATCCATGGGAGAGAAAGAACAGACCATGCGGATGCAGTTGCCGCACTTGCGACTCTTCCTGACACCTTGTGGTCAGCAGGGCCTACGGATGTGGGCCAGGCAACGTGTTCGCCTGTTTTATTCCAGCTGAAGTCTGAAACGCCAATTTGGAAACCACAGTATAGGCAAAAGAGAGAAGCTGAGGAGGGAATTGCAGAAACCATTGAGGGGCTATTGAAAGTAGGGGTGCTTGAGCCCTCTCAATCCTACTGGAATACTCCTATTTTGCCAGTAGAGAAGCATGGGACAGGAAAGTACAGAATGGCACATGACTTAAGAGCCATCAATGCCATTTTACGTACTGACACGGTGCCAGTCCCAAATCCATACACAGCATTGACGGCATTAACCCCAGACCAGAAGTGGTTTACATGTATTGATCTAGCGAATGCATTTTTCTGTCTCCCATTGCATGAGTCTCTGAGGGACATTTTTTCATTCACATATGGGGGACAACAGTACAGATACACAAGGTTGCCACAAGGGTTTGCACTTTCCCCTGGCATTTTCAACCAAGTGTTGAAAGAAGCTTTATCGCCATGCCATCTCCCAGAGGGGTGTTCACTGGTGCAATATGTTGATGATTTGCTCATTGCAGCTCCGTCTGCTTCGGCATGCACGGCAGCTTCACTTACCATACTGAAGAGACTCGCTGAGTGCGGTTTCAAGGTCAGTAAAGAAAAGTTGCAGTTGGTCCGACCAGAAGTAACATTTCTGGGCTGTGTCATTGCTCACAAATCAGTGGGTCTGCTAAACACTCATCGTGATCAGATTTTGACACATCCAAAACCGCGTACGGTTAAGGAGCTGCTCTCATTCTTAGGGTTAACAGGATACAGCCGGCACTTCATTCCAAATTATGCAGGCAAAACAGCCCTGTTGAGGGATTTGGTAAAAACGGCAGGTGTCAGAAATCTTAAGGCTGAACTGCCATGGACATCGGCCACTGAGTCGGCGTTTATTGCATTAAAACAGGACTTGTCGAGATCGGCTGATCTTGCTATCCCTAATTATGAACAACCCTTCTATCTTGATGTTTCAGAAACACACGGGATAGCTAATGGGGTGTTGTTTCAGAAAAAAGGGGGAGGAAGAGATGTACTTATGTACGTCAGCATCAGGCTGAATCCATTAGAGACAAGGCACCCGAGATGCACTCAGCATGCCATTGGGGTGTCAAAAATTATACAAAAGACAGCACATATAGTGAGGGACCATCCGTTGAAGGTGCTGACCACCCACAGTGTGGTGGCATATGTTAACTTACAAGCCTTCACCATGACACCTCTCACACAACAGAGAGTGTGTAAAGTTTTAGACGCTCCTAACTTGACCTTCACACATGAAGGGATTAACATGGCAGATTTAATGGAGTCAGGAGGAGAACCTCATGACTGCGCAAAGGGAGCTGAAGTGGACGAGAAGATAAGAGAAGACTTGAAAGCAGAACCTCTGACAGGAGCTGAAGATTGGTTCACGGATGGATGCTGCTACAGGGATGACGAAGGATTAAAAGCAGGCTACGCGGTAGTTTGCAGGAAAGGGGCTGCATTTGAAGTGAAGGAGGCTGGAAGACTTGAAGGGCAGCAGTCAGCCCAAAGAGCAGAAGTAATTGCTCTAAGTCGAGCTTTGAGACTTGCAAAAGGAAAAAGAGTCAACATTTACACGGACTCAGCTTATGCCTTTGGAGCAGCTCATGTGGAGCTGGCCCAATGGAGGAGAGCAGGATTCAGGACAGCAGATAACGCACCAATCTGCCACAAAAAGGAAATGGAGGAACTTGAGCAGGCCTTGGGAGATCCAGAGGAGGTGAGCATCATAAAATGCAAAGGCCACTCCTCAGGGACCGGCCTGATGGCCAGAGGAAATCAAGTTCAAGTTCAAGTTCAACTTTATTGTCACTTCAACCATATACAGTTTAAAAATACACAGTGAGGCGAAACAACGTTCCTCCAGGAACCAAGGTGCTACAAGACAAGTTAGTGCAAAAAAAATATATATATATAATATATCTAGTAATAATATTGTGCAAAAGAGCATTTACAGGTTGGTGTGTGCGATGGTTTGGTGGTGTAGGTCAGTGTGTTTGCGCTTGTGTTGGTTAGTCAGTCCAGGAAGCCGATCGAGCTGCAAAAGAGGCAGCGGGTTATAAAGCATCACGACAGATGGTACAAATAACGGTGGAGGAAGAATTAGGAGTTAACATGCTAGAGGAAGCCAGGAAGGCCCAAGGGGAGGCCGCCCCAGAAGAAAAGGGGATCTGGAAGAGTCGAGGAGCCTGGGAAGAAGGAGGTCTCTGGCGAGGACCTGACGGTCGACCAGTGTTGACAGCCAACTTGGCAAAACAGAAGATTGCCGAAGCGCACGGCCTTGGACATGTAGGTGTCGCCCAGATGGGGAGACATCTGTGCCATTGGTGGCATCCCTTTTTGAAGGATATGATCAAGGAGAAGGCCAGGACGTGTCTGATCTGTGGGAGGCACAATCCGAAGCCAGTGATTAAACCAGAGGCAGGTAAGTTCCCCATTCCAGAAAGACCAGGTGAAGAGATTGTTATTGACTTCACTGACATGATTGATCCAGGCCCAGGAGGAGTTCGATATCTACTGGTAAGTGTAGATGCTTTGACGGGCTGGCCTGAGGCATGGCCAACCAAGAGGGAGGATGCAAAAAGTGTGATTAAGTGTTTAATCAATCATTACATCCCCCGCCATGGTTTCCCGAAGCGGATCAGGTCCGACAATGGGACTCATTTCAAAAACAAAGATTTGGCAGAGGTAGAACAGAAGCTGGGGTTGCAACATAGATTTGGCACGGTATATCACCCCCAGTCGCAGGGAAAGGTAGAAAGAATGAATCTAAACCTGAAGAATAAAATTGCTAAAATTTCTGCTCACACGGGGCTAAATTGGGTAGCAGCCCTGCCAATTGCATTGATGATAATAAGATGTTGTGTTAATCAATCCACAGGTTTCACACCATATGAGCTGTTGACAGGACGACAGTTTCCAGGTCCTTGGACGACAGTTCCGGCGGAAGAAAATGTAAAAAGTAACAGAAAACATATTGAATGTTGGAAAGAATTAAAAGCTCTTGTGTCTAGTTTCACACAACAGGTTGGAGAAGGGGTGAAAGCGGAGGACAGGTCCATCCCCGATGCCAAGGCGGTGTGGCTGAAGGTCATTAAGCGAAAGTGGAGAGACCCGAGGTGGACCGGACCCTTCGAAGTAACTGCCCGAACCACCAGTGCTGTCCGTCTGAAGGGGAAAGGGGAGACCTGGTTCCATTGGTCTCAGTGTGCAGTCGCGGACGAGAGCTTGCTGGAGCTAAGCTCCACCCCAACTAACCCAGGGGGAATATAGAGGCAGAATAATCCTCTCCCCCTGGCCACGGTCCTCCTCAGTAGTCTAACCTGAGTTGAGGCGAAGAAAAGAAGAGGAGCGGCACACGTCAGTTAATTCATTTGAGGCTCCTAAATAGGCTAGGGCTCTAGTCTGAAGTAATTGATAGTTTAAAGGAATCTTAATAGTTTTGTACGTTAATCACATACTTTTATACTTATAACTTTATATTCTTATTACGTAGCTTAGAGTAAAAGTAAAACGAGCCTGGGAGCATCATGAAATTGTGGGAAAATTGGAAAATAACGGGGGTGTTGGGGTTAATAAGTGTTATAACGTGTTTCTTTGTTTTTTGGCAGACAGGTGAATTGCCCAGACGCAGAGGTCTATCCGCTCCAGAGCCCGAACCGATCAAATCGTCGAAAAAAGTCAAGCGTGCGGTTGGTTCAGGTGGGGATGATGGGTGTCTCAAAGCCAGTGGCGGAGTCGAGTTTGGGTATGTTAATGGGTCCACGACGGCGTTCATATTCGATTTGTGTGAGGTAATTAAATGCTCGGGTGACGGTAATAGCTGGAGAACATATAATCTGTGGGTTTGTTATCATCCAATGATGTGTTACCCTAAGTCGGTGTGGGGCCCATCATGGGATAGTGACATCTACACCTATGTAACGGATCAGTGGTGTTCTTGGCAGGATGTGGTCGCGTGGACAGGAGTAGGATGGCAGCCAACAGTGCCACCGGCCCTTGAAGGAATAGCTATTCAGAGAGATTATTCTGTTACAAATAACCCTATTACTCTTTCCCTAGGACCATGGAATGAACTCCCTGAACCTGGGTTTGATGGAGGTGCGTTTTATCTAGTAGTAGGGGTAGATAAGGTAGGGACAGATCCATTCGGGTTAATTCGGGTGAATTTATTCAATCCCAGGTCTAAACCGCTGGGGAATGACTCTGCACTGAATCTCACGGAGCAAATGGATCCCTTAGAGACAGTTACTTACAAGGACTCAGAAGAGAAATGGTTTGTTGCCACTGATTATACTAGGTTAAAACCTCAGGAGTTGATAGAGCGTGCCACAGGTTTCGGAGATAGGAATCTTTGGTTAGATTGGGTGGCTCAAAATGCTAAAGAGCAGGAAGTGGTTGATTGTGTTGCTTGTGCTACCGCTCGACCTCATTTGTTTACTGAACCCGCTCCTCTGTATCCAGAGGATGAGTGGGGTTATAATTGCATGCTGAGATTAACTAGAGGGGCGGTGGACACAGGTAACTGCACCACTTTGTCAGGTTTATATCCGCCAATTGATAAACGTACACAACCAGGTTCATTCACACCAAAACGAGATAATTATACATGTTTTGAGTTCTCTACCGACAGAGTGAGATTTAGGGTAGGGAGGATTGATCCAAGCTGGTGTCAGAGGACAATCACAGGTAGGACTACCAATGACGTAAGTGACCCAAGCACAATTATAGGCACCTGGGCGAGAGGTGGGCTATATTATTATTGTGGAGAGTACACCCTTTTGGTGCAGGTTCCCTTGGGGAGTGTGGGAACATGTGCTCTGGTGTGCCTAGCTGCACCTTTGATGCTCATAGGAAGTAGGCTAGAGACAGTTCCACAGCGAGGCGCGGATGTGTCTACAGCCAGACGAAGGAGAGCCACAGGGGGTATCCACAGGTATGATCCAAGACGGGACTCGCCAACCTGGATTGACTCAATAGGAGTTCCCAGAGGAGTTCCAGATGAGTATAAGTTAGTTGATCAGATAGTGGCCGGGTTTGAAAGTGTGTTTTTGTGGGTAACTCCAAATAAAAATGTTGATCGCATTAACTATGTTCATTATAATGTGTTGAGACTCTCTAATCTCACTAGGGACGCGGTGGAAGGCCTTGCAGAACAATTAGGTCCGACGTTGTTAATGGGAATCCAAAATCGAATGGCGCTGGATATGTTATTGGCTGAAAAGGGAGGCGTGTGTGCGATGTTTGGGGACTTATGTTGCACCTTTATTCCCAACAATACAGCTCCGGACGGAACGGTCGCGCGGGCGCTGGAGAATTTGAAAGCGTTATCTAGAACCATGCATGAGCAATCAGGCGTGAACTCGAGGCTGGGAGACTGGATCACATCTGTTTTTGGGCAATGGAAGGGTGTGTTTATGTCTGCCATGTTTTCTCTTTTAGTTTTTCTAGGTTTATTGCTGATCGGGTGTTGTCTCATTCCTCTGGTAAGGCAGGTGTTGGGTAATCTGGTGAGCAGGGCCATAGCTTCTGGTTCAGCTGGGTCAGCTGGTCCGGAACATATGATGCCGTTGCGAGAAGCCGCCTGGATGGAGGAGTGACACAATATCTGGGTAAAAGTTGGCCTTTTTTCTAAAGGCCAAAGAGGAGGAGTGTGATCAGGAGATACTTTATTTTGTATTCTTATAATCAGTTATCATTGATTAATCATTTACCATTGTTGAATCTGTTCACAGAATAATCTTTGAATCACATCTATGTTACTTTGACCAAATATTAATGCACACAGATGATCAGTACTTGGACACCGGCCTGTCTGCGTTCAGTTCTGCACGTACGCCGGCCTGTAATCACATGCACGGACTTATATAACACACGCACGTTTACACTCACACTTAGTAATAATAGGAGGGTCGTCTGAGGACAGTTTTTCTGATAGATACACTTTCACAAAATGCACAATGTAATACACACTTGTTTTTCTTTAAGAGTAGCAGTTGATGTCTATATTAGGACAAGGTTTTGAAGAGGAGGGCAATTGTTATCATTTCCAGTAAAGATCCAACTGTGATGTCATAATGGTAATATAAGGAGACGGGACGGTCCAGTCGACGAAGGATTGTATTGCAAATTGTCTTTCCCACACTGACTGCGCAAAGTGTGTAATAAAGATCACTATTTTTGACACCTACTTCGGCCTGGGCTTGCTTTCTTCTCTTACCTTGTTGATTACCTGACAGGAAGACCACAATATGTACGTCTCCCACAGTGTGTGTCTGACAAGGTGATTAGCAACACAGGGGCACCACAGGGGACTGTCCTCTCCCCCTTCCTCTTCACCCTCTACACCACAGACTTCAGCCACTGCACAGAGACCTGCCATCTTCAGAAGTTTTCTGATGACTCTGCGGTGGTTGGATGCATCAGCAGGGATGATGAGACAGAGTACCGGGCTGTGGTCGACTCCTTTGTCACGTGGTGTGAGCAGAATCATCTGCAGCTCAACGTGGCAAAGACCAAGGAACTGATCGTGGACTTCAGGAAGACCAGGAAACACTTGACCCCTGTTTCAATCCAGGGGGTCAGTGTTGACATTGTGGAGGACTATAAATACCTTGGAGTACACATTGACAATAAACTGGACTGGGCTAAAAACACCACAGCACTTTACAGGAAGGGCCAGAGTCGTCTCTATTTTTTGAGGCGACTGAGGTCCTTCAACATCTGCCAGAAAATGCTGAGGATTTTCTATGAGTCTGTGGTGGCCAGTGCGATCCTCTATGCTGTTGCATGCTGGGGGAGCAGGCTGAGGGTCGCAGATGCCAACAGACTTAATAAACTGATCCGTAAGGCCAGCAATGTTGTGGGGATGGAGCTGGACTCCCTCAAGGTGGTGTCGGAGAGGCGGATGCTGTCCAAGATAAAGACAATGTTGGATAACACCTCCCACCCACTCCATGACATGTTGGTCAGTCACAGGAGCTCGTTCAGTGAGAGACTGAGATTACCGAAAAGCACCACTGAACGACACAGGAAATCATTCCTGCCTGTGGCCATCTCCCTGTACAACGCATCCACTTAACACACTGTTTGCTGCTACAACTACACATGTTTCTTTTCCAAATATTTATTTATAAGTGACTTATGTATGTATGTATGTATATATATGTATATATTGTACTATTCTTAGTTAGCGTATTGTCTGTCTTGTCTTAATGTTGGTTTAAAATGGAGCACTGTAACAAAAAATAATTTCCCCCAGGGATCAATAAAGTATTCTGATTCTGATTCTGATTCTGATTACCTGAATCGAACGAACCGTAACACCGTTAAATATACCAACGGAGCAGTTATACTTCGTGTAGATTGCGGTGAGGGAGTATTTTGGGGGGAGACACAATGCATGTCTACTAGAAACTGGAAACTCTTTCGCACAGTTGTTTGTGCGGACTTGGACAGTGTGGGATTCCCAGAGATGCTGTATGTTTCCCAGTGGAACAGTCCAACAGGCCCTGAACTTTACAGGGTCGAGGCTGATCGCTTCAACCGTAGCCCCGATGACTTTATTTTTCTCAGTGTATGTGATGACAGGGAAAGTTTTATTGCTGTCAGAGGGGTTGAAAACTGGAGGTTAAATCCTTACCCTCTGAGCATAGAAGAGCGCGCTACATGGTTTAAGGACATGTTTTTTATACAGTGGTGCGACTGGAGACCTATGCTGCGTCTGTTTAGCCAGATTGACAACACCATCAAGAGGGATAGTCTCAACACTGCGTACGAGGGTATTAGAAAACGCCTTGTTTTTGATGATTTTGCGACTTGTCCGAAGACTGGTTTGCCTTCTACCCTGTGCAAACCTAAAATCATAAGGCCGTCTGACAACTAAATAAACCAAATGGCAGGTTTAGTTTGTGTGTGTGTGTGTGTGTGTGTGTGTGTGTGTGTGTGTGTGTGTGTGTGCGTATCTATGCAACAAAATATAACATCTTTTTATTGCTCTCATTTTTTCAGAGGGAGACATGCAAGCATGGGACCTCACAGACTCCCTGCCTCCACCAGCGTTGCTAATCCAGACCCCACCAACTCCACCCCCCTCTCCACAATTGCTGCAGGATCCTACAGGATCGGGTCTGTGTGAAGAAACCATTATCGACATCAAGCTTGCAACCCACCACTTGCTGATGTTGGCGCTAAATTACTTTTTACAGGATACATGCTACGGATGTCAAACAGCTCATCCCAGTCCCGTGCAACACAGCTGCTTGCACGAATTGTCCGAGTATTTCTTTGACACCTACTATGACGATGTGATGATAAGGCTCAAGACAGACCGAGTCATCCCCGCCATTCGACTGTTTGTACGCTCATACACAGTCGCTGGGACTGGAACACAATTCAGCAGGATTGCAGAACACACCATGACTGAACTGAGATCATCACAACATATAGTATGCGCAATTAACGACAACATTGTGCTGCTGTTAGAATCAAGTCGTTATGCCCAGCATGTTAAACCAGCCATGCTTCGCATGATTGGTAACTACTGGGCTGGGAGACACCTGGTTTAATGTATGCTGTTCAGTATTCATTGTCTGTGTGAACGAAATAAAAAGACGTGTTAATACCAACATTTTAGTCATTTGTGTCTTGCATGCATCATGGAAAACACATTGTATAAAATTTATCATGATCCGGCCCATCCTGCTGGCTTGGCCAGTTTAAATAAGCTCCGTTTAGCTACCGCCGAGGCAACAGGGGTAAAACCCTCATTATCACAGGTCAAACATTATTTAGAACTAGATGACACATATACACTCCATAAACCAGCTAGGATCCACTTTCCCAGAAACAGAGTATTGGTTAATGGAATCGACAAACAGTTTCAAGCCGATCTGGTTGATATGTCTGAATACATGGCAGATAATGACAGTGTTAGATACCTGCTAACATGTATAGATGTATTCTCAAAATATGCATGGGTTAGATGTCTCACAACCAAGACGGGCCCGGCCGTAACAGCCGCATTTGAGGATATACTTACCGAGGGCAGGATCCCCATGAAACTACAAACAGATCAAGGCAAAGAATTTTATAATACACCCTTTAAACAGCTAATGAAGCGATATAACATCAAACATTTCTCAACAGCTAGTGAGGTTAAATCTAGTATTGTTGAAAGATTCAACCGCAGCTTCAAGGGTAGAATGTGGAAGTATTTAACATCCGTCAACTCAAGGAGATATGTACAAGTCATCCCTGAGCTCACACAGGCATATAACAATGCTTATCACAGGACTATCCAAATGGCTCCGGCAGAGGTAAATAAGGATAATGAGAAGCTGGTCTTTAACACCCTGTACAAAACCAAGCCTCAGAAGAAAGTGCATTTTAAATTTAATGTTGGCGGCACCATACGAATATCGAAACTGAGAGGAGTGTTTTCGAAAAGGATACAAACAAACCTACACCGATGAGATTTTCACAATCAGTGAGTGTATAGGGAGACAACCACCAGTCTACAGACTAGCCGATCTAGTAGGAGAGGTGTTGAAAGGAACATTTTATGAGCCTGAAATACAACGTGTGATTGTTGATAAAAACAAAACATTTAAAATTGAAAGCATATTGGCTAGAAAAAAAGTGAGCCGGAAAAAGATGGCTCTAGTAAAATGGTTAGGATGGCCAGCAAGTTTTAATTCATGGATTCCAGAAAAAGACATCATTGATGCGTGATTAACCCGGATGACACAGCTATGCAGTCATTCATTCATCACAGTGCAGAGACGGAGTAAAGAAGGATGGATAAAAAGAACAACAAAGCAGGCTTTTATGTGAGTCTCTTCTCGAATGCATCGGCTCATGTTTACCCAGGCAATAAGCAGCAAAACCTATTGTTCTGAATAATCAGTATGAGGTAGCTGTCATAGAGATACAGTACCCACGCACTTGGTTGTCTTTTCCATAACCAGACGCGCGAGTAGAAATTTATAACCCTGTCAAAGATGATGCCCTAGCCGTAACTACGATCGAGCTGTCTGTGGGTCATTATACCTTTGTGGAGCAAATAATAAAAGAATTTAATTTGAAATGCCAACAGCGCCAGGGCACAACGGACATTAAAACACAATACAACACAGTTAGTAACTATGTCAGTGTTATGGGGCCTAGAGGCAGCATGCTCACAATTAGAGGGAGACTGGCAGAAATCCTAGGATTTGAAACAGAAGAACCGTTTGTACTTCATTATAAAAACACATACGTGCCACATCCTGCTGACATATACGGCGGAAAATACAACATGTTTATTTATGTAGATATTGCCGACTACCAACTTGTGGGTGACGCCCATGCGCGGCTATTAAGGGCTATAAATATCACAGACGATGTGCGGCGTGTAACCATTTTGCAATTTGACAGTCCACACTACACACCTGTGTCAAAGACATTAATCAACGACATAGAAATTGATTTGAAAGACGACCAGAATCAACACATACCCTTTTTATACGGTAAGGTGTTTGTCAAGCTACACTTCCGACCGATAAGACAGCATTTTTAAAAAGAAAGGATGGGTGTCTACAACGCAGATGAAGCAAAATATCTAAAATATTACCTCGCGCAAGCCGGGGGGGAGTTGGGAGGGTATATAGGGACCAGCACACAATATGGCACAGGTCTAGGGGGGTTGTTCCGCAGCTTATTTAGATTTGCAGTACCGCTGTTTAAAAAAGGAGTGAGTATAGTCAAACCCCACCTAAAAACAGCCGCATCAGGCATAGTGTCTGATGTCATATCCAAGATAACCAAGCCCACAGCCACTAAGCAGGACGGTAACGGGGTGTATGTGTATGCCCTGTACTTCAAAGACCCCACCCATAGCGCGCACTATGTCTAAAAAGCGTAAAACCACAAAACCAGGCAGAAGATCCAACAAACGGACACCGCCGCGCGGAGTGAAAAGACCCAAAACTAGGCGTTCAAAAACTACAGCGTTTGACATATTCTAAATGGCACTGTTACACAATCTGGAAGCTGACGAAGGACATTCAGGCAATGTATCGTTAATTAAAACCGAGAACGTTAGGCTTGAAACCCGTTTCAGAAACCCACTACCCCGCACAATGAACATCTTGTGTTATTCCGTGTTTGATTCAGTCATTGAAATAACATGAGACAGGTGCTCTTGGATTACTACTGAGGCAACAAAGACGGTCATGAACACTATAGAACTAACATCTGTGATGGGCAGGATTATCAATAAAAACACACATTTTCTAGATGTGTTAGCCTGTGATCAGGTACCCAATGCGCAGCTTCAAAGACTCCCAGCTATGGCTATTGTAAACACTCACCCTTCGACAATGCCCGGGGAACACTGGCTTGCTGTTTATATTTCGAGAGACAGACGCGGTTATTTTTTTGATAGTTTTGGAAACTCGCTAGACAGTTTTCCATCAGCAATAAAGGTGTTTCTTCTAAAAAACTGTTCCACTATTTTATATTCAGGAAAACAAGTGCAGAATAACTTCTCCATCACATGCGGTCAACATTGTGTATTTTTTTTTTATTTCATATACAAAATGGTGTATCTTATTCACATGTGCTCAACATGTATTCTACTAATTTAACTTGTAACGATGCTACGGCGTGTCACTTTGTCAACAACATACAACCCGTAGCAGTGTGTAGTGATTATGTGTGTGTGCAACAAGGATACTGATGTGTAATACCGGTTATAATAAAAGACGATATGAGAGCATGATTTAATCGAGTCAATGGTGTTTATTATCAAAATTGTCACATATACAGTATTATTATACAGTCACATCACACATGCTTCAAGAGTAATAAAGAAATCAAACATTATACAATGATAATAATAGAAAAACTGTGATAAAAGAAAACAATCTAACAGTGAAAAAAAATACAGTAGAAAAACAACAAACAGTCAATATTTTAGGCAGAAAAACAATAACAACATTGCAGAATAGTAAGAAATGTAAGAAATAGTCTGAATTCAAAAATCCAACCACTCGATAGGACCACCCTTTAATTTATTTTTTTTATTCTTTATTTTTTTCTTTAATGTACTATCACGCAGTGAAACGCCTGGTGTGTTCTTTTTAGGCGTGTGTTTTAAAAAACCAGAGTCTTCAGTCAGTGTGTGATCTGTTTTATACAAGGCAATGGTCTTACGTACGCCGGTATTGGATATGGCCGATAACGGTATGTTTAAATCTGAAACAGCTTTTAAAAACTCTGTCCAGCCTATAGGTCTGAAACCTTCAGAAGGTGTGTGTGTGGTTGTGACGGCTTTAATCAGATCATAAATGTGTGAACCCGGTATGGTGTGTTTATCAACAACAATTTCGCCTTTGTCATTGTAAGAAACCGTGTTTGGCGAACGGTTCAGAGCTGATAGAATGAGTTCTGCGTTCCTCCTACTCCTTTTAGGCATGTGTGTCAAAACACTCTCTGCAATAAAATCCTTCACCCCAGCATCGCTATAAACAGGAGGTGTGTCCGCAGGAGGGGTTTGCACATCTGTGTTAAGCTGTTCCGGTAGGGATAAAGACAATACACTCTTTTCACGGGCCCCTTGTCTCACAAGTGTTAGGAATCTTTGGAGAATATCACCATATTTTTTAGCTTTCTCATACACATCTATGTCTGATTCATGTAACCCATGAAGCATCTCCTTGTCCAAGTCATTCTGAGCCTGTTGTCTAATGTTGCCTGTGTACTGTTGCGGTTGTTTCAATAAGTCCAGTTGATGTTGAGGCACCAAAAACATCTTTTGCACATGCTCCATTTTCACCTGTTTGCTATCAGAGTGGTTATGAAAGGGATTGCAGCCCCTAATAAGGGTAGTAAAAACCCTCCAGATTGGTTGATTGTCTTTCTCTTTTTCAAAGTTTTTATCTTTTTGTCAGCAATCAGTCTGATTAGAGATTTTTTCTTTTTTAACTGTTTGTACTGCTGAATGTTACCCTGCAATACGTTAAAGGCTATCTCACACAATGCATTGATGAAATCCAAGCCTGCATTGCTAATAATAACTCTGCGTAGAGCCGGCGGAGACTTATATATCAACTCCAACAGAGACAGATTCCTCTGCATGCGTGATGACATCCTTTCACCTCTTCACTGTTTTTTGTTTTGGGATATAAACAACTGGACGGTCTGACAGTAAATTTGTTCTGAGTCTTAAATAGTCCGGGGTCTTGGCTTTATAGTCTATTAAAAGATACCCGTATGTTGTTGATGTGGCATCATTAAACGCTTCTATAAAATATTTAGTATTACCAGGAAACATTTGTCTACCTAAAAGCATGATTTGATATTTATCTCTAGGATTTTTAAACAGTATTAGGTAGTTAGTGTTCAAGGAAATAGTTCTACTGGATTTTCCTTGAATAAACAAATTCTGAACCAGATATATACAACTCAAATTCCTATGATGCACATACTTTGTGAAAACATTTTGTACTTTTAAATTGTTGGCGGCATCATTCAATACATCGCCTATAATTAACAAATTATTCTTGTCTGTAGGCAGAAGGGTGTCATCAGCCAGAGATTCGGGTATACTGTTAACAAAGTTTATGTCTCTTATCTTAAGAAGTTGGTCATATAGTGGCTGCCAGCATGAGTATATATACACAATGTTATCAATGCTGTGTGAAATAATCCTGGAAGCATTTTCAATGACATTTTTGACAAACAAAGTCTTGCCGCAGTTACTGGGACCACTGACCACCATGCTGAACGGGTGCTGCAACCTGGCATCAAACCCCTGATCTAATTTAAAATCCATAAGGCAGGGTTGTATAGTCTGGGAGCACACGGCGCTTGTTGTAGACAACCTTAAGCTTCTTCACAACGGTTTCATTCTTCAAATGAATCTTCTTTTTATCGCGTTTGATATTATCAGACACAGCCACTAGGTGTGCGTCTGATGCCTGATTGGCTATAAACTTGTGGACTAAACCTTTCAAGGATTCGTGGGTGACAACTTTGGAGTTTTGCGCATTCAGTGTTACGCCTTTACATTTGACCTGTGTTTTGCCCAGCGATGTGTGATACGTGTAGCATTTTGGCCCACCGGAAACAAATTCCACTATGTGATCCTCCACACCCCTCTGCCCAGAAGCTAATTCGCTGGTGAGATCCCCCAGAAAAGGACCTAGAGGAGGCATCCAGTCGCCAGGGCGTGCTGTGAAAATTACGCTGTCTGTATCACAATACAGCACACGCTGCTGCAAGTTTTCTAACAAACCATACAGCATGAGTTTGGCATGTGCAGTGGTCATGGTGCCCACAAAGACATTAACGTCTTTCACACGGGAAGCTCTACCATCTGCGTGGCGCCACTGCACCATGGCGACGTCGTCAGAGATGAAACAAAACTGCCGCACGTCGTACTGGTCGCTGAACATTAGCTGGCTAAACCTGGACGGGTCTGTGATGAGCTCAGATGACGCCATGTTTGACCTCATACTGAAACGACCCCATAACGAGTTTAGCAACAGCTTGTTGCAGTTTCGAACAGCTTTATTTACGCATATTTTGGACGGATCTAGCATTATTCCCTCCTTTTCATGATACTTGTCTATGTATTCTTGCTGTTCGTTAGGGGTTTTCACATGTTCTGGATACCCTGAGGCCTCCTGTTTAAGTTTTAGAAAGGCTTTCACGTAGTCTTTAAACAATGTGTCAGTCTTGTTGGGGAAATGCCACACCTCATCAATAGAAACAAGCTTGTATCCTTGCTCAACAGCTTTTTCAAGCTCAAATGAGACCCATGTACCTTTCAACACCCATTCACTGTCACTGTGCCCGCAGGCAGTGAGCTGATTCTGGTCTTCAGCGCACATGCTGCAGAGTGGAAACATCAGTTTACCGTGGCACCTGTAGGGAAGGACGGGGTGAAAAAGCCCTCTTGGTGGCAGTACTGTGCATTTAACAAAGCCGAAATAATTTTCTAGCCTGTCAAAGTTGCTGTAAATGATTTGAGGGTGTCCTACAGGATGATCTTTTTTAGATTGCACTGTGGGATAGAGGCTGGTGAAGTCGTAGTAAAATATTTTTTCATCACACGCAGCCTTGTGGTACAGTTTTAGAGCATTTGTGCGACCGCCAAAAAGGGCGTCTCGGGGATTTAGGCGTTCTGGCCTTCTGTATGTGTGCATGAAAGCCACAACTGCAGGGTCTGTCTGCTTCAGTACAGTCCATTCACACTCCCACATCACAACAACGGTCAAATGGTATTGCGATCTCAGTGCATCCACTTTGTCACAAAACATACGGTGCAGCAGTCCAAAGCAAATCTCTCTTTCCTCACACACGCCAGACAACTTTCTTATGTGGGGATTTTACTTTCGCAATCACACATCACAATAGAGAAGTGTGGCCAGCTGAACCCAAGCACACTTTTGCCGACCCCTCTGGATGGAGAACAACATTGTTGCATTAAAAAATTAGAGGAAGACACAAAACCTCGCACTGATATACATAGTTCCCCCCAGAGCAGTTTCAGTAATGTTTTTGTAGACGGCTCAGCGTCAAAAGACATTTACGGTAGAAATTGTGTGGGTTACGCGGTCACAACTGTTGATACAGTGGTAGAGGCAAAAGCTCTCAGTTCCTCAAACTCTGCTCAAAGCGCAGAACTAACCGCGGTCATTAGAGCATGTACACTGTACGAAGGTCAAAGTGTCAATATACACACAGACAGCCAATATGTCTATTCAGCAGTTCACCATTTTGCTAAAATATGGCAAAACAGAGGAATGACAACTTCCACAGGCAACCCAGTTCAACATGCAAGCCTTCTAAAAAAGCTATTAGAAGTGATAACGTTGCCAAAAGAATTAGCACTATGCAAATGTGCAGCTCATCAAAAGGATGACACAGAAATAACAAAAGGAAATAACTTTGCTGACAAAGCAGCCAAAGCAGCTGCAGAAAAACACATTAATGTTTTAACAACAGAAACCATAGATTTAATACCATTACAAATACTAGCAGATGCACAAAAGACAGCATCACTGAGTGAACAAAAATCTTGGTTGAAAGATGGAGCAGAATTAAAAGACAATCTCATGATGTGCAATGGCAAACCAATCCTTCCAAAATCTTTGCATAAAACTGCCGCATTAGTGACACATTCCAATACTCATGTGTCATCAGGAGGGATGGTTTCTATACTTAATAAGCAATTCTATACAAAAAATTTTGAAAGTTCAGCAAAAGAGTTTATTAGAACATGCATGATTTGCCAAAAACACAATGCTCAGGGCAATCTACGACCAAAGCGAGGCCGGTTTCCTATACCGCCACACCCATTTCACACTATCCACATGGATTTCATAGAACTAAATGAATTTCAATCCTCCAAGTATGCACTTGTGATAATAGATGTATTTTCCAAGTGGCCAGAAATATACCCAGTGAAAAAAGCAGATGCAATCTCAGTAGCAAAATGTTTGTGCAACCATTTCATTCCAACATATGGCATTCCGTCTCTGATAAGATCAGATAATGGTACACATTTTGTAAATGAAGTAATAAGTAAAGTTTCTGAAGCTTTAGGTTTCAGCATAAAACATCACTGTTCTTATCATCCACAAAGTGCAGGATTAGTCGAGAGAACTAACGGCACAATTAAACAGAGATTGAGGAAATGTATGGAGGAAACTAAAAAACCATGGCCTGAATGTCTAAGCTTAGTTAAGCTATGGATGAGAATAACTCAGGGAGCAGGTGGTCTAACACCATTTGAAATCATACATGGTAGACCATTCCCTCTCCCCATAACTAGTGAGCCAATTAATAAATCTATTGCCGAAACAACAATGGCAGAATGGATGACAAAACTGTTTGAGAATAAAGAAGTGATTTTGAACAATCAGCTGCCGTGTGATCCATCTCCAGTCTCTTGCAGGTTGAACCCCGGTGATTGGATTCTGATTAAAGTCCCCCAGCGAAAAAATGGGAGTTCTCCACGGTGGGAGGGCCCCCATCAGGTGCTGCTTACTACACCAACAGCTTGCAAAATCGCTGAAAAACCTTCGTGGATCCATCAAAGTCACGTGAAGAGAGTGTTTGCACCACAATAAGACGCCGGTTCCCCCGACTCTCAAGTGATCCCTGGTGAAGGAAAGGGCCGATTGGGTATACCCCGCCTTTTACCTTCTCGCCAGTGGTCTACTCACTTGGAGCCCGGGTGTGCCTGGTCGCCCTGAAGAACAAACACATAATAAAGAGTGACCCATCCCACCAAAGAGAAGAACCAATGACAACACCAGGGACGCCTGAAATACACGAAATCAGCCCGATGAATACAGGAGAAGAAGAGTCACTAGCACCAGCCCCAAAGCTGTTGTGCTTAAGTGCTTGTCACCTTCAACGGAAACGGCTCATGTGTCGCCTGATCTGTCTGATGGCCGTCATCTTAGTGATGATGCTCTTCTGGCTGATACCTGGAAGAGCCCCCAGAACAGCACCAACTATTCCCCGTCTCAAGAGGTGGACCCATGACAATTCCCATCTGACCGAAATGACCCAAGATCACCTTCACCCATGGATGAATAATGCCTGGTACCGATACCTGTACAACACAATAGAAGACAAAGACTGTTATGTCTGTTCACACATGCCTAGTACTTCAGTCTACCCCACCATATATGGTCGCATGATGAGCAGTCACTGGCAAAGTGAATGTGCAGCCAGTTTCGCCAGCATTGGAAGACAACATTAAACAATCAGACTTGGAGCTTCACTCCCAGGGGCAAAAACAAAAGGCCTGAAGAATGGAACCTGTGACGACAAATTCTGGGTAGATATGACAGTAAAAAACAGAAATGCTTCTGTCCCTTTCCCTGTTTTTATGACCCCTACAGAGAAGCAGCATCCTCTGTGCTTCTACCAAGCAGCAGAGCAAGGACGCCACCCCCTGGGCCAGACCTGCAACTGCAACACAACCTATGGAACAGTACCATACGGGACAATCAAACTACATCGACAGGTAAATGGTACTTATTGGGTACAAAGTATGGCATGGCTGTGCGGACAGCGTGCATACTTTATGCTGCCACCCAATTGGTCAGGATGCTGTGCACCTATCTTCATTTCAGATCACACTTTTAAGATAACAGTGCACAACAAGACCAGAGTTAAGCGCGATGTAGAAATCAAGCCTCATGATTCAATCCTTGGAACTGACGTTCCAGAGAACTTCAAGCTCTGGAACACCGGCGAGAAGGTAGTCCACGCTCTGTTTCCCTGGACAGGAGTAGGAAAGCACGCACTACGAATAGAGACTTTAGACTATCGTTTTGGACTGTTTTTGAACGCTTCCACCCGCATTGACAAATCACAGAATGAAGAAATTGATGCAATCCGCATCACTGTCATGCAACACCGAGTAGCTTTAGACATTATTCTTGCAGAGAAAGGAGGTCTCTGCATATTGTTTAACAAGACATGTTGCACTTACATACCTGACAACATACACTCATTAAACATGACAAATGCTCTTCAAAGCATTTGTCATGTTGTCACGCTCAGCAACAGGACTACGTAACCGATGAGCAAGGCTGGTGGGACTGGTTGCTGAACGGCTCCTGGAAATCTTTGCTGATTAAAGGCCTGTTGGCCCTCTGCAGTATGATGTTACTATTTTGCATTTTTGCTGCTTGCATTATTCCTTGTCTGAGACGCATGGTGATGAATATGTTTAACCATACTTTAGGAAATTATGTCTTGATCCAGAGAAATGTTGAGGATCCCATTCGCCAGTATGATATGCTAAACATAGAGGAAAGAGTGGAGAATTTCTATTCTTATTAGGAGCTGTTGTTTAAATACTTCACTGAATGACATGCAAGTTGAAAATGTGATTTAACAAGTGACTATGCATTGATATAACCCTGTGAAATATATTAACATCAGGAGGGAAATGTTAGAGATTTTCTACATTATACATTATAACCAAATCTCTATAATACAATATAATCAAGTGTGCCTTATATTCTAACCAAGTATGCCTTATATTTTGTGTGTTCATATATTTTCACATAACCAAGCCTATTGTTGAAGAATCACCTAACCAAGTCTATTGTTAAAGGAAAACATGATGCATTCCTTACCTCAGTGTCTGAGATGTTTGACAAGCATGATATAATGATGCATTCTTTACTTCAGTGTCTGTGATGTCAGATAAAGCATGATATACTTCTGTATTCTTATCCCAGTGTGTGAAAGATCAGATAAGCTGATTTAATGTCTAACCTCTCTTCGACTTCTGTTAAAAAAGGAAGTACTATGTAACCTGCTTTGCCCTATAAATAAAGGAAGCAAGCCTGCACTCGGTGTGTGTGTCTTCTCAGAGACATTCACCCGTGCGCACGTTTTCTAATTACTCTCTGAGTTTGGTCTGCAGTTGTCTCATTTCTCTTACTTGTGTTTGAACAAATGTCTACCCCTGACACTGGACCAAAGAAAAGAAAGTCTAGTCAAAATGCCACAAGAGAAGAAATTGTGAAAAAGAAGACCAAACAGCACGCAAACACCATTGACACAGACAGCAGCAAAGATGAAAGTAACAATGAAGTCAGGAAAATCATTGACCCGGCAGCAGGAAACACATCTGGAAAACACCGACATAAACAGAGTGGCAGGGGAAGAGCAAAAGTAAGGGTAGAAGAAGACACAACAGGTGATGAAGATATGCCAGGGATGGTGACTACAGAGAGTAGTGAAGGTGAAGATTATGATGATAACTGTGAACACATTGACCTTACAGCAGCAGGTACATTGGGATCCACCAAAGGTAAAGATAATGCTAAAGAAAAGGGAAAAGCCACAAAGGCCACAGGACATTTCTTTAGTCGTACTCAATTTCATAAAAAGAAGAATAAATGTTGGGAATCTCCTAAAATTATGTCAGAAAGAATTGCAATCCAAAGAAAAATGCAAAATGTTGTTAGACCAAACGAAACAACTGAGGGTGTGAACCAAACACAGACAGAGACAAGAGATGAAAACAATGAAGCCTTGAGGCCAGAAAGCTTGCGTGAAGATGAAAACAGTATGCAAACACTGACTACAGATAATGAAGAAGACAAAGCTGACGATGAAAATGGTCCCTTGTTGAACAAAACAGACATAGACCAAGAAGTTTCCAGTGGACTAGTGAGAAAAACTACAGAAAAAATCCAAGCTTTGAGCAGAGAGGTCCCCCGCTGACCCCAGTAGGCACTCCCATACTCCGCGACCCACCAGGGAAAGGGGGCACAGGCCCATCCAGACCGGGGCCCAGCGCAGCAGCGCCCCCCCGGCCCCACAGAGCCCGGGACAGTCCACCCAACCCCACCACAGAGAAAACTGCACCCACCCCACCATCCATTCATCTTCCAGACTACATGAGACAATAGACGCCCAGGCTGAGATCTTCCTCCACCTCTCCTGTATCTCCCCCTCCTGCAGAGAGTTCCTGAGGAGAGGAAAGCTCCTGCAAGGTGTGACAATCTCCCCCACCAGTTGAAGAGCCCCCCAGGCGGCTCGACGCACCGGCGGCACCCCGCGCCAGGGATGGGCCCCCATGCACCCACCCGCCCACAACCCCGGCAACACACAAACCAGGACCCAAGGCCCCGAGGCCCGGCCAGGGCACTAGCCCAGAGACGGAGCGCCCACAGAACCTCACGCCCATCCCGGACCCACCCAGGGGCAGACAGGCTACCAGGTCAGTAACCCACGTCCGTCAGCACAGACCCTCCCCTAGTCCCGCTGCACGCAGCCACGAGGAAACAGTCACCCGAGAGCCAAAAGAGCCCCCACCCGGACATGACCGCTACCCCGGGTTGAGCCCCCCAAGGAAGATGCCTCCGGGGAACCCCCCGACGCCCTAAGCCTGTCCCTACCCCCACACCAATCACAACAGTGAAGGCGGGACCAAACTATGACCCCCCCACCCCCACTAGGTGATGGAGCTGATCAAAGGATCCCAGAGCAATTGATCTGATGTGGTGGCAGAGGCTGTATCAAGACTAATGTAATCTAATAGATAATTTCTATATTGGTTAGAATTAAGATTGTTTTTGTTTTTCCAGTTCATGAGGACAGTTTTCTTGGCTATGCATAGGGCAGTGAAAACCATATGGGCTATATTCTTTTCTGAAGTGACATTATCTAAGCTGCCCAACAAACACACTAAGGGGGAAGTTGGAATGTTACATTTCAGACACTTTGATAAGTCTTCACATATCTCACGCCAAAACTTCTGCACTGGTGGACAGAACCAAAGAGCGTGAATGTAATTGTCTGGTGTATTGCCTTGACAGTGGGAGCAGTTGTTGGAAGATGTAAAGCCCATCTTGAACATCCGATGACCTGTATAGTGCACTCTATGTAGTATTTTGTATTGTATTAATTGCAGACTGGGATTTTTAATCAATTTAAAGGTTTTTAAGCATACCTGAGACCAGAAGTTTTGGTCTAAGCTGAC
Organism: Astatotilapia calliptera; assembly: GCF_964374335.1. NCBI lineage: Eukaryota > Metazoa > Chordata > Actinopteri > Cichliformes > Cichlidae > Astatotilapia > Astatotilapia calliptera. Next base: position 248,601 of record NC_137432.1, on the reverse strand, counting down.
TGATAAATCTGCTTCCCACTTTGCAATAGGAAGGGATATTGATTCATCTAATTTAGAAAGTGTTCTGTATATTTTAGATAATAATTTGGGGGATTTAAGAGTAAGGAAATGTGCCGCACTTGGTGGTGTTTGTAATTCAACTTGACTGAGGTTAAATTTCTTTTTTACTATGGATTTAATTTGTTGATATTCTAAAAATCTTTTCTTGTTGATCCCATATTGTGCAACTAGTCTGTCAAATGGAATAAATTCTGTTCCCTCTAATATATGTTCTAAGTATTTAATTCCTTTACAACTCCATTCTGGGAAATTAATCATATTATTGTTTTGTAATATGTCAGGGTTATTCCAGATAGGTGTACGTTTACATGGGATTAATGAAGATGCCGTTATTTTTAGAAACTCCCACCATGCTGTCAGAGAAGAGCATTCTTTTAAAGCATTCATGTCTTTTGATGTTTGAGCTAATAAATGGTAGGTCTGAAATCTCTAGATCCTTGCATAGTGCCTGTTCAACATCTAGCCAGGGCTCATCTAAGAAGGTATGTTTTGACCATTCTGAGATGAACTGAAGCCTGTTGGCTAAGAAGTATTGGTGAAAATTAGGCAGATCTAATCCTCCTCTATCCTTGGTTCTTTGTAGCGTTTTTAAGCTGATACGCGGGGGTTTATCTTTCCAAAGGAATTTGGAAATATATGAATCCAGAGATCTGAACCAATCTTGTGATGGTTTGTTAGGGATCATCAAAAATAAGTAATTTATTTTTGGCAAGATCATCATTTTTATAGTGGCGACCCTTCCCATGAGTGATATGGGTAGAGATTTCCATCTAGTCAGATCGCCTTCTACTTTCTTTAGAAGTGGGATGTGGTTGATGGTTTTTTCTAATTCCTGAATATTTTTGTTTTCTTCTTTCTTTTTGTGTGATGAGAAAGAAATTATTTTACCTCTCATCACAGCTTTCCCTGCTTCCCATAGAACAGAAGCAGATATTCCGGGAGTGTCATTAAAGTCTAAATATGAAGTCCATTCCTTTTTAAAATATTTAATAAAGTCTTCATCTTTAAGCAATGATGTATTAAATCTCCAGTTTTTACTTGGCGTAGTATTATTCTTGTGCATTAGTGTTAAAGATACAGGAGCATGATCGCTGACAGCTATAGGATGAATCTCAGTGTCTGAAATGTCACTCAGCAGTGAGCTGCTGACCAGAAAATAATCCAGACGAGAGTAAGAGTGATGAACATGCGAGAAAAAAGTATATTCCTTACTGTTGGGGTGAAGGGAGCGCCATCCATCGCGAAGGCCAAAGTCGCTCATATACTGTTTGATTATATTTGTGGAATGCCAATTGCGCTGAGTTCCTGTTGTGTTGAGCCTATCCATTTCTTCATTTAGTCCAAGGTTGAGGTCACCGCCAAGAATGAGTGTGCATTCGAGGTGTTCAGAGAGTGCACTAAAAAATCCGTGGAAGAATGAGGGTTCATCAACATTTGGACCATATATACTTACAATACATAGGTTTTTGTTCAATATTGATAGTTTAATAATTAGAAATCTACCCTCTGGATCTATAACTGTATCGAGTACTGTAAAATTAACATTTTTATGTATTAAAATTGCTACTCCCCGTTGTCTAGAATTATAACAGGCTGCAAACACGTTAGGAAACTCAGGTGTTTTAAGTTCGTTTAAACCTGTGACAGGTCTGTGAGTTTCTTTTAATAAAACAACATCTGCCTGTAGTTTTTTAAGCTGGTTAAATATCTTTAACCTCTTTCCTCTGGTGCCAGCTCCATTTACATTCCATGTGACAAACCTCAGCATGCCCATAATTGTGTGTGTATGTCTAATGATGTACGCTGGGTGTTTCGTTTAGACGGGTGGAGAGAAGGTGGAAACATCCCTTGTTTGTAAATAGAAAGAGAGAGAGGAAAAAAAAAAGGTGTGGTGAGAGGCTCCATAAGTCTGACTATGTGTGTGAATATTCACTAATATGAGCAAGCGTGGCTTGTGTTATGTGTCCTGCAAGTCTGTGCGTGCTGTGAGGCTGTTGTGAATATGCTGCCGTTGAGCGGATGTGTTTGCGTGATCGTGGTGTGAAAATATGGAGAAATAGAGGGTGTTGTTTGTAGGTGAGTGGGGAAGTAGGTGATCACAGCAGTGAAAGATAAGAGAAAGAAAGAAACCACATGAACTGTGAGCAACAACAAAAAAAAGGAACGAAACGGAAACATTCCAATTAAAGTAATGACGGAGGGTGACGGTGTTATATCTGCTATGACATCATATTGATATTACTAGGTTAAACCCATGTTAAAGGAGAAAGTGTGAATGAATAAGAAAAGAGTGTAGCGGGTTCTTATCTGGAGTGCAGTCAATATAACCACGGTGTGGTGCCGGGGTCGCGGTACAGCTGTCCGTCCACGTAGAGCCGGTCCACGGCGATGACAGCACGGGAGCCTTTCTGGATGAAGCTACGTCGAATTGGGAACAGGACCTTGCGTCGTTCCAGGATCTCTTTGGGGAACTGGTCGTTCACGCTGAAGTCCGTTCCTTTCAGCTCTCTGCCGCGACTCTTCACCTGTTCCTTCTGTTTGAATTGACCGAATTTGGCCACAATAGGCCGTGGTCTCCCGGTCCGCGACCTCACGCCCCCCAAGCGATGTACTCTATCGAAGTCGATGTTCTTTACGGTGTCCTCCGGCAGCTTCAGGTGGATTTTGACGAAGCTTTTCACCGTTGCCTCCGCGTTCTGGAATACCAGAAAACACAAGATTATCTCTCATGCTACGGGCTTGTAGATCGATAACGGACTCTTTTATTTTTTTATTTTCAATGTTTAGCTGGGTCACATTATCGGTGAGAGATTTGACCGACTCCCGTAGCGTGGTATTTTCAGCGGCAAGCGTTTCCACCTGCTGCTGGCTGAATTCCAGGGATTCTCTCAGAGATTTAAATTCCCGGTGTAAAATCTCCACCAGGGACAGCCTCGCATCGAAACTGGACAATCGCTTGTCGATTGACTCCAGGATGTCTGCGATGTCTTTGCCGGCAGGCGATGTTGTACCGGGGGAGTCTGGTACAACTCCCTCCCGCCGACATCTCTTCGATGACGGCGTTTCAATTTTGGCCGGGAAGGATGCACTCTGGGCCTTCTTCATTACTAAATCTTGAAAACAGCGGTCGATGTAATCTTGGGGAGCGTCTAAACTCTCCCCGTTGTCCTCCAGGGTGTTAGAGATGATAAAACAGATGTTGTTAGTTATATGACAATTGATTAGTATATTTGGTAATACTGAAGCTTGAAAAACCTTTGTTAAACTCTATGCTACCATTTGCTTTTTTTCCGCCAATTCTCCGGCGTCTGACGTCACCTACAACATGGGTCGCTTAGTCCTTCCAATGATACAATACAAATAGCTAAACTTCCATAATTTTCATCCCTGTCCCTGGACATTCCAGTTATGTAATATACATCACTAATGCTTCCAACATTGTGCTGGTGTCCTCTGTATGCAGTGCGTCTTTGGAAACATGCCATGCTATGTGCACCAAACATCTGAACTGCATTTAATGTTTTTGTTTATATTTTATGTATTTTTTAAAAATAATTTCTCTTTCAACACAGTATTGCAAGTCCTTAGTCAAGTGGGCTCCTCACAAGAAGAGGAAAATGGATAGAAGAGGGAGGACTCCAATTCCTGAGGACCCTGTGAAAAGCAATAAACCACCACTGGTGGAAAAAGATGACCTGGAGCCACAGGATGAAACTAGGAAGTTGGAGATTTCTAAAGCCATTAAAGAGCCTCAGTCCAGCAATGATGGTGTGCCAGTGAATGTAAGTTAACAGAGTAACACAGCCAACAAGAAATGAAATATCAGATGAAATGAGTTACTGCAACAAATACTAAGAATCTCCTCTCTTCATTTGTCTTTGCAGGCAGACGGTGTTGCTGATGGGAAAGGAAAATGAATGCAATAAAGATACACAAACATAGCTACACACACACAAGCATGCATGCACCTGCACACATATGTTCATATACAACAATGTTCAGATAAAGTTCAATAAAGTTCTTGTTGTTCAACTGCAAAGTCCTGTGTTTTCTTTCTCACACTGATGGAGGATGGGAAAAGTCCGCAGTCATGGTATTCAAAAAGAACATAATGCAAAGATTTGCAGCTGAATGTAAGAATCAGCATTGTAATGTAATCCTTATATAATAATATTGTATACCTACTGACTATCTGAAGCGCTATAGATAAAAAGTCCCATTTTAACTGTAGATTCAAAAAATCCTTTATTCAAAAAATTTGTTTTATTCTTTTCTTTGTAATTCCAGATTAAAGTTATAGTACACTAACAAGATTCCTAAAGGATGATAACCAAATGCAATTCATTAGGTTTGTTGAATTAATTGCACAAAATTCCTAAGAAGTCATCCCTCATTCCAAGTTACACTGTCCTGCAATGTGTTGTAGAAATGGATTGTCTGATTTGCTAATCAAGAGTGATGTCAGAGTGATGTCACCAGAAGTCCCCAGAGGTGTGATTTGGTAAACGGTAAGTCTAATCACAATTCCTTCTATCCAAATGACTAATTCTATTTTTTTTTAAATCCTCATCCCTAAAGGTTCCAATTTTAGAATGCAAATCAATAATAATTCTTTCAATTCCAGTTTTTTCACTCTAATTCATAGATCTTCCACTTATTGAATAGAAATTACTAATCCTTCCAAGATACTAATTAATATTTCCTCTGTGTGCAGCTTATCTTTTGAAATTGGGTCTTTTGTTCCTTCTTATTCCTCCTGTGAGAATGTCATGTATGTGCCAGTGTGTTAGATCTACACCTCTTTGATTTCTCAGACTGAGTGGTCTCAACTGATGCTCCTGAAATGTCATTTGTAATTCCTGCAGTGGAAATGCAGATGCAATGCATTGCTCCCAATATAGCACCCTTTGGTCAAATCCAGAGCCACCAGGCTGAACATCCTGTAGCAGAATCTTGCAGGCAAGAGCAATTTCTCTTATACCCTTATATTTTACACATTATAATAAATCCAATGATGTTTACATTTTGTTTGTATAAACTGATAACTTTCAGGTGCAGATGTGGACGTTTGGACAAACTGTTCATGTGGATAATCCTCATTGCTGTTTTTGCGATCATTGGACTCTACGTGATCATTTTGCTACTGCTTTATTACAACAACAACTTTTCATGAGTTCATCCACAAACCACTGAGCAAAAGACAATAAAAGTGTTGTTGTTCAATGTCAAAATACGTAGTCTTCATTCTCACACTGGGTTAATGCGGGATGTACTGGTTATGGACAAATCAAGTGTGTGATCATGTATGAGTTGTATAGTTTTAATGTTTTATTTGGGAACAGAATGGTGTGTATTTGTAAGTTTGGTGATGGAGTTTTTATTATGAATGAATGATGAATTTTTATGAATTATTATGTCTATTTTTTTATGCTTAAGGACAACAGATGGTAATTAGCCCTTGGCTATAATCTGGTATGTTTACATTCATGTAATTTTTTTTTACATTTATGTTCATTAACATGCACTGTCCTAAATAAATAAATAATAAATAAATAAATAATAAATGTCAAAGGTTGTCTAACATCAAGATTTATGGTGGTTCAAACTGCAGACAAGAAAAGAAAACTACAGGTGAATCCAAATGTGATGCTCATTGTTGTTCCCAAGACTAAGCAAAAAATGCAATGTAATATATTTGTACTAATCTTTAGCTGTTAGACTACTAAATGCTGACAGGGGTCGTTTGGATTCATATTTATGATTATTAATTTTTATAGGTTGTGTGAATGAGCAGACAAAAATGGCCCTTTTTGGGATTAATAAAGTTATGTGAGATTAGTTAAAAAGAAAAAAAATGGGCATTTGTGCAACATTTTATTTAATATTACAGAGTCAAAGTTTATTGATTTCTTTTACAAGGTATAATTTCAAATAAAATGATTCCTAATGGTAGCTGTGCAAATCTTGTTATTAAGTTAGTTGTATTAGTTACACATAAAATTCCTAATGGGTATTCCTATTTTCCAAGATCCAGTATCCTATAAAAGACAGCAGAATTCAGTGTTCTTATTCGCTGAACGGTTGTTATATAACAGCAAACTTTGGAGGAGTGGCAGTGGAAACAGGCTTGAATTAGGAGTCCATGTTGTTACCTTTTAGGAGAAGATGGAGAAGATGGATTTATTTGAAGGTTCTCCAATCAGAGTTAGTGGATCAAGCTGGAACCAGGGAGGTTGTTGCAGCTCTTCAAGGATCTCAGTTTCAGAGCAATGATGTTCCATCCACTGTAAATTCATGGAGCACAGGAACACAACAAATCATTAATAAAAAATGTAAAAAAAGATTGCAAAAGACACTTAGAATCGCCACCAGTGTTGGTCAAGTTACTTGAAAAAAGTAATCAGTAACTAATTACTGAATACTTGCCCAAAAAAGTAATCCCGTTACTTTACTGATTACTTATTTTCAAAGGTAATTAATTACTTAGTTACTTAGTTACTTAGTTACTTTTTAAAAAGCTTTTAAAAACAGCTTGGGGGCTCGTCCTGTGGTATTGGGGTGGAATTTAAAAGTTTGGACGGTCCGAGGTTGTCGAACGGACAGGCACGAGCCAGTGGTCTGATGTGAGTGGACAAAAGCCGGCTTATCTAAAGGTAAGGCACTACCTGTTGAATTATTTCCAAAATGTGCCAAATTGGATATGACTAAATTAAAGTCTACTCACTGAAATTACTGGTAGAGTGTCTGTTTTGATTTTGATGAGAATCACCGTGTGTTATGCAGTTAAAGTTGCTTAAGAATGTTTAATGAAGTTGAAGAAATATGAAACTGTTCTGGAGGTAACAGATATAATGTTGGGTTTGAGTCCCTGGATATTGAGCTGAAGGCTCAGGTAGTTTGGTAGGGAAATTAGGACAGAAACTGTTCTGGAGGAAACAGAGACTGGTTAATAGTTTTACAAATTAGGTCAGAAACTGTTCTGGAGGTAACAGATACTGTTTAATTGATATGTTAAAATTTGTCAAAATTGTTTAGGTGAAAATTGTTATAGGACGGCACTGGAAGATGCTAAGAAGCACATAGCCCGGAGGTTACGCTCCCTCCTGGCCGTGGACGCGCGGTCTTGACCTGTCGGCGAACAGGGTTAGTTCAGTTTGGTTTAACTGTGGGGTACAGGGCATCCTGAAATAAGCTAGGAGTTAGAATCTCCTCACCGTTTTAAATGGTGTCATGTGCTTGTTTGGACAAAGTTAAATTGAGTTAGGGACTTTAGAAATCAGGCCATAGGCTGTTCTGGAGGAAACAGATACTGGTTAATCGATTACAAAAAAGTTAACTTTCTTCGGTTGGACCCGTTATGATAAATTTGTCGAAATTTGTTAGGTGCTGAATCTGTCAGGCCTGTCAGTGATTGTAAATATAAGACGTCTTTGTAATATAAAATAGAAGAGTTTTGTCTGAGCTTTGTGTGACCCTGTGTGTGACGACAGCGCACTGCAGCGCTGCGAGCTATTTTTAGACGGTGTGTGAACATGCAAATGAGCTGTGACGCGCACAGAGGACTTTGCTTCCTGTTTAGCGTGTTTTTGAGTTTTATAATTTTGATTTGCAAACAATGATACATGCCTGTAAGTAAAACGCTGATTTTGCTGATTATGATACTACAAATAAGGTGTTGAATGACTAGGGTGTGAATGATGTTGGAGTTTAAAGCGGAAACTCAGAGAGGAGTGTGTTGGGAGACTGGCATGTAGTCTGCAGTGCAAAGGTGGGCGTCTTGCCTGCTAGTCTATTTAACAGTGATGAAAATGATATTAAATAAATCTCTCAGTGTGTTGATACAGGTGGCTATGGGGCTGGACCAACTGCCCCCACAAGCACGGCGGCCGAAGCAAAATTATAGTAATGGAAACCAAACTCAGCAAGAATCAGCAGCTGTGGAAAAGACAGCAGCTAGCAGAGAATTAAAGGAGAAATTAAGAGAAGTTTTACACATAAAATTGCGGCCAACAGACTTGTGGAGGTTGGGAAGGCGCCTGGAGCATCACAACAAGAAGGTGAAACAAAAACACACACAAGCAGAGAAATGTGAGAGAGAGGCACGTGCTAGAGAAATGCCTCGTTTGAGAAAAAACGTTAAATTAGCCCATCTACAAACGCACATACACGCAATGAAGAAACAGCTTACACCCATGAACACGTGAAGATTTTCCAGCAAGTTTAAAGCAGTGAAGCTTAACATACACCCGCCGTTACACAATAAAGTTTATCCACTACTAACAAATAAACCCTCTGGGTTGCAGGACAACAACTTAACTTCAAAAAAAAAAAAAAAAATCACAACCAGTGATAACACGACAAATTTAGTGGTTAATAAAAGTCAAATTGTGACATGTTTTCTTCTGATTGATTAATACAAGTGATTACTGAATGAAAGAAAATTCCATTTTTGTGCTTTAAACATGATCTTAAGAATTTTAACATGTACCTGTGTTGTCCTGTCAGCTTGGTGAGTTATGAGAGGATTATATGGTGAGAAAAAACAAAAAAAAAAAGGGGGAGAGAAGGCTGACACAGGGCCTGGTCCCGTTGTTTTTCCCCTCTCTGAGTAACACAGCCAATACAACATGATTTTCCTGTTCGTTTGTTTTTGTTTTTGTTTTGTTTTGTTTTTTCTCTTTATGCTTGATTACAGGCTGCTTTGTCGGCCCGGAAAAGCCGAGGCTGACCCTGGACTCCTGCTCTCCCCTCTACCATCTTTGCTCTCTCCTCTACCATCTTTGATGTGACCCTGACCAAATGCTAAAGCAGCTCAACCCGCAACAACAACTTGAAAATGTCAACAGTGCTGCAGGAAAATGATCTCATGCAGCAGAGACGGAGAGCGGTAATCCAAGGCACGATTTACAACCTGAATAGGTGATAAAGCGATAGATCTTTCAGCCCAATTCTACTTTTTCTACATAATCCATCATACAAAATGTAATCAAATGGAAAAGTATCTTTTTTTAACTTGTTTTATCAGTTTTAATCTTTTAACTTTATGCATGAAGCAAAAATTTTATTATATGCAACATTCTCTGACTTGAATAAATTAGTTTAACATTTAAACCTATTTTCTACACATTCCAGCACATAAAATAAAATATTTTTTGTGTTTACACTCAGTCTTTCAAATAGATGCAAGTAAAACACAGCAGAAAATAAATAAAGTCAAAGACTCAGCGGTCCTGTTGCTCTGTTTTCACCTGTAAAGCAGGACTGCGGTAGGCGGAGGTTTACCCTGGTGCAGGTGTGCCGTGGTCGGTGGAAGAATCCGCGAGTTTCTCTGTGAGTTTCCCATTACGTCGTAGCTACTCGGTGCTTGCTTGGAAGTTTAGGGGTTTTTTCGCTGTAAAAAGAAGTTTTCTTCCCACGCACAATGGACACTAATGTTTTTGTCACTTTTTATGGAATCAAACTCAAAGTAAGGTCAGTACTTCCACGCTTTAAACGCTGCATGCTCATACTCTCTCCCACAATCGATATGTGATCCATTGTTGATCTGCACACAGCTGTTGTCACTAACGGCGCACTCGCTTACGTCACTGTCATGAGACATTCTTGCAAAAAATCACAGTTTTAGTAACGTAGTAACGCAGCGTTCCTACGGGAAAGTAACGGTAATCTAATTACCATTTTTGCAATAGTAATCCCTTACTTTACTCGTTACTTGAAAAAAGTAATCAGATTACAGTAACCATAATATTTGTCTTTGCAGCCAAGGAGTTCTAATTATTGGAAAGAAAAATAAATGCTAGGCAAGACATACAAACATGACCACCACACAAGCACGCACACACACACACACACACACACACACACACACACACACACACACACAGACACTCACACAAAAGATCAAAGGCTATGGCAACAGCAGCAAGGAAAACCTCCCTTTTAACAGGAAGAAACCTCCAGCACTACCAGGCTCATGGAGGGGCTGCCATATGCTGTGACCGGCTGGGATTCTGTCTGCATATCACAGATACAAAGTGTTGTATTCATAATACTATTTCCTTTGTAGTATTGTCTTTTCTATTTCTATTTTACTTGTCATTGTTTTGCTGTCACACTTAGTGTGGTTTATTCCACCTACTTTCTCCTAATCTCCACATCACACTGATCAGATGGCGATGCCTTTCACCCTGATTTATCTCTGACATCAGCACCAACTATTCTGTTGTTCTTATAATTTTTTCCTACATTGCAACATAACTTTGTATGTCCAATAGCCAGATAAGAAATTAATCTAACTATAAATTGTTATCTACAAATTATATTAAGCTGTTACGTTCACGCGGTTGTTAATTTTTATTTACATGTAGTTAGTATACTGCTGCCAATGAGTTCATAACCACATCTGTTTGAAGCTATTTTATTGGAGTATCTACCAGCAAGAATTTTGAGAATCAAAGATCATTTTAACCAACACGTTCTCACTCCCAACTCGTCAAATGTGTGACGCATGGTCAGGCTCCCTCTGCTTCACTTATGGACGCGCAGGGTACCCCTCTCGCGTCGGGAATTGACGTGAAGGGTCCTCCGATTGAAGAGATTGCCGCGGAAGTGCCTGTTGTCGCTATATTTAGACATTTTCCAAATCACATTGTAGTGACGTATACAGAACACAATAAATTATATAATGTAAACAACTACCTGAAAAACAGGTAGAACGATGCTTTTGTATCGTTTATTGCATTTATGGAGGGAGTGATGTATGCTGGGTAATGGCACAGCTAGCTACTGGGTGACTTTATTCACCCGCTTCGGCTGTTATCAGTCCATACAATGGGCGTTATTAGCACAAATCAGTCCCATAGATATGGGCCATCTCCTGCTAGATTGTTCAGAAGGTTGTTCTCATCCATCCAGATGGAGGATCACTAACAGGAGCGTGGAAGACTCCAGAATCCACTCTGGCTGGAATCCGGTGGATATGCAGTGTTTACAGGTAAGACCATTTAAACGGACAGCATTTATAGAATGACTATTAAAAGTCAGCGAGTGTCAGTAATGTTAATGTGGTTATCTTAGTAATACACCGAGTGCTAATATAACAGCTTTAAGATGCATTTGTAGATATTATTACGTGTTTTACCGTCTTTATGGTGCTAGCTTAAAGTTACGGTGTAAACGTTAGCTTATATTGGAGTAAAGCTGTTACTGTTTAAACGATGTTAGCACAGAAACATTAGCTTCTGTCATGACTGATGAAGTTACTAGTTAATAAAGTTTTCTGTAAAGTGTTTAATCGCAGCCACAGATTGACAGCAAATATCTCGATTAGCTTCAGTGCATCTATAATAAATATGTGCAAGTTTCAGTGCTTCGTTTAAACTGTATGATACTTATACTGACCCAGGGTCAGTGTAAAATACAATCCTAGCTGTGTGAACAAAGCCTGGCTCCTTTAATCCTGCATGAAAAACCTCAGGATGCAGGTTATTATTACTCTTTCCTGCTGGCACACCTGTCACACCTGAGAGTCAGCTAGAAACGTACAGTGACGTGGACATCATGCAAAGACTGCCAGACTCTGTAATACTGCAAATGATCAGTGACTCAGGTTATCACTAAACTTTAAACGGTACCTCTGTGTCTCTGTGTGCTGAACATTTAGGATTGAGTCAGGCTGCATAAGCTGAAGCTGTTATTTGTATATATCAGTATTTTTTATTCAGGTGTGGGGAAAATACGTAAGACTGCAGTGAAGCGATGCACCAGATTAATCCCTGGCCAAAGGTATCGTACTTAAATCAGACTACTGATCCAGCCACATCAGCCTTTTGTGAGGTCTGTTTAAAGTTGACTAAAAGTAAACTGCAGGTTCCTGAGAGGTGGACTGTGAGCACAGAAACACAAGTTCATACATACAGCTGCAGCAAACTTACATTAATTTTAAATAGATTTGTTACTCTGATGTCTGTCTCTGTGTTAGTCCTCTGACAGACTGGTGACCTGTCCAGGTGTGCTCTACCTATGACTACTGGGAGAGGCTCTAGCCTTTTTAATAGAAATTTTCTGTTATTCTCATTTAAAGTATTTAAGTGCTTATGCATATGCTTAGTTGTGACGCTGTTACTGTTCAGTGAAAGTTTCTAAACCTAGATGAACTTACTTCAGCGTCAGCAGTTTGAGAAAACAACTCCCTTTACAGGTGCTGATAAGGCCAAGGGCACAAAACAGCTTAACCATTGATCCGTTGAAGTGTGGTAGGATCAGTTTGTAACTTCCTCCCTCTTCCTTGGAATGCATAAAGGAGTAGGAGCACAACTTCTGTGGCAGCGCTGACATGACTGAACTGTGATGTTTGATGTGTGTTGGCGCAGTAATAAATAGCTTGATCACAGCTCTTTCTGTGTTGCAGACTTTATTTTAAAAATTCCACGACACCCCCCCCCCCACCCTCCCACTGTGAACCTGAATTGAATATTCAGAAGACATTTGTTTAAATAGTTCTAGAAATCTGAGCTGTTGGTGTGTCCTTGGATTGTGTGGTAATAATATTAGAGCTAGCAATCTTTCTTACTGAAACTCTACTATGAGTCATGTTACCTGAGATTAATTCTATGTTTACCTGTCAGCCTGGACAAATGTGCTGTGTGAAGGAAATTAAATTAAATCAGATCTGAACTGCGTACATTTAAGGAACCTGTTCATATTTAATTGAAATATGAACCAGTGATTTTTTTGATTGCTGATTCCAAGATAGTCTTTGTGGAAATCCTGTTTGGCTCTTTGTTATTTTAATTCTCTTCTCTGTTTTCCAGAACAGTTCTCCACAGTTGCTGTCCACATGGGTCAGTGGGACCAAGAAGCACTCTGCTAATGTGGGACTCTGACCAGCAACATCCAGCAAGACCCAGACAGCGTTTTCTATCTCCCAGCTGGAGGTTTTGTTTGTCTGTGACTGGAGAGTCAGATTTTTGTTGAGCTTCACACTTGCAGAGGTAAGTCAGTTTGCAGAGATCCCTCCCACCCTGGCTTTCTTATCTGAAAGAGTAATATTTCAGTGACTGCTGCTTATACCACAGGTTAATACACTCTACTGATCCCTGATAGGAGAATCATCAATTTTGGCAACAAAGAGCCTGGTGGATGTTTGTTTACAGTCTGATGATGGGACATCATGCTCTGCATCTTCAAAGTTTGCCTCCTCATTATTATTCATATCCAGTAATGTGAAGTATGCTCATATCTACTATAACTGAACCAACCTGGTGCTCTTCATTTATGGAGGCTGTTGAGTCTGAATGTTGGATGTTGTGTATCTCGTGTTCTCTGGGCTTTGTTGTCCTCAGTAAATGTTTCTTCTCCATGATGTTTCTTCAAATGTTTCTTCTGGATGATGATAAGACTGTGACACGGGATGCCACCTTTGGTCTTGTGATGAAGCAAAGCTCAGGAAGAAGTGTGATTAAATGGTACCCACATGTGTGCTGCTGAGAAGGATGTACAGGGGCAAAAACATGAGTGACAACAAAAATCCAACTAGGATTCTTGCATATGATGAATGAATTCTGTCTTTGACTGTATTGTCCAGCTGATCCATCAAACCCCCAGCAGGTGAACCTTATTCATGACATAACACGGCAACAATGTAAAAAATGAAACAGCAACAGTCTAAATTTAAAGTGCATTCTAAACTCCTCTTCAATAAATCATATGCAAAGAGTCATTCAGGACTGTAAAACGTGAACTACAGAACCCAGAGTCTTCATCATTAAATCTCTGGTTGCTTCATTTTTCTATCCTATATCAGATACTTTAAGGTTAGGTTAGGTAAACTTGTATTCTCATGGTGAGGCAAAGTGCTTTATGTGTGTGTGTGCGTGTCATGAATGGCTATAAAAGGCCTATAATTAAAGAACAAAGCGGGGTTTGAGTTCGAGTTGCGGCAGACTGTCACTACTTGTAAATGGAACGCAGCCTCCCTACGGCGGACAGCTAATAACAGGAATCGGACGCTGTCCACCCAAGTCCACAGCAACCACCATAGCAACCGCCTAGCATGACCTTAAAAAAAAAAGTGTGAAAGTGTTACAGCTGCAGAGAGCTATGGCGGTATCTTTGGAAGCTGTTTACATAGCTAATAATATACGATGTAACCATGGAGACAGTCAGTCACGTGAGCTAGCGGTGCATGTTTACTACAGTGAATAAGGTGATTGCGTGCACACGCTGCAGAAGGTAAAGACATTACTTCAATATTGTTTTATATTCATATATATTTGCCTTCTGTTGACCATCACCTCAGGTTCACCATCACAGTTTCAGCAGACAGATGCACACTGTCTAAATATGAACACATTCAAAAACTCATGTCTCAGAAATAAGCACAGCTGTTCATGTTTGTCATTAGAGTTTTATTTGTAAGAAAATTATGAACTTCATATTGTGTATCAAATAAAAGAACATTTCACAACTCTGAGTCAACAGAAACAGGTAACAGAAATGTCTCTAATGCAGACATGTACAGTGTAGTGTAAGCATTAAAAGATCATAAAGGAAACACTAACATTTATGTGAAACTAATTGTAATAAAAAATGAACAGGTGGTTTATAGATGTAAAAGAAAGAATCTGAAAACAACACTTTTTTGGTCTAAGTGATCAAAGTAGAAAACAGAACTGATGTTCAAAAACAAACCATAGCTGCACTAATATTACACATCTCCATTGTAGTGGTGAACAGACATGTTGCTTTTAAAACCACATGCAGTGTGTGACTGTGACTGTTCACTGAGACCATGAACGCCACTTCGCTGAAGCCTTCTTCTTCTTCTTCTTCTTCTTCTTCTTCTTCTTCTTCTAAATTGGAAGCAGAAGGAGCACGAGCTGCTTTGATCTACTGAAAGGAAAAAGCAGAACATCTGAGCTGAAACCAGTCAGCTGAAATCATTAAGACAGGAACAAATTCAATGCAGTGTCTCAGGTGGCTTAGCCTGTTACAACTGTTGATACAAATGGTAAATGGTAAATGGCCTGCATTTGTATAGCGCTTTTCTAGTCCCTAAGGACCCCAAAGCGCTTTTTTATTCACTGCAAACCGTTTTATTCTCCGCGGGAGTTTGCTTCATTCATCCTGGCCGCTGTTTACATCCCGCCAGACGCAGATGCGCAGGCAGCTCAGTGCGCACTCGCGGAGCAGATTCTCCACACGGAGCGGACATTCCCGGACTCTCTCATCATTGCTCTTGGGGACTTTAACAAAGCCAATCTGAGCCATGAGCTTCCAAAATATAAGCAGTATATTAAATGCCCGACCAGAGAGGAGAGGACATTAGACCACTGCTACAGCACGATCAGCGGGGCCTATCGCGCGGTGCCCCGCGCTTCACTCGGACTTTCTGACCACGTCATGATCCACCTAATCCCCGCGTACAGACAGAGGCTGAAGCTCTCCAAACCTGTCGTGAGGACTAAAAAACTGTGGAGCAACGAGGCTGTGGAGGAGCTTCGCACGTGTTTGGAGACCACAGACTGGGACACAATGAAGGCTGCTTCTAACAGCTTGGACGAGTTTACGGACACTGTCACCTCCTATATCCACTTCTGTGAGGACAGCATTGTGCCATCACGCACCAGGGTGAGTTATAACAATGACAAACCCTGGTTTACTCCTAAACTCAAAAAGCTGTGGCTGGAAAAGAGTAAGGTGTTCAGAAGCGGAGACAGGGACTGCTACAGAGAGGCCAAGTACAGGTTCACTAAAGAAGTGGACATTGCTAAACATCAGCACTCTGAGAAGATGCACAGCAGCAGATCTCAGAGAATGACTCGGCCTCTGTGTGGAAAGGTTTTAGGAATATTACAAACTACAAGCCTAAAACCCCCCACTCCACTGATGACTTGCTCTTAGCCAACACCCTTAACAACTTCTACTGCCGTTTTGACGAGCCATCAGGCAGCCTTCACACCTCCAACGACCCCAACAATAGAGGCACTTTGGACACTCATTCCCCCACCTCCCCCCCCCTCCATAGAGCCATCACCACCTTCAAACTGTTCACCTGCAACACCCTCACCCCACACAAAAGAGGATTTCACACCACCTCCTCCGACCACAACTCTTCATATTCATGAAGCAGATGTGAGGAAGCAGTTTAGGAGTCTGAATACTCGGAAAGCTCCCGGCCCAGACGGCGTGTCTCCTGCCACCCTCAGACACTGTGCAAACGAGCTGGCCCCAGTGTTTTCTGGCATCTTCAACTCCTCACTGCAGGCATGTCATGTGCCTGCCTGCTTCAAGTCCTCTACCATAATCCCTGTCCCCAAGAAACCTAGGATCACTGGACTAAATGACTACAGACCCGTGGCTCTGACATCTGTGGTCATGAAGTCATTTGAGCGCCTAGTTCTCTCCCATCTCAAGACCCTCACGGCCCCCCTCCTGGACCCCCTGCAGTTTGCATATAGAGCCAACAGGTCTGTAGACGACGCCATCAACATGGCCCTACACTTCATCCTGCAGCATCTGGACTCCCCAGGAACCTACGCCAGGATCCTGTTTGTGGACTTCAGCTCTGCCTTCAACACCATCCTTCCAGACCATCTCCGAGACAAGCTTTCCCAGATGAATGTGCCTGATCCCATCTGCCGGTGGATCACTGACTTCCTGATGGACAGGAAGCAGCACGTGAGGCTGGGAAAGAATGTCTCGGACTCCCGGACCATCAGCACCGGCTCCCCTCAGGGCTGTGTTCTTTCTCCTCTGCTCTTCTCCCTGTACACCAACTGCTGCACCTCCACCCACCAGTCTGTCAAGCTAATCAAGTTCGCAGATGACACCACCGTCATTGGGCTCATCTCAGACGGGGACGAGTCTGCCTACAGGAGAGAGGTTGAACGTCTGGTGTCTTGGTGCAGCCACAACAACCTGGTGCTGAATGCCCAGAAGACAGTGGAGATTATTGTGGACTTCAGGAAGCACACAGCCCCACTCCCCCCCATCATCCTGACTGACACCCCCATCACCTCTGTGGACTCATTCCGCTTCCTGGGTACCACCATCACCCAGGACCTGAAGTGGGAGCCCACCATCACCTCCGTCATCAAGAAAGCCCAGCAGAGGATGTACTTCCTGAGGCAGCTGAAGAAATTCAACCTGCCAACACGGACGATGATGCAATTCTACACTGCAATCATCGAGTCCATCCTCACCTCCTCCATCACCGTGTGGTACGCTGGAGCCACTATCAGGGACAAACAGAGACTGCAGCGTGTTGTGCGCTCTGCTGAGAAGGTGATTGGCTGCAGACTCCCATCTCTGCAGGACCTGTACACCTCCAGGACACTGCGGCGTGCAGTCCGGATCTCAGCTGACCCTTCTCACCCTGGACACAGTCTGTTTGACCTGCTCCCCTCAGGCAGGAGGCTCCGGTCCATTCGCACCAGAACCTCTCGCCACAAGAACAGTTTCTTCCCCTCTGCTGTTGGACACATGAACAATAACCACATGATTGTCCCCGCCACTAACATATGACCCTACGCTGTGTAACTGCATCATTTCATGTTTGGCACTGATCACCACCTGCACTCATGTATATATCTTTCTACGTAGCACTCATAATTCTTATTCTCATGTATATATCTCATGTATATCTCATGCACATATCTTTCTTTCTACATAGCACTTTAATTCTTATTGTCTGCACTGAAGCACCGCAGCAATTTCCTAATGTTGTAAACCTCAACATCTGGCAATAAACCCATTCTGATTTCTGATTTCTGATTTCACACTACATTCAGTCATCCACCCATTCACACACACATTCACACACTGGCGATGGCAAGCTACATTGTAGCCACAGCTGCCCTGGGGCGCACTGACAGAGGTTAACGTATACAAGCTAAATATGGTTAACACACAGTGTCAGGGAGCTCCAGTGTGGGAACTAGTGGCATTAGGTTTGTAGTCATTTAACTTTCATCCATTCATTCATTTAATTCAGGAGGAAGAAATGTCAGGTTGATGCAGGCTGGTTACATGCATTTGGTCCCATGCTGTCTTTAACTAAATGACTTGGTTCACTTTATGGCTGGGCTGTATGTGGGGTTATATCATGTTATTTGGGCAGGAGTACCTGTCCTCTGTTAGACTTAGAAAGTTTCTCCATAAGTAGAGTTTCTAACTCTTATAGCACATCTGTGGCTGACAGCTTTTTGGTGGCTCTTTTTACCCCACACTGGTTGTGAGTGTGTAAATAGCCCCACTAGTTCTTTTGGGTTGCAGTTAACTTGGGAGGAAGAGGTAGGTCTGCCATGACTAGATGAATAACAATTATCTGGGATACTTAAATTTCATAATGCATGCATATATCTCTATAAACCTGGCCTGAGGGCTGCCAAAAACAAGGGGCACAAGAGTCCAAAACCAGTCCAAAAACACAAGAAAACAGTCCACGAATACAGGAAAACAGATCAAAAACAAAACCAAACTAGAGCTCAACAAGAGTCCAAGAAAAGTTCAGGGGGTCGACCCGGGGGTCGACAACACAAGGACCAAGACAGTTCTGGGGGCCGGCCGTGCACACAGCAACGGCGGCGACAGGCAAACAGTTCTGGGGGCCGACCGTGCACACGACAACGGCGGCGGCGCAGGCAAAACCAATCAGGAGGCCGACCACTTGGAAGGCAGTGGCGGCCACAGAGCAGGTCCGGAGGTAGGCCGCGATGCCAGCGGCGGCGACGAACTCTTTCCGGAGGCCGTCCCCAAAGGCCATGATGGTTAGAGGCCTGGAAAACGGCCGGGAGAGACGATGCGGAACAGGTCGAGCTGTGGCGGTGTGGTAACCGCAGGACCAGACGAAGGCACGGAGGCAGGACCAGACGAAGGCACGGAGGCAGGACCAGACGAAGGCACGGAGGCAGGACCAGGCGTGGATGAAGGCACGGAGGCAGGACCAGGCGTGGATGAAGGCACGGAGGCTGGACCAGGTGTGGATGAATGCACGGAGGCTGCGAAACCTGACGGCTGCGGAACCTGACGGCAGCGGGGACGGCTGCAGAACCTGACAGTGGTGATACTGCAGGAGGTGATGTGGATGCAGACAACGGTGTAGAAATCACAGGGGATGATTCAGCAGGTGGTGGCTGAACAAACTTCCCCGGACCGTCAGCAGATGTGAGGATGTGCTTGCTGGGTCCTCTAGGACCCCCAGCAGACGAGGCGTGAAGCTGGACGGGCGACTCGGGCCCACCAGCAGACGACACTTGAGGCTGGATGGGCGGCTCGGGCCCACCAGCAGACGTGGCTTGAAGCTGGACGGGCGGCTCGGCCACTCCAGCAGACGTGGCTTGAAGCTGGACGGGCGGCTCGGGCCCTCCAGCAGACATGGCTTGAAGCTGGACGAGCGACTCGGGCCCTCCAGCAGACGTGACTTGAGACTGGACGAGCGACTTTGAGACTGGACGGGTGACTCGGGCCCTCCAGCAGACGTGACGTGAGGCTGGATGGGCTCCTCGGAACCTCCAGCAGACGTGGCATGAGGCCGGACGGGCTCCTTGGAACCTCCAACAAACGTGACATGACACTGGACAGGCTCCTCGGAACCTCCAGCTAACAAGACTTGAGGCCAGCTGGGTTCTCCCGAACCCCCAGCCAACGAGAGCTGAGGCTGGACGGGCTCCTCAGGCCCTCCAGCCGATGAGGCAGGACACTGGCTGGGTTCACCTGAACCCCCAGCTAACGTGGCTTGAGACTGGACGGGCTCCTCGGGCCCTCCAGTGGAGACAGACACTGAAGCAGCAGGTACGGAGACCTCTGGCAGTGTGGACACTGGCTGGGGCTGAGCAGCACAGTGGCTTGACTCAGGCAGCAACAGTGGGATGCAGTCCTCGGCGGGCTGTAAGTGTTCCCCAATACACTCAGCAGAGGACGGAGGCGGACGGGTGAACTCACTTGAACTCTCAGGGGGTGCTGAGAGCCGAGACCGTTCTGGTGAGTTCTCCGGGTGAGCTGCTGGCGCTGGCGTCTTGACCTCTAGGGGTCCAGAGTTGGCTGGTGACTGACACCCAGCCTCTGGGGAGGCCCTAGAGGGAGCAACTGTCTCTGAGATGGCCAGCTTAAGAGAACCAGCAGATATTGTGGTGAAGTGTGTTTCCTGCTTTGAATGAGAAGGTGAGGATGGGCAGACAGCTGAACTGGTGGCAACAGAGCTATAGGCAGCGAAGCGGCTACAGACTGACCTACCAGTAGTGGAGACGGTTGTAGTGGAGGCGTAATAAATTGTGGAGTGTCTGACTGAACTGAGGGCAGCTGGGCTGCTGACTGGGGTGAAAGTGAGGATGGGACGATATGGCCAGAAAAAACAGTTTCAGAAAGGTTTATTGCTTTCCCTGAAGGAACTGATGGAGACAAGAAAGCTTCCCTGACACTTAAATTCCCTATGTTTGTAGTGCTAGGCTCAGCTACTCCGGGCATGGGAACAACAGCGTGAACATAGTCATTAACACGAAAAGTCGGCTCAACAAAAGCAGTCTTAGGAGCAATGGTCATAGGTGAGACAGAGAAATCCTTATTATTTTTAGAGGAGACACAAAAAATAGCTCCAGAAGAAATAGACCTAGTATCTGGGTCAGAAGGAACAGAAAGAGTGTCTGTTTCACCCACCACAGCCGGCTGTTTTGACATCCTGAAGTCCGGCTGTGGGGTGCCGCGCCGGTGCCGCGCTTGGAGTCGGCTCCGACGGGCCGGGTAACACCTCATCCAGCAGTTCGGACGGCACGTGCTCCACTGAAACGAGCGGGCGAGCGGTAGCGGCGGGGGGGTGAAGGTGGAGTTCGTGGAGAATGAAGTTTTGTACCACAGGGTGCAGTGAGTCCAATAGCCAGGGATAATCGGAAATAAGCTGTTGTAGCCTGGCTTCCAGAAGGTAGAGAAATGCTTCTCCCTCATGCTCTAGCCACAGGTTAATTAATTTTGAAGCAGAGTTCATTATGAGATCCCAAAGCTCCGTGGGTGGGGTGAATGCCGCTGGATCCATATCTGGCTGGTCCGTACTGTCACGGCGAGTGAGATGAGCCGTGTGGAAAATAAAGGAGGATCCAAACGCAGGCACTTGTAAAGGTGTGATGGTGGTTTATTAAACACAAAATAAAAATGGACAAAAGGCGAACCAAACAAGGACTAAACTAGACTAGGAACAAACTGACTACAGAACACGAACCTGAACATGAATGAAAGTGAGCAGAAACACTTGGCGGTTGACAGCAAGGAAACACACAGATGAGACAGTGTGGAATACACAGACAGACCAGCAACTACAATGACAGAGGACACGACTTAAATACACACAGAGAAACACAGGGGAATTACACACAGGTGGTGGACACAGCTGGGAATAATCAACAAGACGAGACAGAGGTAAAACTGAACACACTCACATGAGACGCAGACCTTCAAAATAAAACAGGAAACGAGAACACTACACCAAGATGCAGACCTGACACTGAGACAGACAGACAGAATGACACATGGAACCTGAACTAAACTAAACGTGAGATACAACCGAGAACAAATCCTTAAATATGAATAAACAGAAACATAGAATTCTAACGCCCAAAACCACAACAAACATTCAAAAATAAACTAATCAATCAAAACTCAAAATACTGGGTCGAAACTGACCCAGAACCGTGACATCTTCTGCTTTTATTTTCTTTATTTAAATTCATATTACATTTTTATTCACTCAGCTGATTTTAAATAGTTTTCTAAAGTCTGTAAGCTCTCTTTGTATTCTGTTGACACGTTGATCAGTTCAATCAGTTTTTATTTCATTTACATTTTAACAGCAGTGTTAGAGTTAAAGTTACATGTTACACTTAGTTCTGCACAATTCTCTTTTAATGATCGTTTGGTGTTTTGGGGTCAGTT
This sequence comes from Astatotilapia calliptera, assembly GCF_964374335.1. Taxonomy (NCBI): domain Eukaryota; kingdom Metazoa; phylum Chordata; class Actinopteri; order Cichliformes; family Cichlidae; genus Astatotilapia; species Astatotilapia calliptera. Next base: position 226,620 of record NC_137432.1, on the reverse strand, counting down.
CTTATTGTATCAGGTCTCATGAGAACCTTCACAGACATCAGGTCTCATTATTGATTCTTTATCATGCAGTTTGTGATGTTATTCCCATCACAGAAGAATCCATCCAGAAAAAAAATCAATCCTAAGTAAATCTTAAATAATCAAACATGTAATCTGCTGTGAAATATATTAAATTAGTAAAAAGTAGATGTGATGAGACTTACTGTTCACATGATTTCATGTTTAACAGATCAAAGATGGAGAAGCCCTCACCTGTGCAGCTCCTGGAAATGTTGAAGAAATTGGGAGAAGAGGAGCTGAAGCTTTTCCACTTTTACCTGCGGTATGAACCTGGAGCTGACTTCCCTAAAATCTATAAGTGCCAGCTGGAGAACGCAGACAGACTGAAAACAGTAGAAGTGATGGTGCAGGTGTATTCAGACAATGTGATGGAGGTGGCGAGGTCAATTTTAGGGAGGCTGACAGAAGGTCAGTAAGAGAAAAAAAACATCAAACACTGCTGACACAATCAGATAGAGAAAGGGTTTTATTGCCAAATGTTGAGCAGGTTTACAACATTAGGAAATTGCTGCGGTACTTAGTGCAAAACATACTGTCAGACATTGCTTAAATAAACATAAAAATAAAAAGTGCTAAGCAGATTGATATATACATGTGCGCAGGTGATGGTCAGTGCAAAAATGGAACGGATGCAGAGAACACAGTATAGGGTCATGTGTTAGTGGTGCGAACAGTCATACGGTTCTTGTTCATGAGTCCAACAGCAGAGGGGAAGAAACTGTTCTTATGGCAAGAAGTTCTGGTGCGAATGGACCGGAGCCTCCTGCCTGAGGGAAGCAGGTCAAACAGACTGTGTCCAGGGTGAGAAGGGTCAGCTGTGATCCGAGCTGCACGCCCCAGTGTCCTGGAGGTGTACAGGTGCTGCAGAGATGGGAGTCTGCAGCCAATCACCTTCTCAGCAGAGCGCACAACACGCTGCAGTCTCTATTTGTCCCTGATGGTGGCTCCAGCGTACCACACGGTGATGGAGGAGGTGATTGCACTGTAGAATTGCATCCTCTGTCAGGAAGTACATCCTCTGCTGGGGCTTCTTTATGACGGAGGTAATTAGGGATGGGGATTGATAAGATTTTCATGATTCCGATTCCATTTTCGATTCTGTTTAACGATTAGATTCTTTATCAATTCTCTTATTGATTCTTATTTTTAAAAAAGGAGAACACACAGGTCGATTAGCTTTGAACTTTGTTTTATATCTTCTCTTTGAACAAAACAGAAATGTAGGAGTAGCATGACATTACAAACCCAACAGTGAGATCTTAAGAGATCCACAGCCTACGGCTCCTTTTTAAAAGTATATATGAGCTGGGCACTCAAAAATAAAACTCTATCAGCCAGCAAAAAATACAATCAACTCAAGTCCAGTGGAACTGTGCAATTCTGCATCCATCAACTATGGAGAATTAAAAAAATCTGCTTTTTCAGGAAGGATACGCGATCTTTCTGGACTTATGGTCTGCACACACAGAAAGCTTTCAGCCAGTGCTGCCAGCAGGGGCAGAGTCTCTCTCTTGCTCCACTACCATAGGGTGGCGTTATCCTTGCAGGGGATGGGGGTTAGGCTTCTATACAGCTGGATCTCCCGATCCACTCTCTGGGCCAGGGAAAGAACGGACTGCCGTTGTTAGAATGACTGCAGCTCGTTGTCTTCCTCTTCAAAGGCCGTTTTTTTTTTTTTTTTTTTTGCTTTACTGATGGCGCCTGAAATTAAATGGACATGATTAAAAATTAAGCAAAAAATGAACAATCCATGACATTTAAATTATCATCACAATGAACTAAACTTACATAGTCTTCTTCATCATCATCTTCGAACAACTCTCCCTATGTGTCTCGTTGCTCCAGGTGCTCGAGTAGAAAGTGACAAATAAACAAACAAATCAAACTAAGTACCACAGATCCATAGATGAAAGGTCTTACTCTCACAATGGAAATGTGCAACAATGAAAAACACTATCATATTGAAATACCTCATCTGCTCCTGCCTCTGTGTTTGCTGCAATTGCTGCTTCCCTGATCCTGTGCCAGACTTCATCCTTACCCACTTTGGATTTAAATCGCGGGTCCAAGATGGTGGCCTCCTCCAGGAAGCTCTTGATATCAGCATCCTTAAATTTTTAAGAGGGAGGAAAATGTGACATCATGACTAGCCTTAAGTATTTATAACTGTCATTTTATTTAGGATAAATAAATCATCAATTATACCTGGTATCATTTGGAAAGATCTTTCCAAATGTTCTCCTTTATGCTCCTTGTGAAGGCAGAGTCATCTTCTTGTACGGTGTAGTGTTGCTGTAGCTTTTGCAGGATGGGCAAAATCTCACCACAGGTCGGACTTTTTTCACTGGAGACTGCTAGTGGTTCAAGGTTCTTTATTTGTCACATGCATAGTTATACAAGTATAACACACAGTGAAATGTAGCCTGACACGCTCCTCGACATGTGCAAAAAAATTGGGGGGGGGGGGGGGGGTGTAGAGGAAGAACATTATATAAATAGTATATACATTGGGTGAATGTGCAGTAGTAGCAGCAAGCAGGTGAATTCTGTACATTAATATGAATAGACATCTGACTATTTTACAGGATAGACAATATAAACATATTTAAAATTAAAGGAATTGAAATGTACATTGTGCCTTGGTTTAGTGTCTGGAAGAGAGTCCTGTCTCAGTCAATTATAGATGATGTGAGAGGGCGGGTGTGTGTGTTTAGGGCACGGATGGCTTGGGGATAGAAGCTCCTCTTGAGTCTCTCTGTCCTTGCCCGGAAGATGCGGAACCTTCTACCAGATTGCAGAAGTTGGAACAGTTTGTTGCCAGGATGGGACGGGTCCTTCAGTATCTGCGCTGCTCTAGTCTGGCATCTCCTGGTGTAGGCTCCATTGATGATAATGGGCTTGTAGTCTCTGTGCTGACTCCTTCTGAAGTCCACCACCAGCTCCTTGGTCTTGCTGACGTTCAGCTGGAGGTGGTTGTCCTGGCACCATGATGCCAGATTCTTCACTTCATCCATGTAGGCCGTCTCATCGTTGTTGGAGATGGCACCCAACACCACTGTGTCGTCAGCAAACTTCACAATGATGTTGGAGCCATGGGTGGCCACACAGTCTGAAGTGTAGAGGGAGTAGAGCAGTGGCGAGAGGACACATCCCTGAGGTGCTCCTGTGTTGATGGTGATGCTGTTGGAGAAGCACCTGCCCACCCTCACCACCTGAGTTCTGCCAGTGAGGAAGTCCAACACCCATGCACACAGACGGCTGTTAAGTCCCAGATCCCTGAGCTTTGTGAACAGTCTGCAGGGCACTATTGTGTTAAACGCTGAACTGTAATCAACAAACAGCATTCGCACATAGTTACCCTGTTTCTTGTCCACATGGCTGAGAGTGGTGTGTAGGACGTGGGCGATGGCATCCTCTGTGGATCTGTTGGATCTGTAGGCGAACTGCAGCGGATCTGTGGTGTCTGGGATGGAGGAGGAGATGATGTTCTTCAGCAGCCTCTCAAACACCTTCATTACTACCGAGGTCAGTGCAACTGGCCGGTAATCGTTCAGGGATGAGGGTTTGCTGTTCTTGGGCACAGGGATGATGGTGGATCTTTTGAAGCATGTGGGGACCACAGACTTCGCCAGGGACTCGTTGAAGATGTAAGTGAACACACCTGTGTCGAGGAGGGAAATTATTTTACTGCTATTGTTAAATAATTGTTATTGCATTAATAATATAATTTGCAGCATGGATATTGCATTCCAAGGTTTAAACAGTGTCTCTTTCAGAAAGACTGAGTTGCAGGCTGACAGGAAGTTGTATGCAGAAAGAAGCAGGAAGTTATTTTGAGCCGCAGGCTAAGACGAGGCTTTAACAATGTAACAGATAGCTTTATCATTTTATATTAAGGTTTTAGTAGAGGTTCTTGATTAAAACATTTATTTAGTAGAAGACATACACATAGTCTCAGTGAGCTTCTGGTCTGGTAAAAGGTCAGAAGTGCAACAGGTGAATTGAGAAAGAGCATTTGAGGACGAGACACAGACAGTAGGTGAAGAGGTGACACAAAGAGCATGTGAGGTCAACACACACACACACACACACACTTTAAATTAGATTTATTTAGAGGAGAGGTTAGTTATGTTTGGCTGTAACTGCAAAATTGTCTTGGTAAAAGAGGAACCGTTTCTTGGTGTCTCGGCAAGAAAGAGGAACAAGACAAGAACTGAAAGGTAGACAGGAAGGGCTAGCCATGAAAATAGAAGATGATTTTCTAGGTGGAAAGTCATGATGATGTTGATCTGATCTATGTATAAAATGTATCTGTGACGCATGAAGGGGCGTCAGTAAACAAACCCTGATGCTATAAAATATCTGTTCATGCTTTGATTAAGTCGAAGACTACTTCCTGTCTGCGTACAGAGTGTCTTCCCACGCGTGTATTCATTAAAATCATCGTTTGACTTCACCCGGCCGGATCGGTGTGGTTATTCTTCGATCACCTCTTGTACCCTTCCTCAATATTGAATCTTAACACCTGCTAGCTGGTCAGCACAGCAGCGCAGCAGACGGCCGGTGATGCCGTCTGGCCCCGCCGCTTTCCTTGTGTTCACTCTCCTCAGTGCCGCTCGGACGTCATGCTCCGCGATGCTGGTCACCGGTCTCTCGCTGATGACGTCACTGTCCTCGGTAGTCAGGCGGTAGATAGCATTAGCCGCCTGGCTAACCTCGAAACGGGTGTAGAACTGATTCAGCTCGTTGGTGAATGCAGAGTCAGCGTTGATCAGCGCAGTGTCCCTGGCTTTGCAGTCCGTAATGGTGCGTAGTCCGTGCCACATACTCCGTGTGTCGCCCTGGTGGAAGTGGGACTCCACACGTTCCCGGTACCGGCGTTTGGCATCTCTCACCGCGCGCCGCACGCCGTATGAGGCCGCTTTGTAGGCGCTCATATCGCCAGTGGCGAGACCCGTGTTGTAGGAGGCGGTCCTGGCGTTTACTGCAGTGCGGATCGATCTGTCCATCCACGGTTTCTGGTTTGGGAATGTGGTGACTCTCGCAGTGGGGATAATCTCCTCCGCTAGCATATTGACGAAGCATACTGCTACTTCCGTAAACTCATTGATGTCGACTGCGCATGCTCTGAACATGTCCCAGTCGACGTCGTTGAGTGCGTCCTGTAGCGTAGCTTCTGATTGGGCAGTCCACCATTTTACCTCTCTTGTGGTCACGTCTTCCCTCCGTATGCTTTGTTTATACTGGGGGATGAGGAAGATGGCGTTGTTGTCAGACTTCCCAAAAGCCGGGTGTGAGACAGCTTTGTAGCCCTGCTTGTATGGCGTGTAGCAGTGATCCAAAATTCGATCCCCTCTCGTTGGACACGAGACATGCTGGTAAAAGTTTGGCATGACTTGTCTGAGGTTCGCTTTGTTAAAGTCTCCTGCTACAATGAGGGCTGCGCCCGGGTCCTTGTTTTGAAGCGAGCTCAACACATCATGTAATTCGGACAAAGCCATACCTGTGTCCGCTTGGGGTGGGATGTAGACCGCCGTGGCGATGACCGAGGTGAACTCACGAGGCAGATAGAAAGGGCGGCACTTAATGCTCAGGAACTCCAGATGTGGCGAGCAGCCGCTGGAGAGAGTAGAAATGCTCCTGGCATCACACCACTTTCTGTTTACCATGAAACACACTCCCCCACCTTTGGTTTTGTTTGACTCTGCCGTTCTGTCCGCGCGGAGCACAAAGAATGAATCCGACGGAGTTACGGCCTGGTCCGGCACGGTGGGGGTCAGCCATGTCTCCGTGAAGCACAGAATGTTGCAGTCCCTCATGTCACGTTGGAAGGTGACCCTTGCTCTTAGGTCGTCGAGCTTGTTCTCCATGGATTGTACATTGGCCAGTAGGATACTGGGCAGTGGTGCGCGATGCGCCTGCTGTCTCAGTCTGTTCCTAATACCAGCGCGTTTCCCCCGGCGCTTCTTTGTTCTGCGCCTTGGATGAGCGGCCCGTCCTTTGTTGTTCTCCACGCCGCGTAGAATCTCTGAAGGCCAGGAAGGGTCGGGTTTAAAAGTGTCCAAGATTAGATGTGCAACCTTGGCACCGATGTTTACAAGTGATCCGCTGTCGTAAACTATAAGACTAGAGGATTTTGGGATGAAAACCAGAGCAAAAAATAGGTAAAAAACAAGAAAAGTAGATAGTCGGAGCGGAGTGGTCAGGAAGGCGTCAGGAAGGCGTCTGGACGTGGCCGCGCCATTTTGTAATTGTAATTGTAATTGTAATTGTAAAAAAAATAGTGTGGAGGTGGAGTGCTTCCTCATGAGTACCACAAACTCCTCTGCTTTTCTTAAGTCATCATTGCTCATTTTAGCCAGTCTGCAATATCAACAAAGCAAAAATACAACAGATATGTTGCATAAAACAAACAAAAATAAAACCTGAGTCCAAGTTAAGCCATATTATGATTATTTTTCAATACCACTCACCTTTCCTTTTCCATGGACTTTCTTATCCGTGGATCGATGGCTGCAGCCTGGATGGCCATCATCAAATACAGAGAGTTCCATCTGGTCTTTACATCTAGGAGCAGCATATGCTTGAGCAGCTCTGAGGGGTAACACGTTCACAACTTAAATGCTAATGTAATATTCCTTATCTTAGTTTATAAATTTAATTTGATCATGATCTAATGATTATAATATACAAAATCTTAAAAAACAATTTACTATGCTTACTGAGCAACTCTTGCTTGTCCTTCAGGACCACTTTTGCCATGTGGGACCTCTTCATCCATACAATCACAGAGCGAATTCTTGCCGTCCAGTTGGAAATGGCAGGACAGTAGTAGAGCTTCTGAGCTCCAAGGTTAAGGGTGTGTGCAAAGCATGGAAACTTGAGAATTTGTAGCTTTTTGACAGCGACATCCATGTTGGCCGCATTATCAACAGTGACTGCCACAACCTTGTCTTTGATACCGTACTCCTCCAAGATCTCATCAATCTCCTCTGCTACAGCTGTCCCTGTCTGTGCCTGGTACACTGGTTTGGTTTTGAGGACTTTTTCTTGAGTCTGGCCATTCCTGACATAATGCAGCATTACTGTGAGGTAATGATCTTGACTAAAACTTGTCCATCCATCTGCAGTGATGGCTGCCTTCAACACATGTTTCAGCTGAGAAATCTGATTTGCCTTTTTGACTGCATACCAAGCAGGAATCAAGTGGTTGGTTAAACTGTCTGTGTTTGGGGCTTTGTACTTAGGGATCAGAGTCTTTATCATCTCTCTAAAAGATATAGCAATGGAAACGGATGAAACATCTGGTAAGAGGAGAACATGCAACTTTGACATTCCCTGACTTAGCCTACAATTAAACACATTCACTTACCGAAACTCGGAGGCATCTGCTGTGGCAAATGGGTGCAAACCTTTTACCACAAACTTAGTCACTGCTCGGTGACATTCGTCTATCCTGGCCTCCTGGCCTGTGTCATTTTACTTTTCCCTGCCTGTGTGAAAGGAGAAGCTAACTGTAGACTGCAGCGAGAATTGCCAGCATCTGAGCCAGCCAGACTCTGTCTCTCTCGTCATGGTCACCTAAATGCAATTCACAGTAATAGCAGGTTTTGTAATAAGGCAAAGCCTGCTAATATAATATGCAATGTTAGTTGAATAGTTACCTACAGTATTAATGGGAGATGACGTGCAAACGCTATCGCTGCTGCTGGGTTGAGCTTCGCTAGTCCGGAGCGGATCAAAAACATCACATTCATTTAAGGCCATCCCATGTTTTGTGAGCAAATACTTTTGCATATTCGAGGTGTGTCCCCCCCCTTAAATGAAATATCTACTTTGCAAGTATTAATAATGGATTGGATTTATATAGCGCTTTTCAAGGCACCCAAAGCACTTTACAATGCCACTATTCATTCACTCTCACATTCACACACTGGTGGAGGCAAGCTACAGTTGTAGCCACAGCTGCCCTGGGGCAGACTGACAGAAGCGAGGCTGCCATATTGCGCCATCGGCCCCTCTGGCCAACACCAGTAGGCGGTAGGGTAAAGCGTCTTGCCCAAGGACACAACGACCAGGACAGAGAGCCCAGGGATCGAACCGGCGACCTTCCGGTTACAGATGCGCTTCCCAACCCCCTGAGCCACGGTCGCCCTAAAGTATCGCACGTTGCCCTGTTGTCATCCTTTCTCATAAAGTGTAACCAAACTTTTGAGTGTTTGTGCCGCTTAGGCGCCATGTTTCCTACTGGGTAAAAGATGCTACGCAATGTGGTGACATCATTCGAGGCGACTGGAATCGATAAGGGAATCGTTTGCAAAAATGGCAAACAATTCCAAGGAATTGAAACAGTGGGAACCGATTCTCAACTCCTATCCCTAGAGGTGATGGTGGGCTCCCACTTGAGGTCCTGGTGATGGCGGTACCCAGGAGGCGGAATGAGTCCACAGTGGTGATGAGAGTGTCAGTCAGCATTATTGGGGGAGTGGGATTCTCCTGGGCGTTCAGCACCAGGTTGTTGTGGCTGCACCAGGACACCAGATGTTCAGCCTCCATCCTGTAGGCAGACTCAAACCCCTCCTAGATGAGTCCGATAACGGTGGTGTCATCAGCAAACTCAATTGCTCAATCCAAAATAAGGCAAGCCTTTATTGTGGCTGAAGGCATAACAAAAACACTAGGGAACACTGAAACTGGGAAAACTAAGAAGACAGAGAACACTGCGTAAACTAAAAAGGCTAAGACACTCTGTGAAGGAACTATGGAAAAAACTATAAACACAGAGTAACTAAGCAGGCTATGAAACACAGTGTCACAATAAGGGAAACTACGAAAATACGAGGTGAGGATAACAGACAATCTGACACTGACACAAAGACACACTGGGCTTAAATACACTGAGGCAGTCATCAAGGAATTAGAGACAGAAGGGGAACACAGCTGGGAGGAATAAGACCTAATGAGACAGGAGGAACAAGGCTAGGAACACTGACACAAGACGGGAACATGAACCTTCAGAGTAAAACAGGAAACAAGACACCACTAAACAAACATGCAGACACGACACAGAGAGACAGACTAGACACTGAACTAAACCTGCAATAAACATGAGAACACAAAAACCTACGAACTAATCCCTAAACAAGAATAACCGAAACATAGAGTCATAATCATCATTATCATCATAATAAGAAAAGAATCCAAAATGCAAAAACACACCAAAAACATAACAACTCAAAATACTGGGTCAAACTGATCCAGAACCGTGACACTGGGAGGATGGTGTTGAAGGCAAAGCTGAAGTCCACAGACATGATCCTGGCGTAGGTTCCCAGGGGAGTCCAGATGCTGCTGAATGACGTGGTGGAGGTCTGAAGGCTTGGGGAATGAGTGTCCAAAGTGTCTCTATTGTTGGGGCTGTTGGAGGTGTGAAGGCTGCTTGATGGCTCATCAAAACGGCAGTAAAAGTCGTTAAGGGTGTTGGCCAAGAGCAAGTCCTCAGTGGAGTGGAGGGTCTTAGGCTTGTAGTTGGTGATATTCCTAAAACTTCTCCAAACAGAGGCCGAGTCGTTCTCTGAGATCTGCTGCTGCACCTTCTCAGAGTGCTGATGTTTAGCAGTGCCCACGTCTTTACTCAAGCTATACTTGGCCTCTCTGTAGCAGTCCCTGACTTTGCGTCTGAATGCCTTTCTCTTTTCTAGCCACAGCTGTTTGAGTTTAGGAGTAAACCAGGGTTTGCCATTGTTATAACTCACCCTGGTGCGTGATGGCACAATGCTGTCCTCGCAGAAGTGGACATAGGAGGTGACAGTGTCCCTAAACCCATCCAAGCTGTTAGAAGCAGCCAAAAATCTGTAGTAAATCCATTGCAGATGCGACAAATACTGGAAGAAAACCAACAGTGTTTTAGTCCTGTAGTTAAGAAGCTCTTTGAAGAATATCCAGAGTGTCCAGACACACAAATTATGCACAAAAACAAGACAGATGTAATACACTGAAGTACCAGGGCATCCATTTGCAGTGCGTTACATCTTGGATGTGATGTTGTCATTACTTACTTTATGAATGTATTTAAGTGTTTTAGTCTGACTTTGTATTTTGTTTTTCCTTCTCAAATAATTGAGTACAAATGTCATAGCTACTTTTTTTGAAGACCAATTTATTACTCGAGGTGAACTTTCCTCCAACAGGAAGTCCTTCAGCCCATGCAGCTTCATCACTTTCATCAAAAGGTAAGAATTCATTAATTGGTCTCAGGACATGCTGATAGGACCGTTACACATTAAGCCTGATGTGACAGGGCTGCAGTTTCCCATTCAGCCATGAATATGTTGGCGTATGCTGGGGCAAATTTCTTGCCCATGGCTGTCCCTTTTATTTGTAAGAAGAAGTCCCCATTGAATTCAAAGTCATTTCTTGTCAGATTGATTTCCAATAATTGTAATAATTCTTTTTCTGGCCTTTTCTTTTCTGGATATTTGTGGAAAATATTCCTAATGGAGTTCATTCCCTCCTTAATGTCAATATTGGTGTACAGGCTGTCAATGTCAATCGAGAAGAGAAATGAGTTAGGGGGTACCTCTGCCTGTTTCACCTTCTCCACAAAGTCATATGTGTCTTTAATGTAACTATCATGCTTTGTGGACAAGGGATTCAGGAAAAAGTCCAGGTATTCTGCTGTGTGGTATGTTTCACTTTCACAGTCAGATACGATGGGACGCCCGGGGGGCACCTGGAATGGTACAGACCACTTTGCCGGGTCTTTGTGGATTTTGGGTAGCAAATAAAACAGCCTTCCTCTTGGCTCAGAGGAGCCTAATAAATAGTTTTTTTGTTTCATATTAATGAATTTCTTTTGATAAAGATTATTAATTATTTTCTCCACAATAGGCAGTGTGTCCAAATAGATGGGTTTCTTCAATTTTGAGTAGTATGTTGTATCATTTAGTTGTCTGTAGCCCTCCTGTAAATATTGATCTCTGTCCAGGATGACCACAGCACTTCCTTTGTCTGCCGGTTTTATAATTATTTGTTTGTTTTCTCTTAGTTCTTTTAGAGCTTTGGTTTCTTCTCCCTTTAAGTTAGGTTTGATGCGGTCAATCTGGAAATGATTATCAAAATATTCATAATCAGCTTTCACCAAGGTGGACACCTCATGTGGAAGTTGGCCCAAGGGAGGAGACCAATCAGATTTGGGAGTGAAGGGTTGGGGTTCTGTATCAGACTTATCCCCATAATGTATAGCCAATTTGACCCTTCTGTGGTATTGTTGAATGTCGTATCTACATTGTAATAGGAAATTTTTATTGTGACCTTTTGTGGGAATGAAATTAAGGCCCCTACTTAAAAGGGTCCACTGAGCAGTGGAAGGCTGAAAGTGTTTAGATAAATTAATGACACTGTTGCAATTGTCACAACTTACCCCCTCCCTGTTGGCTGGGTTCATGGGGACACCACATTTACATAGTTACTCCAATGCTCCAACATACACTTCGCTGTCTTATCAGTCCAGTGGATATTGTCCTTTTCTGTGTGGAACATTGAAGCAGGAAGAGTAGGTATGTGTTCGTCCAGACCTGCAATAAAAGTGTTCAAGTGCAGCAGTGTTTCCTGCTCATTCTGGGGCAGAGCTGAGGAGAAGTTAATAGCTGGAATGTAGATGTCAGCCTCAGGAAATCTTTCCTGGGCTGTCTGCAGTGCCTTTTTCAGCTCTGTGACCGGTGTGCTCTTGTCTCTTTGTGACCTATTGTTTAGGCCAAAAGATAACACCAGTGTTTCCAAATCTTCGTCGCAGGTCGCTTTTTCCAAAAGGGCTTGTGCGTGGCACCATTTCGCCCCGGGAAAACTGTCAATTTGTATTCCTGGTGCTGAAAAGGATGGGAGTGTGCTCACATTCGAATCACCCATGATGAGTGATGTTTCTCTGATGTGAAGACTCCAGTCTTGCAGTTTCTTCTGCGTGTTCGGGTGTCTCGTTGGAGGGTGCGTTTGCTGAATAGGTGAACCTGGTGAAGAGGGAGGAGACAGGGAGGATTCCTCAATTCTCCTCGTTTGGAGGCGGGTCTGCACGCAGGATTTCAGTCTATCCTGAGTGGTGCGTGGCAGGCTGGAGTGTGAAGCTGTCGGGGGTTTGGGCGCTGTTCTTCTGCCTCCCTTGGATTTGGTGGGGGTGAATTCCCCCTGTGTGAGGTCCATTACCTCGATCTCCATTTTTTCAATGCAACAAGGTTCCGGAATGTTCGGAATTCCGGAATGTTCAGAGTTCCGGAATGCACCAAGGTTCCGGAATGCACAAAGGTTCCGGAATGTTCAGAGTTCCGGAATGTTCAGAGTTCCGAAATGCACCAAGGTTCCGGAATGTTCGGAATTCCGGAATGTTCAGAGTTCCGGAATGCACCAAGGTTCCGGAATGTTCGGAATTCCGGAATGTCCAGAGTTCCGGAATGCACCAAGGTTTGGGAATGTTCAGAGTTCCTTGAATGCACCAAGGTTCCGGAATGCACCAAGGTTCCGGAATGTTCGGAATTCCGGAATGTTCAGAGTTCCGGAATGCACCAAGGTTCCGGAATGTTCGGAATTCCGGAATGTCCAGAGTTCCGGAATGCACCAAGGTTTGGGAATGTTCAGAGTTCCTTGAATGCACCAAGGTTCCGGAATGCACCAAGGTTCCGAAATGTTCGGAATTCCGGAATGTTCAGAGTTCCGGAATGCACCAAGGTTCCGGAATGTTCGGAATTCCGGAATGTACCAAGGTTCCGGAATGTTCAGAGTTCCGGAATGCACCAAGGTTCCGGAATGCACCAAGGTTCCGGAATGTTCGGAATTCCGGAATGTTCAGAGTTCCGGAATGTTCGGAATTCCGGAATGTTCAGAGTTCCGGAATGTTCAGAGTTCCGGAATGCACCAAGGTTCCGGAATGTTCGGAATTCCGGAATGTTCAGAGTTCCGGAATGTTCAGAGTTCCGGAATGCACCAAGGTTCCGGAATGTTCGGAATTCCGGAATGCACCAAGGTTCCGGAATGTTCGGAATTCCGGAATGCATCAAGGTTCCGGAATGTTCAGAGTTCCGGAATGTACCAAGGTTCCGGAATGTTCAGAGTTCCGGAATGCACCAAGGTTCCGGAATGCACCAAGGTTCCGGAATGTTCAGAGTTCCGGAATGCACCAAGGTTCCGGAATGTTCGGAATTCCGGAATGTTCAGAGTTCCGGAATGTTCAGAGTTCCGGAATGCACCAAGGTTCCGGAATGTTCGGAATTCCGGAATGTTCAGAGTTCCGGAATGTTCAGAGTTCCGGAATGCACCAAGGTTCCGGAATGTTCGGAATTCCGGAATGCACCAAGGTTCCGGAATGTTCAGAGTTCCGGAATGCACCAAGGTTCCGGAATGTTCGGAATTCCGGAATGTTCAGAGTTCCGGAATGTTCAGAGTTCCAGAATGCACCAAGGTTCCGGAATGTTCGGAATTCCGGAATGTTCAGAGTTCCGGAATGTTCAGAGTTCCGGAATGCACCAAGGTTCCGGAATGTTCGGAATTCCGGAATGTACCAAGGTTCCGGAATGTTTGGAATTCCGGAATGTACCAAGGTTCCGGAATGTTCAGAGTTCCGGAATGCACCAAGGTTCCGGAATGCACCAAGGTTCCGGAATGTTCAGAGTTCCGGAATGCACCAAGGTTCCGGAATGTTCGGAATTCCGGAATGTTCAGAGTTCCGGAATGTTCAGAGTTCCGGAATGCACCAAGGTTCCGGAATGTTCGGAGTTCCGGAATGCACCAAGGTTCCGGAATGCACAAAGGTTCCGGAATGTTCAGAGTTCCGGAATGTTCAGAGTTCCGGAATGCACCAAGGTTCCGGAATGTTCAGAATTCCGGAATGCACCAAGGTTCCGGAATGCACCAAGGTTCCGGAATGTTCGGAATTCCGGAATGTTCAGAGTTCCGGAATGCACCAAGGTTCCGGAATGTTCGGAATTCCGGAATGTTCAGAATTCCGGAATGCACCAAGGTTCCGGAATTTTCGGAATTCCGGAATGTTCAGCGTTCCGGAATGTTCAGAGTTCCGGAATGCACCAAGGTTCCGGAATGTTCGGAATTCCGGAATGTACCAAGGTTCCGGAATGTTCAGAGTTCCGGATTGCACCAAGGTTCCGGAATGTTCGGAATTCCGGAATGTTCAGAGTTCCGGAATGCACCAAGGTTCCGGAATGCACAAAGGTTCCGGAATGTTCAGAGTTCCGGAATGTTCAGAGTTCCGGAATGCACCAAGGTTCCGGAATGTTCGGAATTCCGGAATGTTCAGAGTTCCGGAATGTTCAGAGTTCCGGATTGCACCAAGGTTCCGGAATGTTCGGAATTCCGGAATGTTCAGAGTTCCGGAATGCACCAAGGTTCCGGAATGCACAAAGGTTCCGGAATGTTCAGAGTTCCGGAATGTTCAGAGTTCCGGAATGCACAAAGGTTCCGGAATGTTCAGAGTTCCGGAATGTTCAGAGTTCCGGAATGCACCAAGGTTCCGGAATGTTCGGAATTCCGGAATGTTCAGAGTTCCGGAATGTTCAGAGTTCCGGAATGCACCAAGGTTCCGGAATGTTCAGAGTTCCGGAATGTACCAAGGTTCCGGAATGTTCGGAATTCCGGAATGCATCAAGGTTCCGGAATGTTCAGAGTTCCGGAATGTACCAAGGTTCCGGAATGTTCAGAGTTCCGGAATGCACCAAGGTTCCGGAATGTTCGGAATTCCGGAATGTACCAAGGTTCCGGAATGTTCGGAATTCCGGAATGTTCAGAGTTCCGGAATGTTCAGAGTTCCGGAATGCACCAAGGTTCCGGAATGTTCGGAATTCCGGAATGTACCAAGGTTCCGGAATGTTCAGAGTTCCGGAATGCACCAAGGTTCCGGAATGTTCAGAATTCCGGAATGTTCAGAGTTCCGGAATGTTCAGAGTTCCGGAATGCACCAAGGTTCCGGAATGTTCGGAATTCCGGAATGTTCAGAGTTCCGGAATGTTTGGATTTCCGGAATGCACCAAGGTTCCGGAATGTTCGGAGTTCCGGATTGCACCAAGGTTCCGGAATTCAGAGTTCCGGAATGCAGCAAGGTTCCGGAATTTTCAGAATTCCGGAATGTTCAGAGTTCCGGAATGTTCAGAGTTCCGGAATGCACCAAGGTTCCGGAATGTTCGGAATTCCGGAATGTTCAGAGTTCCGGAATGTTTGGAGTTCCGGAATGCACCAAGGTTCCGGAATGTTCGGAGTTCCGGATTGCACAAAGGTTCCGGAATTCAGAGTTCCGGAATGCAGCAAGGTTCCGGAATTTTCAGAATTCCGGAATGTTCAGAGTTCCGGAATGCACCAAGGTTCCGGAATGTTCAGAGTTCCGGAATGCACCAAGGTTCCGGAATGTTCAGAGTTCCGGAATGCACCAAGGTTCCGGAATGCACAAAGGTTCCGGAATGTTTGGAATTCCGGAATGTTCAGAGTTCCGGAATCCACCAAGGTTCCGGAATGTTCGGAATTCCGGACTGTTCAGAGTTCCGGAATGTTCAGAGTTCCGGAATGTAGCAAGGTTCCGGAATTTTCAGAATTCCGGGATGTTCAGAGTTCTGGAATGTTCAGAGTTCCGGAATGCACCAAGGTTCCGGAATGTTCGGAATTCCGGAATGTACCAAGGTTCCGGAATGTTCAGAGTTCCGGATTGCACCAAGGTTCCGGAATGTTCGGAATTCCGGAATGTTCAGAGTTCCGGAATGCACCAAGGTTCCGGAATGCACAAAGGTTCCGGAATGTTCAAAGTTCCGGAATGTTCAGAGTTCCGGAATGCACCAAGGTTCCGGAATGTTAAGAGTTCCGGAATGCACCAAGGTTCCGGAATGTTCAGAATTCCGGAATGCACCAAGGTTCCGGAATGTTCGGAATTCCGGAATGTTCAGAGTTCCGGAATGAACTCTGTTCTGTACATTTTAATTCTGTTGTTTTGATTCAAATTCCATTGTTTTGATTCAAATTCTGTTCTCTACATTCTAATTCCGTTGTTTTTTTATTCAAACTCTGTTCTGTACATTCTAATTCCGTTCTTTTCATTCAAACTCTTTTCTGTACATTCTAATTCCGTTGTTTTCATTCAAAGTCTGTTCTGTACATTCTAATTCCGTTGTTTTCATTCAAAGTCTGTTGTGTACATTCTACTTCCGTTGTTTTCATTCAAACTCTGTTCTGTATATTCTAAATCCCTTATTTTCATTCAAACTCTGTTCTGTACATTCTAATTCCGTTGTTTTCATTCAAACTCTGTTCTGTACATTCTAATTCCGTTGTTTTCATTCAAACTCTGTTCTGTACATTTCAATTCTGTTGTTTTGATTCAAATTCCATTGTTTTTATTCAAACTCTGTTCTGTACATTCTACTTCCGTTTTTCATTCAAACACTGTTCTGTACATTCTAATTCCGTTGTTTTCATTCAAAGTCTGTTCTGTACATTCTAATTCTTTTTTTTTCATTCAAACTCTGTTCTGTACATTTCAATTCTGTTGTTTTGATTCAAATTCCATTGTTTTGTTTCAAATTCTGTTCTCTACTGTCACGGTCCTGGGTCTTAGGACCCAGTGTTTTGAGTTTTAGTTCATCTTAATGTGTATAGTATGTTAAGCTCATTAGGCCTCCTATGTTCATTTGCTTATTAGTTCCCCCTTGTGTTTCCAACCCATGTTAAGTCTCCCCTGCTCTTCATGTGTTTCATGTCTGTGTCTTACGTTGTTAAGTTCCGGTTATCATGTCTGCGTCTCATTATGTTTCCTATTTTTGGAAGAGATCCTGTGCTTTTATATCATGGTTTATGTTTTGAGTCCTTTGTGGTACTGTTTCGTGTTTCCCTAGATCTCAGTTATGGTTATCTTAGGTTTTGCTCTTTGGCTTTGTCATATGGCTTCCCTGTGTTCCATGTTATGTCTCCCCTGTTGCTGTTAAGTTTGCATGTTTAGAATTCAGTCAGTGTGTTTCCTGTTTTACTTCTGTGTCTCATTCCCTCGTTATCCCTCTGTGTATTTAAGCCTTGTGTTTCTCTTTGTCAGTGTCGTAATCTCCATCATAGCTGTGTGATTTTTCCCTGTGGCTCCTTGTGCTTTAGTTTTTCCAGTTTAGTTTATTTTGTATTGTTTTTCGTGTCCCACTCCACGCCGGCAATAAAGCTGTGTTTTTTGAGTTTACCTTTTGTCTCTGTGAGTTTGCGTTTGGGTCCTCTCCTGCCTGCCACACAGCCGAAACATGACATCTACATTCTAATTCCTTTGATATCATTCAAACTCAGGTCTGTACATTCTAATTCCGTTGTTTTCATTCAAACTCTGTTCTGTACATTCTAATTCTGTTGTTTTCATTCAAATTCTGTTCTGTACATTCTACTTCCGTTGTTTTCATTCTAATTCTGTTTGTTTCAATATTCCATTGTTTTCATTCTAATTCTGTTTTCATTCAAACTCTGTTCTGTACATTCTAATTCTGTTGTTTTCATTCAAACTCTGTTCTGTACATTCCAATTCCGTTGTTTTCATTCAAACTCTGTTCTGTACATTTCAATTCTGTTTTTTTTATTCTAATTCCATTGTTTTCATTCAAACTCTGTTCTGTACATTCTACTTCCGTTTTTCATTCAAACTCTGTTCTGTACATTTTAATTCCGTTGTTTTCATTCAAACTCTTTCATTCAAACTCTGTTCTGTACATTCTAATTCCGTTGTTTTCATTCAAACTCTTTCATTCAAACTCTGTTCTGTACATTCTAATTCCGTTGTTTTCATTCAAACTCTGTTCTGTACATTCTAATTCCGTTTTTTTTCATTCAAACTCTGTTCTGTACATTCTAATTCCGTTTTTTTCATTCAAACTCTATTCTGTACATTCTAATTCCGTTGTTTTCATTCAAACTCTGTTCTGTACATTTCAATTCTGTTTTTTTTATTCTAATTCTGTTCTGTACATTCTAATTCTGTTGTTTTCATTCAAACTCTATTCTGTACATTCTAATTCCGTTGTTTTCATTCAAACTCTGTTCTGTACATTTCAATTCTGTTTTTTTTATTCTAATTCTGTTGTTTTGATTCAAATTTAGTTCTGTTCATTCTAATTTCGTTGTTTTCATTCAAACTCTGTTCTGTACATTCTAATTCCGTTGTTTTCATTCAAAATCTGTTCTGTACATTCTAATTCCGTTGTTTTCATTCAAAATCTATTCTGTACATTCTAATTCCGTTGTTTTCATTCAAACTCTGTTCTGTACATTTCAATTCTGTTTTTTTTATTCTAATTCCGTTGTTTTCATTCAAACTCTGTTCTGTAAATTCAAATTCTGTTGTTTACTTTCAAACTCTGTTCTGTACATTCTAATTCCGTTTTTTTCATTCAAACTCTGTTCTGTACATTCTAATTCCGTTGTTTTCATTCTAATTCTGTTGTTTGTTTTAATATTCCATTGTTTTCATTCTAATTCTGTTGTTTTCATTCAAATTACATTGTTTTCATTCAAAATCAGTTCTGTTCATTCTAATTTCGTTGTTTTCATTCAAACTCTGTTCTGTACATTCTAATTCTCTTGTTCTCATTCAAATTCCGTTTTTTTCATTCAAACTCTGTTCTATACATTTCAATTCTCTTGTTTTGATTCAAATTCCATTGTTTTCTTTCAAATTCTGTTCTCTACATTCTAATTCCGTTGTTTTCATTCAATCTCTGTTCTGTACATTCTAATTCTGTTGTTTTCATTCAAACTCTGTTCTGTACATTCTAATTCCGTTGTTTTCATTCTAATTCTGTTGTTTTCATTCAAATTACATTGTTTTCATTCAAATTCAGTTCTGTACATTCCATTTCCGTTGTTTTCATTCAAACTCTGTTCTGTACATTCTAATTCCTTTGATATCATTCAAACTCTGTTCTGTACATTTTAATTCCGTTGTTTTCATTTAAAGTCTATTCTGTACATTCTAATTCTGTTGTTTTCATTCAAACTCTGTTCTGTACATTCAAATTCTGTTGTTTTCATTCAAACTCTGTTCTGTACATTCTAATTCCGTTGTTTTCATTCAAACTCTGTTCTGTACATTCTAATTCCATTTTTTTCATTCAAACTCTGTTCTGTACATTCTAATTCCGTTGTTTTCATTCTAATTCTGTTGTTTGTTTTAATATTCCATTGTTTTCATTCTAATTCTGTTGTTTTCATTCAAATTACATTGTTTTCATTCAAATTCAGTTCTGTTCATTCTAATTTCGTTGTTTTCATTGAAACTCTGTTCTGTACATTCTAATTCTCTTGTTCTCATTCAAATTACGTTTTTTTCATTCAAACTCTGTTCTATACATTTCAATTCTCTTGTTTTGATTCAAATTCCATTGTTTTCTTTCAAATTCTGTTCTCTACATTCTAATTCCGTTGTTTTCATTCAAACTCTGTTCTGTACATTCTAATTCTGTTGTTTTCATTCAAACTCTGTTCTGTACATTCTAATTCCGTTGTTTTCATTCTAATTCTGTTGTTTTCATTCAAATTACATTGTTTTCATTCAAATTCAGTTCTGTACATTCCATTTCCGTTGTTTTCATTCAAACTCTGTTCTGTACATTCTAATGCCTTTGATATCATTCAAACTCTGTTCTGTACATTTTAATTCCGTTGTTTTCATTTAAAGTCTATTCTGTACATTCTAATTCTGTTGTTTTCATTCAAACTCTGTTCTGTACATTCAAATTCTGTTGTTTTCATTCAAACTCTGTTCTGTACATTCTAATTCCGTTGTTTTCATTCAAACTCTGTTCTGTACATTTCAATTCTGTTGTTTTGATTCAAATTCCATTGTTTTCTTTCAAATTCTGTTCTCTATTCTAATTCTGTTGTTTTCATTCTAATTCTGTTGTTTGTTTTAATATTCCATTGTTTTCATTCTAATTCTGTTGTTTTCATTCAAATTCCATTGTTTTGATTCAAATTGGTCCGTGTACTTTTCGGTATTTGAAGTTTTGTTTCAGAAACCAAAACGAAAAAACGATATTTAAAAGAATTTTCATTTTTTAAATTTTTGATAAAGAATAAAATGGGCGAAAATAACTTGTTTTTTCATTCGGTGGTAACAAATAGCCGTCATACACTTAAAATTAGACGTGCTTTTTTGGATTTCTTCGTGATTCAAATAATGAAAGTATACTAGCGCAAAAACAAAAAAATAGACGCATTTTCAATGTCTGAAACGGGAAGTACTTCTTCTGCGCGTTTTTTTATGGCGCGCGCACACCGTCCCCCACACAAGAGATCGACGGCCTTAAAGTTACACTGGAATAAACAGAGGATGGACCATTACGTTGTTTTTAGGAAAACTAAGAGAGTGACACTCCGGGACGAAGACATGACTGCAGAAAAACTGGGTCGCATCTTTCAGGTAGATATGTAAACTTCGCAAACTTTGCTTTCAGCAGTTTTTTTATGAACGTTATTGTTCTTCCTTACTGCGGAACGGCTAACGTTAACATTTGGTGATTTCATGTAGGCCTACTTTTACTAATACTATGTCTAGCCGTCTTCATTGTGCTAATATGTGAATTGTGCACATGTGCTAATGTGTAAATAGTTATTCATTGACTTTTACCGGCTACTAGCTAATAAGTAAGCCTTTAGAGCCTATTAACCGTGTGCACAGGAGTAACACGTTAGCAGAGCAACGTGATTTACGGAAACTTTTCTTAAACAGGTATCCGCGCATACTCTGTACATCACGGATGATTCAAACGTGGCTATGTTCCCCGGTGCGGTCTCTGGTGTTTTCAGCGCATTAGACCTTACACCCAGAGGTCACTATGAAGTCCACGGAGAAGACATGGAGTCAATTCCAACAGCAGGTTCCAGCGGGCAGCGTTTTGCATTTATGCGAGCACCAGCTGTGGCAGCGTCTGCACCTTCACGTTCACAGCAGGCTACTTCAAGTTCCCCTATGTCCTCCAAAACATTTCAGAGGTAGGATGAGTCTGTGTTCTTGAATATTAAATTACAGAACAGGCAAAATAAAAAGAAACATAAGGTGCATGGATAGTTGAATTGTTAAGAATAGCAAAGCTGTTTTAGTACAATTTGCCTATAGCAATCACTGAATGGATTTGTGGCCTGCTGTCTTTTACAAGATATGTAAAATTATTATGTTTTGTTTTACAGATCAGTGTACTTTGCAGATGTAGTTGGTGGGAGGTTGATTCCCAATAGAATGGTGGTTGTACGATTCCTGGAGTCTGAGGCTACGCTTCAAGGGATAGTAGGAAAAGTGCAAGATGCCATTGGTAATTACAACCCAATAATTTTGACAGATGCACAGGGCAATGCAATTCTGGAGTCGGAGGGCACAACAGGTGAGCCATAATATTACAGCTAAAGCCCATATCTTATGGAGAGACATGTCTTACCAGACTCTTTGTAATATTTATTGGGTAATATGGTATTGGCTTCTAAACAGGTTTCTTTGGTTTTGTTTTTCATCTGTAGGGTCACAGTACTGGAGACAAAATGCACGAAAAATTCTTGCTGTGCCTGAACAAGACTTTAATTGCCTCCAGGGAACAAAGAGGAAGAAACTGAGGTATGTGAATAAATATGTATATACTATAGGATGAACATCAATATAGAAGAATTAATTTGATTTAAATCCTATAATAGCAGTAAGACATCACTACATAAATCATCATCTATCAGTAAGTGATGTGATGTTTCTTTAAGCCAGTAAGTAGCTTTGACATCTGATTATCCATTTTTATTTGTAGCAGCCGTAAAGATGATGACAGTGCCAGTTTGGGAGAAGTGAGTGACAAAATAGAAGAGTTGGTGTTGGCATCTCAAAGTCTGCCAGCTGTCACAGCAGCAATCAAAGAGCTCACTGATCTTGCAGTTGCCCAGAAAGTCACAACCCCCAAGCTGCAGACACTCAAGGAGGGATTTAGCTGCGTGGTTTGTATGAGTATGTTCAAATGTTGCTTAGTAAATACATTACATCTACACTAACATTTTAATTACAATTAAAACAATGTCAAACCACATTCAATCATTACTTTGGACAAACATTTTTTTACCAAACATAGGCTCTTTATTCAGCAGTGTCCATTTAAATACTTAGGCACAGACAATCAAGATGCAGGTCTACTGTAACATAACATTCAAAAGTTTACATGCACATTTAATTTGGGTTCTCCTTGCAATCTTGACTATGAAAGTATAGCTTTTCAAATTGATTACAATGTCAGTATGGGTGACGGTACACTGTTCACAGTAATGTAAAACTAAAAAGTTCACATTTAAAATGGGACTGTAGTTGCATATATTGAATCAAGTACCTGTAACTTTTTCATTTTTCTTGCTTGCTAATTGAGAAAATGTACTGATTTTGCCCCTCATCAATTATAGACAAAAATATAGACAGGGACTTTCTCAGAACAGCGTGAACAAGAGGAATTACAGAATAACCAAAAATATTCTGCATGCTGTCTGTAAATTTATGTCAAGACTGACTTTGAACCTATAGTTTGAACTAAATTCAACATAAATGGATAACAGTCTCACTTATCTGATTTACTTTTGCAGACATCATTGAGGATCCAGTGTTCTCACTGTGCTGCAGAAGCATTATTGGCTGCAAGACATGTGTGGAACAGTGGCAAGAGACATCACAGCACTGTGCAAAATGCAGGGAGAGTAACAACGGAGTTCTACAAATTACTGGTCTAACAGCTGCATTTTCTGTATTGAAATCTTTTTTTGCAGAGGAGTAATGTAGTGTGTACACACAAATGTTTACAGTCAGTTGATTTTTTTTTTTGTCTGTTCTGTACAGTTTACAGATGCAGTGGTTCATACATTTCTCTGAGTTATGTTTATGAGACAGAGCAGAGCTTCTTTGTATGGCATAAAGTCACCATTTACGGCTCTAAAAAACAAATGTGAAATATCAGGATATTTTTCTGCAAAATGACTCTCTGTTCTAAGTTTGTCCTGTTCGGTTGTGAAGGGATCAACTCCAAAAGTCGAATATTCTTTGAGTGCAGATCCCAAGTGCTGCCTGTAAAGGTCTGCTGCTTCAAGTGCATTTGGCAAGAGCTCTGGAGAAATTCTTCTTTTACACCCATGTTCTGCAAAGTGATTTGGTATGCCTTTTCCTGTAAAAAATAGAGGAGGTGTTTAAATGTTCATTATCAGGGTTGTAAGCAATCTGACTTTTTTTTTTTTTTTTTTTTACCTGGGATTCTATGAGCATTCCATGATTCTACCACACTTGCAAGACCAATGTTACACAGCTGACAGGTTAGATTGGACACACAGTATCGCACAAGGTTATCCTCCATATCTATCTCCTCCTGGTCCATCAGCTGGAGTAGGGCAGTTTTTAGTGGGTAGTTGACACGGTTGTTGATTTCAGGCCAAATCCTTTCAACTGTGTGGTTCTAAAAGAGTTAAAAGAAACATGTCTTAAATGTACGTAGTAGTACACGTAATAGTATAAGAATTTCAGCTGATGTTAATGGTACTTAAATCTTACTCTTGTGGATGAGGTCTGTAAATAAGGCAGTCTCTCCTGATTGAAGCGATGATGTGACAGCATCTCTTGCATGAACAGTGTTAAATAAAATTCCTTTCCATGGTCTACTCGCACCTGGTCCCACATACCATAGGTGATCACTGCAGGTCTGGTACAGGAAAAATAAAGAACATTTATTAACTATTTTGCTTTAAGACCAGCAAAGGTGTTATTATTTTGAATGTATTCATTCATGTTTTTTTTGGGTAATATTTTAGTTGTAGTAGGACAACATATATTTCTTAAGTTTCTTTGCAATGTCACTGTCATGCTCAGACTTTAGATGTATGTCAGAACAATTGAAAGATATGTGGAAATCCAAGAACCTTGTTCCATTCATAAATGAACACTGATTAATTGCAATAAAGTAGTTAAATGATTCATGTGCAATTCCATTTTATTTATTTTTACATTAATAGAAAATGTTGATCAAAATGTTTGGTAAGTTCTTAATATATTATATTCAGGAACATAACCAGACCCATCTGTTGCATGTCTAATTTAAATTCAAATATTGTAAATTTGGGTGCAGCTCATGTCCAATATGACTAACATGTCCATCAAAACACTTAAGATGAAATAAATGGTTTGAGAGGTTGTATTACCTGAAAACATATTCATAGATGCTCAAGTTGTTTTTGATTGGCATTGTGGAATGACTCACAATCTTTTTACTGAATCCATCTACAGCTAAAACATGGGTGACTCCAAACATTACAAGTTTCTCGTTTTGGTCCAGGTGAACCTTGTGCCCCATGCATTCAGCATGGTACGGTGTGGGATTAAGATTCCGAGCTCCCTTACAAAAAAATCACAAAAATAAATGACAGCTGACTGGATAAAGGCAGATTTGATCATACGTTTGAGGAAGAGTCAAGTAACTGTTAAAGCAGGGCGTACATCTGTTAAACAGAATTAGGCCCTACCATTATATGATGTATATCACAAATATGACAAAGAACATTGGAATACAGTTCTAGTGGAAGATTAAATAACATAGGCTACCTGGCGTCTTGCTTCATGATAAGGTTGATGCACCTCTCTTAAAATTGACCCAATTCGTCCCTCTAGCATGTACCCCTTTTGTGGACAGATAGCCCTTCATCATTTTGCGGCCATATGTTGGGCCCACCTGTTTAAAATAAAAGATCATGCTACTACTAGAACAACAAATGTAAAGTAGCTTATTCTGAAAGCAAATGTGTAAAGCTAAAGTATTGTGCTAATTAACTGTACAAATACCAGTGAGAGACATCTTTAAAATAACTAACGTTACCCACCACCCGCAAGACGCTAAAACGCGCGGGCGCGCGCACACAGTCTAGACTAACCCCCTTACAACCCAGTTAAGACAACCATACACAGTCATAAGGTGAAGGAAGAAAGTACCTTACCTCATTTATAGCTTGTGTCACCTCAAGCTCCAACCGTGTGTCCGAGAGTCGACAGCTAGTGATTTGCTCAGCACAAAACTTTCTAACATTTCTCGCAGAAAATCCTCTCACTTCCCCGTGTTCATATGACAGACGCTCTGATATAATTTCCGATGACAGGCCTTGTTTTGCCATCTCCATGATCACGTCTGAGTATTTTTCCAACGTCATGATGTCCACACTACAGTGTTTGCCATAAGTTTGCGCATCACTTGTACAGGTTGTTGACCTACTAAAACTTCCGGTTCAGACAAAATAAATAAAGGGCCCTTTCTCGTTCTTTTTTCTTGGGTTTTTCGTTTCTGATGTGCGAAAGGACAAAATGAAAAAAACAATTGTTTTACGTTTTTCATTTTAGCTTTTTAAGTTGAGAATTAAATAAGTGTCTCATTTTCTTTTTTAAATTATACTTTCTGAAACGAAACTTCAAATACCGAAAAGTACACGGACCCAAATTCAGTTCTGTTCATTCTAATTTCGTTGTTTTCATTCAAACTCTGTTCTATACATTTCAATTCTCTTGTTTTGATTCAAATTCCATTGTTTTCTTTCAAATTCTGTTCTCTACATTCTAATTCCGTTGTTTTCATTCAAACTCTGTTCTGTACATTCTAATTCCGTTGTTTACATTCAAACTCTGTTCTGTACATTCTAATTCCATTGTTTTCATTCAAACTCTGTTCTGTACATTCTAATTCTGTTGTTTTCATTCAAATTCTGTTCTGTACATTCAAATTCCGTTGTGTTCATTCAAACTCTGTTCTGTACATTCTATTTCCGTTGTTTTCATTCAAACTCTGTTCTGTACATTCTAATTCCTTTGATATCATTCAAACTCTGTTCTGTACATTTTAATTCCGTTGTTTTCATTTAAAGTCTGTTCTGTACATTCTAATTCTCTTGTTTTCATTCAAATTCTGTTCTGTACATTCTAATTCCGTTGTTTTCATTCAAACTCTGTTCTCTACATTCTAATTCTGTTGTTTTCATTCAAATTCCATTGTTTTGATTCAAATTCAGTTCTGTTCATTCTAATTCTGTTGTTTTCATTCAAACTCTGTTCTGTACATTCTAATTCTGTTGTTTTGATTCAAATTCCATTGTTTTTCCATTGAACTGAATTTGAATCAAAACAATGGAATTTGAATGAAAACAACAGAATTAGAATGAAAACAATGGACTATTAATACATTCTAATTCCGTTGTTTTCATTCAAACTCTGTTCTGTACATTTCAATTCAGTTTTTTTATTCTAATTCCATTGTTTTCATTCAAACTCTGTTCTGTACATTCTAATTGTCAGGATGAGGTCGTGGACGAAAGAAGGAGGACCCAAACGCTGGACTCACGGTGCAGAAATGAAGAGGATTTATTGGAGGGTGAGTGAACAAAGCAGGACAGATGGAGTGACTGGCTGGCTGAAAGACTGGAAGAATGGCTGGCTGACTAACTGAACATACAGACGGAGGGACGACATGAACATCAACATCAATGACACGACAGAGAACTGGTGAAACCGAGGAACTTAAATACACAGGTGGATGATGACAATGATTGGAAACAGGTGAGTACAGGGCTGAACATAATCTGACTAATGACACGGGAGACAAGCTGACACGGGAAAAAACAGGAAGTGAGAACATTAATGTGGCGAACCAAACTGAACATGAACAAACTGAAATCACTGGGTCAACGACCCAGGAACCCTGACAGTACCCCCCCCTCCAAAGGCCGGCACCCGACGGCCAAAAGAGAAAGAAAAAAAACCAGAACAGGGTGGGCGGAGGGGGCCCAGGACGGAGGGACGGAGTCCACACCAAGACAGTTCAGGTGGGCGCCCCCGTGGCCCGTGGCCGAGACGAGACAGTTCAGGTGGGCGTCCACGCGGCCCGTGGCCGAGACGAGACAGTTCAGGGGGCCGACCGTGCGGACGGCAACGGCGACAGCACTGGTCCGGGGGCCGACCGCGTGGAAGGCAACGGCGGCGACGTGGACACAGTTCGGGGGGCCGGCCGCGCGGAAGGCAACGGCGGCGACGTGGACACAGTTCGGGGGGCCGGCCGCGCGGAAGGCAACGGCGGCGACGTGGACACAGTTCGGGGGGCCGGCCGTGCGGAAGGCGACGGCGGCCACTCAGGCGAAGGCGGTCCGGGGGCCGGCCGTGCGGAAGGCGACGGCGGCCACTCAGGCGAAGAGGGTCTGCGGGCCGCCCACGACGGCGATGGCGCCCGGCCAGTGGCCCAGCCAGCGGTCTAGAAAATGGCCGTTTAGCTCCAGACCCAAACGAGGCTGGGCCAGGCGAGGCTGAAGGCACGGAGGCTGGGCCAGCGGAGGCTGGGCCAGGCGAGGCTGAAGGCTCTGAGGCTGAAGGCTCTGAGGCTGAAGGCTCTGAGGCTGAAGGCTCTGAGGCTGCAGCAGACGAAGGCTCTGAGGCTGCAGCAGACGAAGGCTCTGAGGCTGCAGCAGACGAAGGCTCTGAGGCTGAGGCCGGGCCGGGCGTGGGTGCAGCTGAGGCCGGGCCGGGCGTGGGTGCAGCTGAGGCAGAGGCCGGGCCGGGCGATGCAGGCGCGGAGGCCTCTGGCCGGAGACAGGCAGGGCCAGTAGGCGCGGAGGCCCCTGGCTGAGGAGCGGCCGGGCCAGCGGGTGTGGAAACCCCTGGCTGAGGAGCGGCCGGGCCAGCGGGTGCGGAAACCCCTGGCTGAGGAGCAGGAAGGCTCACAGCTGGCTCTGGGTGCTGTGGCTGCAGGTCCGGGAACTGGACGGGATGGTGGACAGGTGACTGGGAAACAGGAGGCGACTGGACTACCGGGCACTGGGCGGCAGACTGGACTACAGAAGAGTGGAGGACAGGTGGAGACTGGACTACAGGTGACTGGAGGACTGACTGGAGTGGAAGCTGAACAGCAGGTGCGGGAACTGACTGGAGTGGGGGCTGGACAGCAGGTGAGGGAACTGACTGGAGTGGAGATGCTAAGGGATGAACAGGGGTAGGTGAGGCTGCTGGCTGAGCTACAGATTGAGCTAGTGACGGAGATAAAATTACGGCTTGGGCTAGTAAGGCTGGTGCCTGGGCAGGGGACAGTTCAGCTAACCTAACTAGGGATACTGCGAGGGCGTGAAAGGCTGGGTTAGGAGGTGGATGAAGTGGTGAAGTAGCAGCTGAACCGGTTAGCTCTGCCTCGCCTCTAGGGGGGTCAGGCTGGGTTCTGGCCGCCCTCAGCCTAGGTGCTGGGACAGGCACGGGAGGTGGCTGGACACCAGTCACCCCCACCCGAGGAACAGAAGTGAGTGTGGAGGTATACGTGGTCACAGCTGCCCTCATCCTGGGAGCAGGCACAGGTGTGGGTGTCAGCTGACTGATAGGAGTGGAAATGATGACTGGGTGAGTGATACTGACAGGTCTATTGGGATTTATTCTGGTCCTTCTGCCACCACTATTTACAGTTTTTGACTGAACAGTCTTTGGGGGAGCAGAGCAGAAAAAATCCTCCCAGTCCACTTCATCCTCTAGGAGGGAAACGTCCCATGAATCAGAGATGGGTTTACTATTGGTTTGAAGTGGAGAGTCAAATGAGGGTGGAAAACAGTCGCTGGAATTCACCACGGGGAATTGCTGCAAATAGTCCATTTTATGGCGGCGTGTGCGCCGCTTTCTCCGGGAAGAGGAAGCGGCCGGGATAAACAGCTGAGCCTCTGGCGCGGTAGCCTCCGTTGAGCCGAGGTGGGAGGCGTAGCCGTTGTGCCGTGGCGATGGTGGAGGTCCGGCGAATGAGGCGGCAGGTGCGTGAGCGAGGAGCGGAGCGGCGAGAGAGGGAGCGGCCGCAACGCGGCGTGAAACGTCCACTCTCCGCGGCAAATGCTCCGGTGCAGGTGAGGCAGCAGGTGGGGGAACGCGGCGTCTCCGAGGCCCGCCCAGAGCCAAGCGAGTGCCCTCGAAGACGTGCTCTCGCTCCGCGAAGAGCCGCTGTCTCTCCTTGAGTTTTTCCGCCCAAATGGAGAGCGCTGCGTCCTGCCGCTCGAAGAGGTCCGAGTCCGCTGGGTCCACATCGTGTCTTCGTGGCACGGGTCGTGTCATTCTGTCAGGATGAGGTCGTGGACGAAAGAAGGAGGACCCAAACGCTGGACTCACGGTGCAGAAATGAAGAGGATTTATTGGAGGGTGAGTGAACAAAGCAGGACAGATGGAGTGACTGGCTGGCTGAAAGACTGGAAGAATGGCTGGCTGACTAACTGAACATACAGACGGAGGGACGACATGAACATCAACATCAATGACACGACAGAGAACTGGTGAAACCGAGGAACTTAAATACACAGGTGGATGATGACAATGATTGGAAACAGGTGAGTACAGGGCTGAACATAATCTGACTAATGACACGGGAGACAAGCTGACACGGGAAAAAACAGGAAGTGAGAACATTAATGTGGCGAACCAAACTGAACATGAACAAACTGAAATCACCGGGTCAACGACCCAGGAACCCTGACACTAATTCTGTTTTTTTCATTCAAACTCTGTTCTGTACATTCTAATTCCGTTTTTTTCATTCAAACTCTATTCTGTACATTTCAATTCTGTTGTTTTGATTCAAATTCCATTGTTTTTATTCAAATTCAGTTCAATGGAAAAACAATGGAATTTGAATCAAAACAACAGAATTAGAATGTACAGAACAGAGTTTGAATGAAAACAACAGAATTAGAATGAACAGAACTGAATTTGAATCAAAACAATGGAATTTGAATGAAAACAACAGAATTAGAATGTAGAGAACAGAGTTTGAATGAAAACAACGGAATTAAAATGTACAGAATAGAGTTTGAATGATATCAAAGGAATTAGAATGTACAGAACAGAGTTTGAATGAAAACAATGGAAATAGAATGTACAGAACAGAGTTTGAATGAACACAACGGAATTAGAATGTACAGAACAGAGTTTGAATGAAAACAACCGAATTAGAATGTAGAGAACAGAATTTGAAAGAAAACAATGGAATTTGAATCAAAACAAGAGAATTGAAATGTATAGAACAGAGTTTGAATGAAAACAACGAAATTAGAATGAACAGAACTGAATTTGAATCAAAACAATGGAATGTGAATGAAAACAACAGAATTAGAATGAAAACAATGGACTATTAATACATTCTAATTCCGTTGTTTTCATTCAAACTCTGTTCTGTACATTTCAATTCAGTTTTTTTATTCCAATTCCATTGTTTTCATTCAAACTCTGTTCTGTACATTCTAATTCTGTTTTTTTTCCATTCAAACTCTGTTCTGTACATTCTAATTCCGTTTTTTTCATTCAAACTCTATTCTGTACATTTCAATTCTGTTGTTTTGATTCAAATTCCATTGTTTTTATTCAAACTCTGTTTTGTACATTCTACTTCCGTTTTTCATTCAAACTCTGTTATGTACATTCTAATTCTGTTGTTTTCATTCAAAGTCTGTTCTGTACATTCTAATTCCGTTGTTTTCATTCAAACTCTGTTCTGTACATTCTAATTCCGTTGTTTTCATTCAAAATCTGTTCTGTACATTCTAATTCCGTTGTTTACTTTCAAACTCTGTTCTGTACATTCTAATTCCGTTTTTTTCCATTCAAACTCTGTTCTGTACATTCTAATTCCGTTGTTTTCATTCTAATTCTGTTGTTTGTTTTAATATTCCATTGTTTTCATTCTAATTCTGTTGTTTTCATTCAAATTCAGTTCTGTTCATTCTAATTTCGTTGTTTTCATTCAAATTCCGTTTTTTTCATTCAAACTCTGTTCTATACATTTCAATTCTGTTGTTTTGATTCAAATTCCATTGTTTTCTTTCAAATTCTGTTCTGTACATTCTAATTCCGTTGTTTTCATTCAAACTCTGTTCTGTACATTCTAATTCCGTTGTTTTCATTCAAACTCTGTTTTGTACATTCTAATTCCGTTGTTTTCATTCAAACTCTGTTCTGTACATTCTAATTCCGTTGTTTTCATTCAAACTCTGTTCTGTACATTCTAATTCTGTTGTTTTCATTCAAAGTCTGTTCTGTACATTCTAATTCCGTTGTTTTCATTCAAACTCTGTTCTGTACATTCTAATTCCGTTGTTTACATTCAAACTCTGTTCTGTACATTCTAATTCCGTTGTTTACATTCAAACTCTGTTCTGTACATTCTAATTCCATTGTTTTCATTCAAACTCTGTTCTGTACATTCTAATTCCATTGTTTTCATTCAAATTCTGTTCTGTACATTCTAATTCCGTTGTTTTCATTCAAACTCTTGTTAAGGTTCAAAATATTGGGGATGGACACCAGAGCAAAAACCCACAATAATAATACTGGTCCGTCCGGGTTGAGTCAAACGATGATTTAATGATCACACACGTGGGAGATGGACACTGTATGCAGACAATCTCAGATCTCGTCTCAAAGAACACATCACCATAGTTTCATGAAATCAGGGTATTAGAACGCCCCTTCATGCGTAGTGACAGGTGTAATACAATCAATGTTGACAATTTTATTTAACACAAAGAATAACATTGTCTCCTTCCCGAGGGCAGACGCTGACTGCCCCCGTCTCCTGGAACCGTCTGTACCCTGCTAAGACACAACATGGCAGCTACAAGGACTCTCTCATTTATTAAGACCATATTAACTGAATATTGCTGGATCAGCTATTTCTACTTAAAACATATTAAAACACGACTAAGCACAAAATCACCAAGAATAACATCTTATAAGTGCTGTGTAAGCGCGTGCGGCCTTCCAAGCTCAAAGCCTTTGCCCTCCATAGATCAGCCAGACTCGCGCTGGCTGTAGCTTTTAACCTTTAATTAACTTGAGCACAACTCTAGAATAAGCAACGAACTGCAATGTGTATGGAATGATCATGGTTACATCTGCAATGGAAAATCATGTTATTATTCTGGTACCTGTAAGGAAAAGATCAAACTAAAGTTATAACAATCACTGTAATGCAAAGGATAATGTAAGGTCAATTTATGTTTAATGCAAAGCTGGTTATATACTTCTGATGAACTAATAATGGCATATTAAAATATTAAATGATAATGAGAAAAACATCCCCTCCTTATTCTACAATTCCCTCTGTTGACCTCTGGAGAATCCAGAGTTCACAAACAGTTGTGTCCCTCCTTGGCCTACACATTCAGTTCTACATGCATCATTGACATCATGGACATTGGAGTAATGACTCCAGGGTCCACTGCCCTCACAGACATACTTTTGACCATTCTTCTGGCACAAGGGATGAGACAACAACAACAAATAACCATAATACCCACCACAACAGACAAAGAAAACATGACCGAAGCGATAACCCCCTTCCACCGTCCGAACACTGAGGTCAGCCAGCCTTCCAACAGACTATCAACACCGGAGTGATCATGCATAGTTTCAGAAAGGCTCTTTAGGCCCTCCAGAGCCTTGGTTACCGACTCATCTGGAGCAGTGTTATTTGGAATAAAGGTGCAACACTGATCGGCAAACATAGAACAAACGCCCCCTTTTTCCGCTAACAACATATCAAGGGCCATTCTATTCTGCACTCCCATTAACGAGGTCGGACCCACCTGCTCCGCCAACCCCTCCATGCCGTCTCTGGTCAGGTTCGAGAGTCTCAGTACATTATAGTGAACATAATTGATCCTATCTACGTTCTTGCGTTCTTAACCCTTTTGGATCAACCCCCGCTGTTTCCACCCCCAGAACCAAATACATAGATTGTTTGCGATGCCAATTCCCCAATGATAAGGTTAACGCGTTTCCAGAGGGGCTAAAATCCCTCTGTAGTTTAAGCTCGTTTTCTGATCCTAATTCTAACGGTTCCCAATTTTGCCCAGTATAACCCCTTACCTGGTCCCAATTACGGCACCAGCTGTCATATGGACGATTTCCCCTCTCACAGTGCGTACTCACTGAATAATCCCAACAGAGCCACACATTATTTCCCCTCCAGGCCCTACAATTAACAACATCACACAGATCAAACATAAAAGAAATTGTGGGGCCAATAACATAATCTAATTCTAAACCACCATATGTGCTGAGACACTCATCCTTTTTACCAGAGACCTCGTGCTTCACTCTTGCCCACAGCTTTAAATCACTATAGATCACGCGTGATATAATTTGTGTGTCAAACAACGCCGGACTGGCATGGCCTCCGTGCTCAGACTGGTTTCCCGGGTCGGTCTGCAACAAACAAATCAAAAAACAAATAGCCATGATTAGCAACATAATTGACATCAAACTCATAATAATTTTGAACATTGTGATGGCTTTTGAAACTCTTCTTTCATCACCAGTGTCTGATTGTTGTGATGGCATGGTTGTATGTGAATGTTATGGTGTAGTAAAAAGTTCAAATCCCTTTATCAGAGCCTCTCTCTTGTTCTAGGTGTTCAGTGTGGTACCGCTCCTTTTCGTTGGCGCGGCGATCTCCTCCTAGGCTGCTCTTCTTTCTTCGACCTTCCGGGTAGACCACCGGTCGGCCCGTTGCACAGGTGTGAGGGTTTATTCTGCCTCTCAATTTCACCTGTGATGGGTGGAGATTGATCCTTCCCCACCAAGCCCTCGTGCGCGGCCGCGCACTGCGTCCAGTGATACCAGGTGTCGCCTTTCCCCTTCAGTTGGACCGCTGTCGCCGTCCGAGCCGATACCTCATATGGCTCAATCCAGCGGGGTTCCTTCCACTTGCGTTTGATGACTCTCAGCCACACTGTTTTCGCGTCCGGGACCTCTCCTTCTCCTGTGGGCCCTTTTACAAGCCGCCTGTTTTGTGAAATTGGACACAAGCGCCTTTAACTCGTTCCAGTAATGGTAAATGGCCTGTATTTATATAGCGCTTTTCTAGTCCCTAAGGACCCCAAAGCGCTTTACATATCCAGTCATCCACCCATTCACGCACACATTCACACACTGGTGATGTCTGCGTGGGACCGGTTCCCCTTTTTGTCCCGTTCAACCGAGCCCACCGTCCAAGGTGCCGGAAACTGTCTACCTGTTTGCAGCTCATATGGTGTAAAACCTGTGGATTAATTAGCAGAACATCTTATGGTCATTAACGCAACCGGCAGGGCTGCGACCCAATTTAGCCCTGTTTGCGCGCAGATTTTTGCCAATTTGTTTTTCAAATTTAGGTTCATTCTTTCTACTTTTCCCTGAGACTGAGGATGATAGACCGTTCCAAATTTATGCTGGACGCCCAGCATTTTTCTACTTTTGCCAAATCTTGATTTTTAAAATGGGTTCCATTATCTGATCTAATTCTTTTGGAGAACCCATGACGGGGAATGTAATGATTGATTAAACACTTAATGACAGTCTTAGCATCCTCCTTTTTTGTAGCCCAGGCCTCTGGCCAGCCGGTCAGAGCATCAACACACACTAACAAATATCTTACACCGCCAGGCCCGGAAGCAATCATATCAGTGAAATCAATAACAATCTCCTTTCCCGGCCTCTCAGGGGGCCGAAACTTACCCACTTCCGGTTTTACTGCTGGCTTAGGCTTGTGTGCCCCACAGATTAAGCACATCCTGGCTTTTTCTCTTATCATTCCTCGCAGCTCAGGATGCCACCAATGACACAAGTTTCTCTCCATCTGGGCAATCCCCACGTGGGCGAGTCCGTGGGCTTCATCCACCTTCTGTTCTGCCATTTTGGCTGTCAGCACGGGGCGCCCGTCTGGCCCCCTCCACAAATGTCCATCCTGCCAGGCTCCTTTGTTTTTCCACACCCCCTTTTCCTCTGGGGATGCCTCCTCCTGGGCCTGTTTGACTTCCTCAATCAGGTCAACAGATATCTCCTCTTCTGGAGTTACCTGTATCATTTGTCTCCGTCCTTTGTAGCCTGCGGCCTCCTTCGCGGCTTCGTCTGCTCTCTGGTTTCCTTTTTCCACCATGCTGGTTCCTTGGGAGTGAGCTTTGCATTTTATAATACTCACCTCCTCTGGGTCAGCCAAGGCCTTTTCCAGTCCCTCCATTTCATGTTTGTGGGAAATAGGTGCATTGGTTGCTGTTCTGAATCCTGCTCTTTTCCACTGAGGCAGCTCCACATGCGCTGCTCCAAATGCATATGCCGAGTCGGTGTAGATGTTCACTCTCCTATTCTTGGCTAATCTCAAAGCTCGAGCAAGGGCTATCACTTCAGCTCTCTGGGCCGACTGCTTTCCCTCAATCCTTCCTGACTCTCTGACCTGATAATCTCCTTCTACTCTGCAAACCACCGCGTACCCTGCTTTCAGTCCTCCTTCGTCTCGGTGGCAACATCCATCGGTGAACCAGTCCTCAGCTCCCGGTATGGGTTCGGCCTTCAGGTCCTCTCTAATCTTTTCCTCAATCTGTGCTCTTTTGGCGCAGTCATGTGGTTCCCCTACTCCCATTAAATCTGCCATGTTAATTCCTTCATGTGTGAATGTCAAATTTTGGGGCCTCTAAGACTTTGCTCAGTCTCTGTTGTGCCCGTGGTGACATACAAAATGCTTGTGAATTCACGTATGCCACTATGCTATGTGTAGTAAGTATTTTTAGTGGGTGTTCTCTCACTACATGTGCTGTTTTTTGGATAATTCTAGCGACCCCTGCTGCATGTTGTGTGCATGTAGGATGCTTTGCTTCTGTTGGATGTAGTTTTACACTAACATACATGAGCACCTCTCTACCCCCCCCCCCCCTTTTTTCTGAAACAACACTCCATTTACAATTGAGTGTGTTTCAGAAACATCCAATTAGAATGGCTCATCATAATTGAGTGTGGCTAAATCTGAGGCCCTTGACAAATCCTGTTTTACCCTAATAAATGCGGCTTCAGCTTCAGGCGTCCAAGGCAGCTCAGCCTTAAGGTTTCGAACGCCAACTTGCTTCATTAGGCCCCTTAAAGGGGCAGTTTTGCCTGCATAATCCGGAATGAACTGCCTGCTGTAACCTGTTAAACCAAGAAAAGAAAGCATTTCTCTCACAGTTCGCGGTTTTGGGTGTGTCAGAATTTGGTCTCTGTGTGTGTTCAACAAACCCACTGATTTGTGTGTGATTACCTGGCCCAAAAAGGTCACTTCAGGGCAAACTAACTGCAGCTTGTCTTTACTTACTTTAAAGCCGCACTCCGCCAACCTATTCAACACAACGAACGACGCCGCTGTACAATCCGCTGCTGACGGGGCTGCAATGAGAAGATCATCAACATATTGTATTAATGTACAATCATCAGGCAAATTACATGACGACAGGGCGTCGTTGAGCACCTGATTAAAATGCCTGGAGAAAGTGCAAAGCCTTGTGTCAACCGTGTGTATCTGAGTTGTTGGCCTCTGTATGTGAATGAAAAAATGTCTCTGAGTGACTCATGCAAAGGAAGACAAAAGAATGCATTTGCCAGGTCAATGCACGTGAACCACTTTTGGCCACATGTGATAGCTGATAAAGCTGTGTATGGATTTGGTACTGGTGCAGTGGTGGAGAGTAATATTTCATTAATGGCTCTCAAGTCATGTGCCATGTGGTATCTTCCTGTTCCATGTTTCTCCACTGGTAGAATTGTTGTGTTCCACAGTGAGGGAGAGGGCTCTAACACCCCGGCCCTTAACAGGCCTTCTATTGTTTCTGTAATTCCTTCCTCTGCTTCAGGTTTGTGTTTATACTGTGGTCTATTGATTGGTGTGTGTGACTTGAGCTGGAACAAAACAGGAGGACACTTAGCTAGGCCAACGTCCGTGGGCCCTTTTGACCATAGACTGTCGGGCAGATTTGACAGTCCAGCAACTGCGTGAGGATGATCTACTCTCTCCTCACCATGTGTTTTTGAAATTTCTTTATGTTCCAAGATCACTGTATCATCACAGGCACAAGTTATGCGATAGGTTTTACAATTTCGAGCATAAGATAAGTTAGGAATTTGGGTTCTTTGCCACCCTGTGTCGTCCAGTGCTCGCCTGACCATCGGACCTAGATCACCTGCACCATGACCTTGGTGGATCGCCAATGTAATGTGAGGGGTTGAATTTTCTTCCACATTGTACCAAAGCAGTTGTTCATCAGTTAATTTCACAGCCGCGGCTACACCTGTCA
The DNA here is from genome assembly GCF_964374335.1 of Astatotilapia calliptera. NCBI lineage: Eukaryota > Metazoa > Chordata > Actinopteri > Cichliformes > Cichlidae > Astatotilapia > Astatotilapia calliptera. The sequence goes on along the minus strand of NC_137432.1, from coordinate 189,441 downwards.
TGGTTGGCTGTGTGGCAGGCGTGCAAGCAGGAGTGGTGGATCCAAAATGCAGGACTCAGACACAGAAGTTCAACTTAAAGCGCAGCTTTATTGCTGGAAACCCTCTTACTAACTAAAGGCATCAAAAGACAAACAAAAACGCTGGTGGACTAAAACACTGAAGCAGAAAACACTGAACTGGAACTGGAAACAAAACACTGGTAACACGGAGGCAAAACACACACAGCTTGTTGAGGGTACGACGCCACACTGACACAGAGAAACACAGGGTCTAAATACACTGGGAAGTAATGAGGAGAATGAGACACAGAAGGAGAGCACAGCTGGGGGAAATTAGAACTGACGAGACAAGCAAGGCAGGACACATTCACATAAGTCACGGACCTTCAAAGTAAAACAGGAAGGATCACACAGAGACGCGAACTTGACACAGTGGAGACAGCAACTAAGAAACACAGAGACATAAACCATAAGGCAGAGGACTCTAAGAACCGAGAGGCACAGAGGGGAACTCAAACATGCAGACACAGACTTACACAGAACAGAGGGGACATAGAGAAACATGAAGGGCAAGGGATCGAAACTAGAAACTCACACCAAGTACAATAATACAAAAATCACAAAGAACTAAAACGCTGGGTCAGGAGACCCAGGACCCTGACAACACCTTCTGGTCCGATGTAGATGTCATGTGTTTGCACATTCCACATCTGACCCTCAAGATCAGACTGAAATAATTCACGATAGGTGTCGTCACTATCTTTATCATAAAACAGATTAACTTGGTAGGGTTCGCGCGGAGGGAGGTAAACTGCCAAGCTCATTATCAAGGGTCTCCACAACTGAAATTGCCTCAGAACATCCTCTTTCACTACTCTCCCCCAGTACATGTCGGCTTTTGCTCTCTCACAGTCTTGAAGCAGATATTGAGTCTTTGAATTTGTTCCCAGGCACGGGAAATGCTGGCCCCCTGGCAAAGTCACAGATAATCCATCTGCTGAACATGTGATTGTAGCGCCCAACTTCACGATCAGGTCCCTGCCCATGAGATTTACTGGCGCTTGCGATGACACCACATAGTTGTGTTTCAAAGTCTGCCTCTGCTCCACACCTCCAACAGACATTCCAAGGCACACTGCTGAGATTCCCCGTGTTACGAGCGCTTAGTACTCCCTCCGCTGAGCCACCACGCCCTCTGTACGATCCACCGGTTCCCCAATTCCCTGTGGGTTGGTTCTGCCTTGGTGCATTGGCGGGCCATCCGTCATTAGTGCAGGGACCCGGGCCACTATCTGGCCATTCAGGCCCAGGACCAGGCTGGGTCGCAACTATCATCATTTTTTCTGTTTTTTCTTTTCCTCTTTTTTCTTTTCGCAGGCTTTGTTTCTGGCCTCCGCCAACTGTAGTTTGAGCAGAGACGCTTGTGCCTCCCCCAACTCTTTTTTCTGCTTGTTCGCCCTGTCCTGCTCCAGCTGTAAACGATGTGAGACGTGTCTTTCCCACTGCACCTAATCTGCTACGGCAAAATCTGGATTTTTCTGTAGATCTTCTATGACCTGGTTTGGCATCCCTGCCAGCACCGCTGAGCGAAACCACGCCCGATGCTCACCTTCCCTACTCCCACTCAGGGACTGACATTTAACTGTCATAGGCCCTTCATTATGAAACACCAGTGGTACCCTGGTGTATTCAACATCAGCTACTCCTCCTACAACCACTGCAGTCTGTCCATTTGGGCCCTGAACTTGTCCTCCCCTAAGGGTCATTACAGGCATGACATGTTGTCGTCCTACAGCATTAGATGTTAATGTGGCCCAAGGAAGTATCTCTGCTGTGTGATACTTGTTAGCATCTCCTGGTTTTGGAATCCAGTTCTTCATTTGGTCTTCCAGCTTCTTATTTTGCTTTTTCCGTTGTTTCAAAGCCTCCACTATGCTCTCCATATCTTCTGTTTCAGCTGTGTCATCCTCCTCCATCCAGGAAGATGCTCCGTTCCACAAGAACATCCACTTGCAACACTTTGCATGACTTTGCTGTATTTTCTTGATTTGTTGGTTAATTCTCCAGTTAATTGAACGTTTCTCTGCCTCGGTTTGCAGTTGTTCCAGTTGCTGCTCACATCTCTCTCCTTCTATTTTGAGCACAAGACTTAGGGCTATTTTGTCATCCAGCCCTCTCTGTTGGGAAGCAATAAGCTTGCTTAGCTCAGCTTCCATTGCTTTGCATTCCTTCTCAACTAATTTTAAAGATCCAGGAAAAGCTAAACGAATGGCTCTTTTTAACTGTTCCTGCTGCTCCTTCAGAGGCTTATAGCCTCTGTGCCCAGTAGGTGTCATGGTTGGGCCGTCAGCCATTATCCTAGAACACAGGCTTACCTCCCTTTTTGTGACGTTATACGGCTCCTCCCCTTGGGTCACCCCACAGCGTCTGCCTGTTAACATTCCGGAACTCTGAACATTTTGGAATGTTCGGAATTCCGGAATTCTGAACATTCCGGAATTCTGAACATTCCGGAACCTTGGTGCATTCCGGAACTCTGAACAGTCCGGAACTTTGGTGCATTCCGGAACTCTGAATATTCTGGAATTCCGAACATTCCGGAACCTTGGTGCATTCCGGAACCTTGGTGCATTCCGGAACTCTGAAGATTCCGGAAGTCCGAACATTCCAGAACCTTGGTGCATTCCGGAACTCTGAACATTCCGGAATTCCGAACATTCCGGAACCTTGGTGCATTCCGGAACTCTGAACATTCCGGAACTCTGAACATTCCGGAACCTTTGTGCATTCCGGAACCTTGGTGCATTCCTGAACTCTGAACATTCCGGAACCTTGGTGCATTCCGGAATTCCGAACATTCCGGGACCTTGGTACATTCCGGAACTCTGAACATTCCGGAACCCTGAACATTACGGAATTCCGAACATTCCGGGACCTTGGTACATTCCGGAATTCCGAACATTACGGAACCTTGGTGCATTCCGGAACTCTGAACATTCCGGAACCATGGTGAATTCCGGAACTCCAAACATTCCGGAACTCTGAACATTCCGGAATTCCGAACATTCCGGAACCTTGGTGCATTCCGGAACTCTGAACATTCCGGAACCTTGGTACATTCCGAACATTCCGAACATTCCGGAACCTTGGTGCATTCCGGAACTCTGGACATTCCGGAATTCTGAACATTCCGGAACCTTGGTGCATTCCGGAACTCTTAACATTCCGGAACCTTGGTGCATTCCGGAACTCTGAACATTCCGGAATTCCGAACATTCCGGAACCTTGGTGCATTCCGGAACTCTGAACATTCCGAAATTCCGAACATTCCGGAACCTTGGTGCATTCCGGAACTCTGAACATTCCGGAATTCCGAACATTCCGGAGCCTTGGTGCATTCCGGAACCTTGGTGCATTCCGGAACTCTGAACAGTCCGGAACTTTGGTGCATTCCGGAATCTTGATGCATTCCGGAACTCTGAACATTCCAGAACCTTGGTTCATTCCGAAATTCCGAACATTCCGGAACCTTGGTGCATTCCGGAACTCTGAACATTCCGGAATTCCGAACATTCCGGAGCCTTGGTGCATTCCGGAACCTTGGTGCATTCCGGAACTCTTAACATTCCGGAACCTTGGTGCATTCCGGAACTCCAAACATTCCGGAACTCTGAACATTCCGGAATTCTGAACATTCCGGAACCTTAGTGCATTCCGGAACTCTTAACATTCCGGAACCTTGGTGCATTCCGGAACTCCAAACATTCCGGAACTCTGAACATTCCGGAATTCCGAACATTCCGGAACCTTGGTGCATTCCGGAACTCTGAACATTCCGGAATTCCGAACATTCCGGAACCTTGATGCATTCCGGAACTCTGAACATTCCGGAATTCCGAACATTCCGGAACCTTGGTGCATTCCGGAACTCTGAACATTCCGGAATTCCGAACATTCCGGAGCCTTGGTGCATTCCGGAACTCTGAACATTCCGGAACCTTGGTACATTCCGAACATTCCGAACATTCCGGAACCTTGGTGCATTCCGGAACTCTGGACATTCCGGAATTCTGAACATTCCGGAACCTTGGTGCATTCCGGAACTCTTAACATTCCGGAACCTTGGTGCATTCCGGAACTCTGAACATTCCGGAATTCCGAACATTCCGGAACCTTGGTGCATTCCGGAACTCTGAACATTCCGAAATTCCGAACATTCCGGAACCTTGGTGCATTCCGGAACTCTGAACATTCCGGAATTCCGAACATTCCGGAGCCTTGGTGCATTCCGGAACCTTGGTGCATTCCGGAACTCTGAACAGTCCGGAACTTTGGTGCATTCCGGAATCTTGATGCATTCCGGAACTCTGAACATTCCAGAACCTTGGTTCATTCCGAAATTCCGAACATTCCGGAACCTTGGTGCATTCCGGAACTCTGAACATTCCGGAATTCCGAACATTCCGGAGCCTTGGTGCATTCCGGAACCTTGGTGCATTCCGGAACTCTTAACATTCCGGAACCTTGGTGCATTCCGGAACTCCAAACATTCCGGAACTCTGAACATTCCGGAATTCTGAACATTCCGGAACCTTAGTGCATTCCGGAACTCTTAACATTCCGGAACCTTGGTGCATTCCGGAACTCCAAACATTCCGGAACTCTGAACATTCCGGAATTCCGAACATTCCGGAACCTTGGTGCATTCCGGAACTCTGAACATTCCGGAATTCCGAACATTCCGGAACCTTGATGCATTCCGGAACTCTGAACATTCCGGAATTCCGAACATTCCGGAACCTTGGTGCATTCCGGAACTCTGAACATTCCGGAATTCCGAACATTCCGGAGCCTTGGTGCATTCCGGAACCTTTGTGCATTCCGGAACCTTGGTGCATTCCGGAATTCCGAACATTCCGGAACCTTGGTGCATTCCGGAACCTTGGTGCATTCCGGAACTCTGGACATTCCGGAATTCTGAACATTCCGGAACCTTGGTGCATTCCGGAACTCTTAACATTCCGGAACCTTGGTGCATTCCGGAACTCCAAACATTCCGGAACTCTGAACATTCCGGAATTCCGAACATTCCGGAACCTTGGTGCATTCCAGAACTCTGAACATTCCGGAATTCCGAACATTCCGGAGCCTTGGTGCATTCCGGAACCTTTGTGCATTCCCGAACCTTGGTGCATTCCGGAACTCTGAACATTCCGGAATTCCGAACATTCCGGAAACTTGGTGCATTCCGGAACTCTGAACATTCCGGAATTCCGAACATTCCGGAACCTTGGTGCATTCCGGAACTCTGAACATTCCGGAATTCCGAACATTCCGGAACCTTGGTGCATTCCGGAACTCTGAACATTCCGGAATTCCGAACATTCCGGAACCTTGGTGCATTCCGGAACTCTGAACATTCCGGAATTCCGAACATTCCGGAACCTTGGTGCATTCCGGAACTCTGAACATTCCGGAATTCCGAACATTCCGGAGCCTTGGTGCATTCCGGAACCTTGGTGCATTCCGGAACTCTGAACAGTCCGGAACTTTGGTGCATTCCGGAACCTTGATGCATTCCGGAACTCTGAACATTCCAGAACCTTGGTTCATTCCGGAATTCCGAACATTCCGGAACCTTGGTGCATTCCGGAACTCTGAACATTCCGGAATTCCGAACATTCCGGAGCCTTGGTGCATTCCGGAACCTTGGTGCATTCCGGAACTCTGAACATTCCGGAACCTTGGTGCATTCCGGAACTCTGAACATTCCGGAATTCCGAACATTCCGGAACCTTGGTGCATTCCGGAACTCTGAACATTCCGGAATTCCGAACATTCCGGAACCTTGGTGCATTCCGGAACTCTGAACATTCCGGAATTCCGAACATTCCGGAGCCTTGGTGCATTCCGGAACCTTGGTGCATTCCGGAACTCTGAACAGTCCGGAACTTTGGTGCATTCCGGAACCTTGATGCATTCCGGAACTCTGAACATTCCAGAACCTTGGTTCATTCCGGAATTCCGAACATTCCGGAACCTTGGTGCATTCCGGAACTCTGAACATTCCGGAATTCCGAACATTCCGGAGCCTTGGTGCATTCCGGAACCTTGGTGCATTCCGGAACTCTGAACATTCCGGAACCTTGGTGCATTCCGGAACTCTTAACATTCCGGAACCTTGGTGCATTCCGGAACTCTGAACATTCCGGAACCTTGGTGCATTCCGGAACTCTGAACATTCCGGAACTCTGAACATTCCGGAATTCCGAACATTCCGGAAACTTGGTGCATTCCGGAACTCTGAACATTCTGGAATTCCGAACATTCCGGAACCTTGGTGCATTCCGGAACTCTGAATTCCGGAACCTTGGTGCATTCCGGAATTCTGAACATTCCGGAACCTTGGTACATTCCGGAATTCCGAACATTCCGGAACCTTTGTGCATTCCGGAACCTTGGTGCATTCCGGAACTCTGAATTCCAGAACCTTGGTGCATTCCGGAACTCTGAACATTCCGGAACCTTGGTGCATTCCGGAACTCTTAACATTCCGGAACCTTGGTGCATTCCGGAACTCTTAACATTCCGGAACCTTGGTGCATTCCGGAACTCTGAACATTCCGGAACCTTGGTGCATTCCGGAACTCTTAACATTCCGGAACCTTGGTGCATTCCGGAACTCTTAACATTCCGGAACCTTGGTGCATTCCGGAACCTTGGTGCATTCCGGAACTCTGAACATTCCGGAACTCTGAACATTCCGGAACCTTGGTGCATTCCGGAACTCTGAACATTCCGGAACTCTGAACATTCCGGAACCTTTGTGCATTCCGGAACTCTGAACATTCCGGAACCTTGGTGCATTCCGGAACTCTGAACATTCCGGAACTCTGAACATTCCGGAACCTTGGTGCATTCCGGAACTCTGAACATTCCGGAACTCTGAACATTCCGGAACCTTGGTGTATTCCGGAACCTTGGTGCATTCCGGAATTCTGAACATTCCGGAACCTTGGTGCATTCCGGAACTCTGAACATTCCGGAATTTCGAACATTCCGGAACCTTGGTGCATTCCGGAACTCTGAAAGTTCCGGAATTCCGAACATTCCGGAACCTTGGTGCATTCCGGAACCTTGGTGCATCCCGGAACTCTGAACATTCCGGAACTTTGGTGCATTCCGGAACCTTGGTGCATTCCGGAACTCTGAACAGTCCGGAACTTTGGTGCATTCCGGAACCTTGGTGCATTCCAGAACACTTACCATTCCGGAACCTTGGTGCATTCCGGAACTCCAAACATTCCGGAACTGTGAACATTCCGGAATTCCGAACATTCCGGAACCTTGGTGCATTCCGGAACTCTTAACATTCCGGAACCTTGGTGCATTCCGGAACTCCAAACATTCCGGAACTCTGAACATTCCGGAATTCCGAACATTCCGGAACCTTGGTGCATTCCGGAACTCTGAACATTCCGGAACCTTGGTGCATTCCGGAACTCTGAACATTCCGGAATTCCGAACATTCCGGAACCTTGGTGCATTCCGGAACTCTGAACATTCCGGAATTCCGAACATTCCGGAGCCTTGGTGCATTCCGGAACCTTGGTGCATTCCGGAACTCTGAACATTCCGGAACCTTGGTGCATTCCGGAACTCTTAACATTCCGGAACCTTGGTGCATTCCGGAACTCTGAACATTCCGGAACCTTGGTGCATTCCGGAACTCTGAACATTCCGGAATTCCGAACATTCCGGAACCTTGGTGCATTCTGGAACTCTGAAAGTTCCGGAATTCCGAACATTTCGGAACCTTGGTGCATTCCGGAACCTTGGTGCATTCCGGAACTCTGACCATTCCGGACCTCTGAACATTCCGGAATTCCGAACATTCCGGAACCTTGGTGCATTCCGGAACCTTGGTGCATTCCGGAACTCTGAACATTCCGGACCTCTGAACATTCCGGAATTCCGAACATTCCGGAACCTTGGTGCATTCCGGAACCTTGGTGCATTCCGGAACTCTGAATTCCGGAACCTTGGTGCATTCCGGAACTCTGAACATTCCGGAACCTTGGTGCATTCCGGAACTCTGAACATTCCGGAATTCCGAACATTCCGGAACCTTGGTGCATTCCGGAAATCTGAACATTCCGGAATTCCGAACATTCCGGAGCCTTGGTGAATTCCGGAACCTTGGTGCATTCCGGAACTCTGAACAGTCCGGAACCTTGGTGCATTCCGGAACTCTGAACATTCCGGAATTCCGAACATTCCGGAACCTTGGTGCATTCCGGAACTCTGAACATTCCGGAATTCCGAACATTCCGGAACCTTGGTGCATTCCGGAACTCTGAACATTCCGGAATTCCGAACATTCCGGAACCTTGGTGCATTCCGGAACTCTGAACATTCCGGAATTCCGAACATTCCGGAACCTTGGTGCATTCCGGAACTCTGAACATTCCGGAATTCCGAACATTCCGGAACCTTGGTGCATTCCGGAACTCTGAACATTCCGGAATTCCGAACATTCCGGAGCCTTGGTGCATTCCGGAACCTTGGTGCATTCCGGAACTCCGAACAGTCCGGAACTTTGGTGCATTCCGGAACCTTGATGCATTCCGGAACTCTGAACATTCCAGAACCTTGGTTCATTCCGGAATTCCAAACATTCCGGAACCTTGGTGCATTCCGGAACTCTGAACATTCCGGAATTCCGAACATTCCGGAGCCTTGGTGCATTCCGGAACCTTGGTGCATTCCGGAACTCTGAACAGTCCGGAACCTTGGTGCATTCCGGAACTCTGAACATTCCGGAATTCCGAACATTCCGGAACCTTGGTGCATTCCGGAACTCTGAACATTCCGGAATTCCGAACATTCCGGAACCTTGGTGCATTCCGGAACTCTGAACATTCCGGAATTCCGAACATTCCGGAACCTTGGTGCATTCCGGAACTCTGAACATTCCGGAATTCCGAACATTCCGGAACCTTGGTGCATTCCGGAACTCTGAACATTCCGGAATTCCGAACATTCCGGAGCCTTGGTGCATTCCGGAACCTTGGTGCATTCCGGAACTCCGAACAGTCCGGAACTTTGGTGCATTCCGGAACCTTGATGCATTCCGGAACTCTGAACATTCCAGAACCTTGGTTCATTCCGGAATTCCAAACATTCCGGAACCTTGGTGCATTCCGGAACTCTGAACATTCCGGAATTCCGAACATTCCGGAGCCTTGGTGCATTCCGGAACCTTGGTGCATTCCGGAACTCTGAACATTCCGGAACCTTGGTGCATTCCGGAACTCTTAACATTCCGGAACCTTGGTGCATTCCGGAACTCTGAACATTCCGGAACCTTGGTGCATTCCGGAACTCTGAACATTCCGGAATTCCGAACATTCCGGAACCTTGGTGCATTCTGGAACTCTGAAAGTTCCGGAATTCCGAACATTCCGGAACCTTGGTGCATTCCGGAACCTTGGTGCATTCCGGAACTCTGAACATTCCGGAATTCCGAACATTCCGGAACCTTGGTGCATTCCGGAACCTTGGTGCATTCCGGAACTCTGAACATTCCGGACCTCTGAACATTCCGGAATTCCGAACATTCCGGAACCTTGGTTCATTCCGGAACCTTGGTGCATTCCGGAACTCTGAATTCCGGAACCTTGGTGCATTCCGGAACTCTGAACATTCCGGAACCTTGGTGCATTCCGGAACTCTGAACATTCCGGAATTCCGAACATTCCGGAACCTTGGTGCATTCCGGAAATCTGAACATTCCGGAATTCCGAACATTCCGGAGCCTTGGTGCATTCCGGAACCTTGGTGCATTCCGGAACTCTGAACAGTCCGGAACTTTGGTGCATTCCGGAACCTTGGTGCATTCCGGAACTCTGAACAGTCCGGAACTTTGGTGCATTCCGGAACCTTGGTGCATTCCGGAACTCTGAACAGTCCGGAACTTTGGTGCATTCCGGAACCTTGGTGCATTCCAGAACACTTAACATTCCGGAACCTTGGTGCATTCCGGAACTCCAAACATTCAGGAACTCTGAACATTCCGGAACCTTGGTGCATTCCGGAACTCTGAACATTCCGGAATTCCGAACATTCCGGAACCTTGGTGCATTCCGGAACTCTTAACATTCCGGAACCTTGGTGCATTCCGGAACTCCAAACATTCCGGAACTCTGAACATTCCGGAATTCCGAACATTCCGGAACCTTGGTGCATTCCGGAACTCTGAACATTCCGGAACCTTGGTGCATTCCGGAACTCTGAACTTTCCGGAATTCCGAACATTCCGGAACCTTGGTGCATTCCGGAACTCTGAACATTCCGGAATTCCGAACATTCCGGAGCCTTGGTGCATTCCGGAACCTTGGTGCATTCCGGAACTCTGAACAGTCCGGAACTTTGGTGCATTCCGGAACCTTGATGCATTCCGGAACTCTGAACATTCCAGAACCTTGGTTCATTCCGGAATTCCGAACATTCCGGAACCTTGGTGCATTCCGGAACTCTGAACATTCCGGAATTCCGAACATTCCGGAGCCTTGGTGCGTTCCGGAACCTTGGTGCATTCTGGAACTCTGAACATTCCGGAATTCCGAACATTCCGGAACCTTGGTGCATTCCGGAACTCTGAACATTCCGGAATTCCGAACATTCCGGAACCTTGGTGCATTCCGGAACTCTGAACATTCCGGAATTCCGAACATTCCGGAACCTTGGTGCATTCCGGAACTCTGAACATTCCGGAATTCTGAACATTCCGGAACCTTGGTGCATTCCGGAACTCTGAACAGTCCGGAACTTTGGTGCATTCCGGAACCTTGATGCATTCCGGAACTCTGAACATTCCAGAACCTTGGTTCATTCCGGAATTCCGAACATTCCGGAACCTTGGTGCATTCCGGAACTCTGAACATTCCGGAATTCCGAACATTCCGGAGCCTTGGTGCATTCCGGAACCTTGGTGCATTCCGGAACTCTGAACATTCCGGAACCTTGGTGCATTCCGGAACTCTGAACATTCCGGAATTCCGAACATTCCGGAACCTTGGTGCATTCCGGAACTCTGAACATTCCGGAATTCCGAACATTCCGGAAACTTGGTGCATTCCGGAAGTCTGAACATTCCGGAATTCCGAACATTCCGGAACCTTGGTGCATTCCGGAACTCTGAACATTCCGGAATTCCGAACATTCCGGAACCTTGGTGCATTCCGGAACTCTGAACATTCCGGAATTCCGAACATTCCGGAACCTTGGTGCATTCCGGAACTCTGAACATTCCGGAATTCCGAACATTTCGGAGCCTTGGTGCATTCCGGAACCTTGGTGCATTCCGGAACTCTGAACATTCCGGAACCTTGGTGCATTCCGGAACTCTGAACATTCCGGAATTCCGAACATTCCGGAACCTTGGTGCATTCCGGAACTCTGAACATTCCGGAATTCCGAACATTCCGGAACCTTGGTGCATTCCGGAACTCTGAACATTCCGGAATTCCGAACATTCCGGAACCTTGGTGCATTCCGGAACTCTGAACATTCCGGAATTCCGAACATTCCGGAACCTTGGTGCATTCCGGAACTCTGAACATTCCGGAATTCCGAACATTCCGGAACCTTGGTGCATTCCGGAACCTTGGTGCATTCCGGAACTCTGGACATTCCGGAATTCTGAACATTCCGGAACCTTGGTGCATTCCGGAACTCTCAACATTCCGGAACCTTGGTGCATTCCGGAACTCCAAACATTCCGGAACTCTGAACATTCCGGAATTCCGAACATTCCGGAACCTTGGTGCATTCCGGAACTCTGAACATTCTGGAATTCCGAACATTCCGGAGCCTTGGTGCATTCCGGAACCTTGGTGCATTCCGGAACTCTGAACATTCCGGAACCTTGGTGCATTCCGGAACTCTGAACATTCCGGAATTCCGAACATTCCGGAACCTTGGTGCATTCCGGAACTCTGAACAGTCCGGAACTTTGGTGCATTCCGGAACCTTGATGCATTCCGGAACTCTGAACATTCCAGAACCTTGGTTCATTCCGGAATTCCGAACATTCCGGAACCTTGGTGCATTCCGGAACTCTGAACATTCCGGAATTCCGAACATTCCGGAGCCTTGGTGCATTCCGGAACCTTGGTGCATTCCGGAACTCTGAACATTCCGGAACCTTGGTGCATTCCGGAACTCTTAACATTCCGGAACCTTGGTGCATTCCGGAACTCTTAACATTCCGGAACCTTGGTGCATTCCGGAACTCTGAACATTCCGGAACCTTGGTGCATTCCGGAACTCTTAACATTCCGGAACCTTGGTGCATTCCGGAACTCTTAACATTCCGGAACCTTGGTGCATTCCGGAACTCTGAACATTCCGGAACCTTGGTGCATTCCGGAACTCTTAACATTCCGGAACCTTGGTGCATTCCGGAACTCTGAACATTCCGGAACCTTGGTGCATTCCGGAACTCTTAACATTCCGGAACCTTGGTGCATTCCGGAACTCTTAACATTCCGGAACCTTGGTGCATTCCGGAACCTTGGTGCATTCCGGAACTCTGAACATTCCGGAACTCTTAACATTCCGGAACCTTGGTGCATTCCGGAACTCTGAACATTCCGGAACTCTGAACATTCCGGAACCTTTGTGCATTCCGGAACTCTGAACATTCCGGAACCTTGGTGCATTCCGGAACTCTGAACATTCCGGAACTCTGAACATTCCGGAACCTTGGTGCATTCCGGAACTCTGAACATTCCGGAACTCTGAACATTCCGGAACCTTGGTGTATTCCGGAACCTTGGTGCATTCCGGAACTCTGAACATTCCGGAATTCCGAACATTCCGGAACCTTGGTGCATTCCGGAACTCTGAAAGTTCCGGAATTCCGAACATTCCGGAACCTTGGTGCATTCCGGAACCTTGGTGCATTCCGGAAGTCTGAACATTCCGGAATTCCGAACATTCCGGAATTCCGAACATTCCGGAACCTTGGTACATTATGGAACCTTGGTGCATTCCGGAACTCTGAATTCCGGAACCTTGGTGCATTCCGGAACTCTGAACATTCCGGAACTTTGGTGCATTCCGGAACCTTGGTGCATTCCGGAACTCTGAACAGTCCGGAACTTTGGTGCATTCCGGAACCTTGGTGCATTCCAGAACACTTAACATTCCGGAACCTTGGTGCATTCCGGAACTCCAAACATTCCGGAACTGTGAACATTCCGGAATTCCGAACATTCCGGAACCTTGGTGCATTCCGGAACTCTTAACATTCCGGAACCTTGGTGCATTCCGGAACTCCAAACATTCCGGAACTCTGAACATTCCGGAATTCCGAACATTCCGGAACCTTGGTGCATTCCGGAACTCTGAACATTCCGGAACCTTGGTGCATTCCGGAACTCTGAACATTCCGGAATTCCGAACATTCCGGAACCTTGGTGCATTCTGGAACTCTGAAAGTTCCGGAATTCCGAACATTTCGGAACCTTGGTGCATTCCGGAACCTTGGTGCATTCCGGAACTCTGAACATTCCGGACCTCTGAACATTCCGGAATTCCGAACATTCCGGAACCTTGGTGCATTCCGGAACCTTGGTGCATTCCGGAACTCTGAACATTCCGGACCTCTGAACATTCCGGAATTCCGAACATTCCGGAACCTTGGTGCATTCCGGAACCTTGGTGCATTCCGGAACTCTGAATTCCGGAACCTTGGTGCATTCCGGAACTCTGAACATTCCGGAACCTTGGTGCATTCCGGAACTCTGAACATTCCGGAATTCCGAACATTCCGGAGCCTTGGTGAATTCCGGAACCTTGGTGCATTCCGGAACTCTGAACAGTCCGGAACCTTGGTGCATTCCGGAACTCTGAACATTCCGGAATTCCGAACATTCCGGAACCTTGGTGCATTCCGGAACTCTGAACATTCCGGAATTCCGAACATTCCGGAACCTTGGTGCATTCCGGAACTCTGAACATTCCGGAATTCCGAACATTCCGGAACCTTGGTGCATTCCGGAACTCTGAACATTCCGGAATTCCGAACATTCCGGAACCTTGGTGCATTCCGGAACTCTGAACATTCCGGAATTCCGAACATTCCGGAACCTTGGTGCATTCCGGAACTCTGAACATTCCGGACCTCTGAACATTCCGGAATTCCGAACATTCCGGAACCTTGGTGCATTCCGGAACTCTGAACATTCCGGAATTCCGAACATTCCGGAACCTTGGTGCATTCCGGAAATCTGAACATTCCAGAATTCCGAACATTCCGGAGCCTTGGTGCATTCCGGAACCTTGGTGCATTCCGGAACTCTGAACAGTCCGGAACTTTGGTGCATTCCGGAACCTTGGTGCATTCCGGAACTCTGAACAGTCCGGAACTTTGGTGCATTCCGGAACCTTGGTGCATTCCGGAACTCTGAACAGTCCGGAACTTTGGTGCATTCCGGAACCTTGGTGCATTCCAGAACACTTAACATTCCGGAACCTTGGTGCATTCCGGAACTCCAAACATTCCGGAACTCTGAACATTCCGGAACCTTGGTGCATTCCGGAACTCTGAACATTCCGGAATTCCGAACATTCCGGAACCTTGGTGCATTCCGGAACTCTTAACATTCCGGAACCTTGGTGCATTCCGGAACTCCAAACATTCCGGAACTCTGAACATTCCGGAATTCCGAACATTCCGGAACCTTGGTGCATTCCGGAACTCTGAACATTCCGGAACTCTGAACATTCCGGAACCTTGGTGCATTCCGGAACTCTGAACATTCCGGAACTCTGAACATTCCGGAACCTTTGTGCATTCCGGAACTCTGAACATTCCGGAACCTTGGTGCATTCCGGAACTCTGAACATTCCGGAACTCTGAACATTCCGGAACCTTGGTGCATTCCGGAACTCTGAACATTCCGGAACTCTGAACATTCCGGAACCTTGGTGTATTCCGGAACCTTGGTGCATTCCGGAATTCTGAACATTCCGGAACCTTGGTGCATTCCGGAACTCTGAACATTCCGGAATTTCGAACATTCCGGAACCTTGGTGCATTCCGGAACTCTGAAAGTTCCGGAATTCCGAACATTCCGGAACCTTGGTGCATTCCGGAACCTTGGTGCATTCCGGAACTCTGAACATTCCGGAACTTTGGTGCATTCCGGAACCTTGGTGCATTCCGGAACTCTGAACAGTCCGGAACTTTGGTGCATTCCGGAACCTTGGTGCATTCCAGAACACTTACCATTCCGGAACCTTGGTGCATTCCGGAACTCCAAACATTCCGGAACTGTGAACATTCCGGAATTCCGAACATTCCGGAACCTTGGTGCATTCCGGAACTCTTAACATTCCGGAACCTTGGTGCATTCCGGAACTCCAAACATTCCGGAACTCTGAACATTCCGGAATTCCGAACATTCCGGAACCTTGGTGCATTCCGGAACTCTGAACATTCCGGAACCTTGGTGCATTCCGGAACTCTGAACATTCCGGAATTCCGAACATTCCGGAACCTTGGTGCATTCCGGAACTCTGAACATTCCGGAATTCCGAACATTCCGGAGCCTTGGTGCATTCCGGAACCTTGGTGCATTCCGGAACTCTGAACATTCCGGAACCTTGGTGCATTCCGGAACTCTTAACATTCCGGAACCTTGGTGCATTCCGGAACTCTGAACATTCCGGAACCTTGGTGCATTCCGGAACTCTGAACATTCCGGAATTCCGAACATTCCGGAACCTTGGTGCATTCTGGAACTCTGAAAGTTCCGGAATTCCGAACATTTCGGAACCTTGGTGCATTCCGGAACCTTGGTGCATTCCGGAACTCTGACCATTCCGGACCTCTGAACATTCCGGAATTCCGAACATTCCGGAACCTTGGTGCATTCCGGAACCTTGGTGCATTCCGGAACTCTGAACATTCCGGACCTCTGAACATTCCGGAATTCCGAACATTCCGGAACCTTGGTGCATTCCGGAACCTTGGTGCATTCCGGAACTCTGAATTCCGGAACCTTGGTGCATTCCGGAACTCTGAACATTCCGGAACCTTGGTGCATTCCGGAACTCTGAACATTCCGGAATTCCGAACATTCCGGAACCTTGGTGCATTCCGGAAATCTGAACATTCCGGAATTCCGAACATTCCGGAGCCTTGGTGAATTCCGGAACCTTGGTGCATTCCGGAACTCTGAACAGTCCGGAACCTTGGTGCATTCCGGAACTCTGAACATTCCGGAATTCCGAACATTCCGGAACCTTGGTGCATTCCGGAACTCTGAACATTCCGGAATTCCGAACATTCCGGAACCTTGGTGCATTCCGGAACTCTGAACATTCCGGAATTCCGAACATTCCGGAACCTTGGTGCATTCCGGAACTCTGAACATTCCGGAATTCCGAACATTCCGGAACCTTGGTGCATTCCGGAACTCTGAACATTCCGGAATTCCGAACATTCCGGAACCTTGGTGCATTCCGGAACTCTGAACATTCCGGAATTCCGAACATTCCGGAGCCTTGGTGCATTCCGGAACCTTGGTGCATTCCGGAACTCCGAACAGTCCGGAACTTTGGTGCATTCCGGAACCTTGATGCATTCCGGAACTCTGAACATTCCAGAACCTTGGTTCATTCCGGAATTCCAAACATTCCGGAACCTTGGTGCATTCCGGAACTCTGAACATTCCGGAATTCCGAACATTCCGGAGCCTTGGTGCATTCCGGAACCTTGGTGCATTCCGGAACTCTGAACAGTCCGGAACCTTGGTGCATTCCGGAACTCTGAACATTCCGGAATTCCGAACATTCCGGAACCTTGGTGCATTCCGGAACTCTGAACATTCCGGAATTCCGAACATTCCGGAACCTTGGTGCATTCCGGAACTCTGAACAATCCGGAATTCCGAACATTCCGGAACCTTGGTGCATTCCGGAACTCTGAACATTCCGGAATTCCGAACATTCCGGAACCTTGGTGCATTCCGGAACTCTGAACATTCCGGAATTCCGAACATTCCGGAACCTTGGTGCATTCCGGAACTCTGAACATTCCGGAATTCCGAACATTCCGGAGCCTTGGTGCATTCCGGAACCTTGGTGCATTCCGGAACTCCGAACAGTCCGGAACTTTGGTGCATTCCGGAACCTTGATGCATTCCGGAACTCTGAACATTCCAGAACCTTGGTTCATTCCGGAATTCCAAACATTCCGGAACCTTGGTGCATTCCGGAACTCTGAACATTCCGGAATTCCGAACATTCCGGAGCCTTGGTGCATTCCGGAACCTTGGTGCATTCCGGAACTCTGAACATTCCGGAACCTTGGTGCATTCCGGAACTCTTAACATTCCGGAACCTTGGTGCATTCCGGAACTCTGAACATTCCGGAACCTTGGTGCATTCCGGAACTCTGAACATTCCGGAATTCCGAACATTCCGGAACCTTGGTGCATTCTGGAACTCTGAAAGTTCCGGAATTCCGAACATTCCGGAACCTTGGTGCATTCCGGAACCTTGGTGCATTCCGGAACTCTGAACATTCCGGAATTCCGAACATTCCGGAACCTTGGTGCATTCCGGAACCTTGGTGCATTCCGGAACTCTGAACATTCCGGACCTCTGAACATTCCGGAATTCCGAACATTCCGGAACCTTGGTTCATTCCGGAACCTTGGTGCATTCCGGAACTCTGAATTCCGGAACCTTGGTGCATTCCGGAACTCTGAACATTCCGGAACCTTGGTGCATTCCGGAACTCTGAACATTCCGGAATTCCGAACATTCCGGAACCTTGGTGCATTCCGGAAATCTGAACATTCCGGAATTCCGAACATTCCGGAGCCTTGGTGCATTCCGGAACCTTGGTGCATTCCGGAACTCTGAACAGTCCGGAACTTTGGTGCATTCCGGAACCTTGGTGCATTCCGGAACTCTGAACAGTCCGGAACTTTGGTGCATTCCGGAACCTTGGTGCATTCCGGAACTCTGAACAGTCCGGAACTTTGGTGCATTCCGGAACCTTGGTGCATTCCAGAACACTTAACATTCCGGAACCTTGGTGCATTCCGGAACTCCAAACATTCCGGAACTCTGAACATTCCGGAACCTTGGTGCATTCCGGAACTCTGAACATTCCGGAATTCCGAACATTCCGGAACCTTGGTGCATTCCGGAACTCTTAACATTCCGGAACCTTGGTGCATTCCGGAACTCCAAACATTCCGGAACTCTGAACATTCCGGAATTCCGAACATTCCGGAACCTTGGTGCATTCCGGAACTCTGAACATTCCGGAACCTTGGTGCATTCCGGAACTCTGAACTTTCCGGAATTCCGAACATTCCGGAACCTTGGTGCATTCCGGAACTCTGAACATTCCGGAATTCCGAACATTCCGGAGCCTTGGTGCATTCCGGAACCTTGGTGCATTCCGGAACTCTGAACAGTCCGGAACTTTGGTGCATTCCGGAACCTTGATGCATTCCGGAACTCTGAACATTCCAGAACCTTGGTTCATTCCGGAATTCCGAACATTCCGGAACCTTGGTGCATTCCGGAACTCTGAACATTCCGGAATTCCGAACATTCCGGAGCCTTGGTGCGTTCCGGAACCTTGGTGCATTCTGGAACTCTGAACATTCCGGAATTCCGAACATTCCGGAACCTTGGTGCATTCCGGAACTCTGAACATTCCGGAATTCCGAACATTCCGGAACCTTGGTGCATTCCGGAACTCTGAACATTCCGGAATTCCGAACATTCCGGAACCTTGGTGCATTCCGGAACTCTGAACATTCCGGAATTCTGAACATTCCGGAACCTTGGTGCATTCCGGAACTCTGAACAGTCCGGAACTTTGGTGCATTCCGGAACCTTGATGCATTCCGGAACTCTGAACATTCCAGAACCTTGGTTCATTCCGGAATTCCGAACATTCCGGAACCTTGGTGCATTCCGGAACTCTGAACATTCCGGAATTCCGAACATTCCGGAGCCTTGGTGCATTCCGGAACCTTGGTGCATTCCGGAACTCTGAACATTCCGGAACCTTGGTGCATTCCGGAACTCTGAACATTCCGGAATTCCGAACATTCCGGAACCTTGGTGCATTCCGGAACTCTGAACATTCCGGAATTCCGAACATTCCGGAAACTTGGTGCATTCCGGAAGTCTGAACATTCCGGAATTCCGAACATTCCGGAACCTTGGTGCATTCCGGAACTCTGAACATTCCGGAATTCCGAACATTCCGGAACCTTGGTGCATTCCGGAACTCTGAACATTCCGGAATTCCGAACATTCCGGAACCTTGGTGCATTCCGGAACTCTGAACATTCCGGAATTCCGAACATTTCGGAGCCTTGGTGCATTCCGGAACCTTGGTGCATTCCGGAACTCTGAACATTCCGGAACCTTGGTGCATTCCGGAACTCTGAACATTCCGGAATTCCGAACATTCCGGAACCTTGGTGCATTCCGGAACTCTGAACATTCCGGAATTCCGAACATTCCGGAACCTTGGTGCATTCCGGAACTCTGAACATTCCGGAATTCCGAACATTCCGGAACCTTGGTGCATTCCGGAACTCTGAACATTCCGGAATTCCGAACATTCCGGAACCTTGGTGCATTCCGGAACTCTGAACATTCCGGAATTCCGAACATTCCGGAACCTTGGTGCATTCCGGAACCTTGGTGCATTCCGGAACTCTGGACATTCCGGAATTCTGAACATTCCGGAACCTTGGTGCATTCCGGAACTCTCAACATTCCGGAACCTTGGTGCATTCCGGAACTCCAAACATTCCGGAACTCTGAACATTCCGGAATTCCGAACATTCCGGAACCTTGGTGCATTCCGGAACTCTGAACATTCTGGAATTCCGAACATTCCGGAGCCTTGGTGCATTCCGGAACCTTGGTGCATTCCGGAACTCTGAACATTCCGGAACCTTGGTGCATTCCGGAACTCTGAACATTCCGGAATTCCGAACATTCCGGAACCTTGGTGCATTCCGGAACTCTGAACAGTCCGGAACTTTGGTGCATTCCGGAACCTTGATGCATTCCGGAACTCTGAACATTCCAGAACCTTGGTTCATTCCGGAATTCCGAACATTCCGGAACCTTGGTGCATTCCGGAACTCTGAACATTCCGGAATTCCGAACATTCCGGAGCCTTGGTGCATTCCGGAACCTTGGTGCATTCCGGAACTCTGAACATTCCGGAACCTTGGTGCATTCCGGAACTCTTAACATTCCGGAACCTTGGTGCATTCCGGAACTCTTAACATTCCGGAACCTTGGTGCATTCCGGAACTCTGAACATTCCGGAACCTTGGTGCATTCCGGAACTCTTAACATTCCGGAACCTTGGTGCATTCCGGAACTCTTAACATTCCGGAACCTTGGTGCATTCCGGAACTCTGAACATTCCGGAACCTTGGTGCATTCCGGAACTCTTAACATTCCGGAACCTTGGTGCATTCCGGAACTCTGAACATTCCGGAACCTTGGTGCATTCCGGAACTCTTAACATTCCGGAACCTTGGTGCATTCCGGAACTCTTAACATTCCGGAACCTTGGTGCATTCCGGAACCTTGGTGCATTCCGGAACTCTGAACATTCCGGAACTCTTAACATTCCGGAACCTTGGTGCATTCCGGAACTCTGAACATTCCGGAACTCTGAACATTCCGGAACCTTTGTGCATTCCGGAACTCTGAACATTCCGGAACCTTGGTGCATTCCGGAACTCTGAACATTCCGGAACTCTGAACATTCCGGAACCTTGGTGCATTCCGGAACTCTGAACATTCCGGAACTCTGAACATTCCGGAACCTTGGTGTATTCCGGAACCTTGGTGCATTCCGGAACTCTGAACATTCCGGAATTCCGAACATTCCGGAACCTTGGTGCATTCCGGAACTCTGAAAGTTCCGGAATTCCGAACATTCCGGAACCTTGGTGCATTCCGGAACCTTGGTGCATTCCGGAAGTCTGAACATTCCGGAATTCCGAACATTCCGGAATTCCGAACATTCCGGAACCTTGGTACATTATGGAACCTTGGTGCATTCCGGAACTCTGAATTCCGGAACCTTGGTGCATTCCGGAACTCTGAACATTCCGGAACTTTGGTGCATTCCGGAACCTTGGTGCATTCCGGAACTCTGAACAGTCCGGAACTTTGGTGCATTCCGGAACCTTGGTGCATTCCAGAACACTTAACATTCCGGAACCTTGGTGCATTCCGGAACTCCAAACATTCCGGAACTGTGAACATTCCGGAATTCCGAACATTCCGGAACCTTGGTGCATTCCGGAACTCTTAACATTCCGGAACCTTGGTGCATTCCGGAACTCCAAACATTCCGGAACTCTGAACATTCCGGAATTCCGAACATTCCGGAACCTTGGTGCATTCCGGAACTCTGAACATTCCGGAACCTTGGTGCATTCCGGAACTCTGAACATTCCGGAATTCCGAACATTCCGGAACCTTGGTGCATTCTGGAACTCTGAAAGTTCCGGAATTCCGAACATTTCGGAACCTTGGTGCATTCCGGAACCTTGGTGCATTCCGGAACTCTGAACATTCCGGACCTCTGAACATTCCGGAATTCCGAACATTCCGGAACCTTGGTGCATTCCGGAACCTTGGTGCATTCCGGAACTCTGAACATTCCGGACCTCTGAACATTCCGGAATTCCGAACATTCCGGAACCTTGGTGCATTCCGGAACCTTGGTGCATTCCGGAACTCTGAATTCCGGAACCTTGGTGCATTCCGGAACTCTGAACATTCCGGAACCTTGGTGCATTCCGGAACTCTGAACATTCCGGAATTCCGAACATTCCGGAGCCTTGGTGAATTCCGGAACCTTGGTGCATTCCGGAACTCTGAACAGTCCGGAACCTTGGTGCATTCCGGAACTCTGAACATTCCGGAATTCCGAACATTCCGGAACCTTGGTGCATTCCGGAACTCTGAACATTCCGGAATTCCGAACATTCCGGAACCTTGGTGCATTCCGGAACTCTGAACATTCCGGAATTCCGAACATTCCGGAACCTTGGTGCATTCCGGAACTCTGAACATTCCGGAATTCCGAACATTCCGGAACCTTGGTGCATTCCGGAACTCTGAACATTCCGGAATTCCGAACATTCCGGAACCTTGGTGCATTCCGGAACTCTGAACATTCCGGACCTCTGAACATTCCGGAATTCCGAACATTCCGGAACCTTGGTGCATTCCGGAACTCTGAACATTCCGGAATTCCGAACATTCCGGAACCTTGGTGCATTCCGGAAATCTGAACATTCCAGAATTCCGAACATTCCGGAGCCTTGGTGCATTCCGGAACCTTGGTGCATTCCGGAACTCTGAACAGTCCGGAACTTTGGTGCATTCCGGAACCTTGGTGCATTCCGGAACTCTGAACAGTCCGGAACTTTGGTGCATTCCGGAACCTTGGTGCATTCCGGAACTCTGAACAGTCCGGAACTTTGGTGCATTCCGGAACCTTGGTGCATTCCAGAACACTTAACATTCCGGAACCTTGGTGCATTCCGGAACTCCAAACATTCCGGAACTCTGAACATTCCGGAACCTTGGTGCATTCCGGAACTCTGAACATTCCGGAATTCCGAACATTCCGGAACCTTGGTGCATTCCGGAACTCTTAACATTCCGGAACCTTGGTGCATTCCGGAACTCCAAACATTCCGGAACTCTGAACATTCCGGAATTCCGAACATTCCGGAACCTTGGTGCATTCCGGAACTCTGAACATTCCGGAACCTTGGTGCATTCCGGAACTCTGAACTTTCCGGAATTCCGAACATTCCGGAACCTTGGTGCATTCCGGAACTCTGAACATTCCGGAATTCCGAACATTCCGGAGCCTTGGTGCATTCCGGAACCTTGGTGCATTCCGGAACTCTGAACAGTCCGGAACTTTGGTGCATTCCGGAACCTTGATGCATTCCGGAACTCTGAACATTCCAGAACCTTGGTTCATTCCGGAATTCCGAACATTCCGGAACCTTGGTGCATTCCGGAACTCTGAACATTCCGGAATTCCGAACATTCCGGAGCCTTGGTGCGTTCCGGAACCTTGGTGCATTCTGGAACTCTGAACATTCCGGAATTCCGAACATTCCGGAACCTTGGTGCATTCCGGAACTCTGAACATTCCGGAATTCCGAACATTCCGGAACCTTGGTGCATTCCGGAACTCTGAACATTCCGGAATTCCGAACATTCCGGAACCTTGGTGCATTCCGGAACTCTGAACATTCCGGAATTCTGAACATTCCGGAACCTTGGTGCATTCCGGAACTCTGAACATTCCGGAATTCCGAACCTTCCGGAGCCTTGGTGCATTCCGGAACCTTGGTGCATTCCGGAACTCTGAACAGTCCGGAACTTTGGTGCATTCCGGAACCTTGATGCATTCCGGAACTCTGAACATTCCAGAACCTTGGTTCATTCCGGAATTCCGAACATTCCGGAACCTTGGTGCATTCCGGAACTCTGAACATTCCGGAATTCCGAACATTCCGGAGCCTTGGTACATTCCGGAACCTTGGTGCATTCCGGAACTCTGAACATTCCGGAACCTTGGTGCATTCCGGAACTCTGAACAGTCCGGAACTTTGGTGCATTCCGGAACCTTGGTGCATTCCGGAACTCTGAACAGTCCGGAACTTTGGTGCATTCCGGAACCTTGGTGCATTCCAGAACACTTAACATTCCGGAACCTTGGTGCATTCCGGAACTCCAAACATTCCGGAACTCTGAACATTCCGGAACCTTGGTGCATTCCGGAACTCTGAACATTCCGGAATTCCGAACATTCCGGAACCTTGGTGCATTCCGGAACTCTTAACATTCCGGAACCTTGGTGCATTCCGGAACTCCAAACATTCCGGAACTCTGAACATTCCGGAATTCCGAACATTCCGGAACCTTGGTGCATTCCGGAACTCTGAACATTCCGGAACCTTGGTGCATTCCGGAACTCTGAACATTCCGGAATTCCGAACATTCCGGAACCTTGGTGCATTCCGGAACTCTGAACATTCCGGAATTCCGAACATTCCGGAGCCTTGGTGCATTCCGGAACCTTGGTGCATTCCGGAACTCTGAACAGTCCGGAACTTTGGTGCATTCCGGAACCTTGATGCATTCCGGAACTCTGAACATTCCAGAACCTTGGTTCATTCCGGAATTCCGAACATTCCGGAACCTTGGTGCATTCCGGAACTCTGAACATTCCGGAATTGCGAACATTCCGGAGCCTTGGTACATTCCGGAACCTTGGTGCATTCCGGAACTCTGAACATTCCGGAACCTTGGTGCATTCCGGAACTCTGAACAGTCCGGAACTTTGGTGCATTCCGGAACCTTGGTGCATTCCGGAACTCTGAACAGTCCGGAACTTTGGTGCATTCCGGAACCTTGGTGCATTCCAGAACACTTAACATTCCGGAACCTTGGTGCATTCCGGAACTCCAAACATTCCGGAACTCTGAACATTCCGGAACCTTGGTGCATTCCGGAACTCTGAACATTCCGGAATTCCGAACATTCCGGAAACTTGGTGCATTCCGGAAGTCTGAACATTCCGGAATTCCGAACATTCCGGAACCTTGGTGCATTCCGGAACTCTGAACATTCCGGAATTCCGAACATTCCGGAACCTTGGTGCATTCCGGAACTCTGAACATTCCGGAATTCCGAACATTCCGGAACCTTGGTGCATTCCGGAACTCTGAACATTCCGGAATTCCGAACATTCCGGAACCTTGGTGCATTCCGGAACTCTGAACATTCCGGAATTCCGAACATTCCGGAACCTTGGTGCATTCCGGAACCTTGGTGCATTCCGGAACTCTGGACATTCCGGAATCCTGAACATTCCGGAACCTTGGTGCATTCCGGAACTCTTAACATTCCGGAACCTTGGTGCATTCCGGAACTCCAAACATTCCGGAACTCTGAACATTCCGGAATTCCGAACATTCCGGAACCTTGGTGCATTCCGGAACTCTGAACATTCTGGAATTCC
The DNA here is from genome assembly GCF_964374335.1 of Astatotilapia calliptera. Classification (NCBI taxonomy): domain Eukaryota; kingdom Metazoa; phylum Chordata; class Actinopteri; order Cichliformes; family Cichlidae; genus Astatotilapia; species Astatotilapia calliptera. The sequence continues at coordinate 164,300 of NC_137432.1, read as the reverse complement.
GAACATTCCGGAGCCTTGGTGCATTCCGGAACCTTGGTGCATTCCGGAACTCTGAACAGTCCGGAACTTTGGTGCATTCCGGAACCTTGATGCATTCCGGAACTCTGAACATTCCAGAACCTTGGTTCATTCCGGAATTCCGAACATTCCGGAACCTTGGTGCATTCCGGAACTCTGAACATTCCGGAATTCCGAACATTCCGGAGCCTTGGTGCGTTCCTGAACCTTGGTGCATTCTGGAACTCTGAACATTCCGGAATTCCGAACATTCCGGAACCTTGGTGCATTCCGGAACTCTGAACATTCCGGAATTCCGAACATTCCGGAACCTTGGTGCATTCCGGAACTCTGAACATTCCGGAATTCCGAACATTCCGGAACCTTGGTGCATTCCGGAACTCTGAACATTCCGGAATTCTGAACATTCCGGAACCTTGGTGCATTCCGGAACTCTGAACAGTCCGGAACTTTGGTGCATTCCGGAACCTTGATGCATTCCGGAACTCTGAACATTCCAGAACCTTGGTTCATTCCGGAATTCCGAACATTCCGGAACCTTGGTGCATTCCGGAACTCTGAACATTCCGGAATTCCGAACATTCCGGAGCCTTGGTGCATTCCGGAACCTTGGTGCATTCCGGAACTCTGAACATTCCGGAACCTTGGTGCATTCCGGAACTCTGAACATTCCGGAATTCCGAACATTCCGGAACCTTGGTGCATTCCGGAACTCTGAACATTCCGGAATTCCGAACATTCCGGAAACTTGGTGCATTCCGGAAGTCTGAACATTCCGGAATTCCGAACATTCCGGAACCTTGGTGCATTCCGGAACTCTGAACATTCCGGAATTCCGAACATTCCGGAACCTTGGTGCATTCCGGAACTCTGAACATTCCGGAATTCCGAACATTCCGGAACCTTGGTGCATTCCGGAACTCTGAACATTCCGGAATTCCGAACATTTCGGAGCCTTGGTGCATTCCGGAACCTTGGTGCATTCCGGAACTCTGAACATTCCGGAACCTTGGTGCATTCCGGAACTCTGAACATTCCGGAATTCCGAACATTCCGGAACCTTGGTGCATTCCGGAACTCTGAACAGTCCGGAACTTTGGTGCATTCCGGAACCTTGGTGCATTCCGGAACTCTGAACAGTCCGGAACTTTGGTGCATTCCGGAACCTTGGTGCATTCCAGAACACTTAACATTCCGGAACCTTGGTGCATTCCGGAACTCCAAACATTCCGGAACTCTGAACATTCCGGAACCTTGGTGCATTCCGGAACTCTGAACATTCCGGAATTCCGAACATTCCGGAAACTTGGTGCATTCCGGAAGTCTGAACATTCCGGAATTCCGAACATTCCGGAACCTTGGTGCATTCCGGAACTCTGAACATTCCGGAATTCCGAACATTCCGGAACCTTGGTGCATTCCGGAACTCTGAACATTCCGGAATTCCGAACATTCCGGAACCTTGGTGCATTCCGGAACTCTGAACATTCCGGAATTCCGAACATTCCGGAACCTTGGTGCATTCCGGAACTCTGAACATTCCGGAATTCCGAACATTCCGGAACCTTGGTGCATTCCGGAACCTTGGTGCATTCCGGAACTCTGGACATTCCGGAATCCTGAACATTCCGGAACCTTGGTGCATTCCGGAACTCTTAACATTCCGGAACCTTGGTGCATTCCGGAACTCCAAACATTCCGGAACTCTGAACATTCCGGAATTCCGAACATTCCGGAACCTTGGTGCATTCCGGAACTCTGAACATTCTGGAATTCCGAACATTCCGGAGCCTTGGTGCATTCCGGAACCTTGGTGCATTCCGGAACTCTGAACAGTCCGGAACTTTGGTGCATTCCGGAACCTTGATGCATTCCGGAACTCTGAACATTCCAGAACCTTGGTTCATTCCGGAATTCCGAACATTCCGGAACCTTGGTGCATTCCGGAACTCTGAACATTCCGGAATTCCGAACATTCCGGAGCCTTGGTGCGTTCCTGAACCTTGGTGCATTCTGGAACTCTGAACATTCCGGAATTCCGAACATTCCGGAACCTTGGTGCATTCCGGAACTCTGAACATTCCGGAATTCCGAACATTCCGGAACCTTGGTGCATTCCGGAACTCTGAACATTCCGGAATTCTGAACATTCCGGAACCTTGGTGCATTCCGGAACTCTGAACAGTCCGGAACTTTGGTGCATTCCGGAACCTTGATGCATTCCGGAACTCTGAAACATTCCAGAACCTTGGTTCATTCCGGAATTCCGAACATTCCGGAACCTTGGTGCATTCCGGAACTCTGAACATTCCGGAATTCCGAACATTCCGGAGCCTTGGTGCATTCCGGAACCTTGGTGCATTCCGGAACTCTGAACATTCCGGAACCTTGGTGCATTCCGGAACTCTGAACATTCCGGAATTCCGAACATTCCGGAACCTTGGTGCATTCCGGAACTCTGAACATTCCGGAATTCCGAACATTCCGGAAACTTGGTGCATTCCGGAAGTCTGAACATTCCGGAATTCCGAACATTCCGGAACCTTGGTGCATTCCGGAACTCTGAACATTCCGGAATTCCGAACATTCCGGAACCTTGGTGCATTCCGGAACTCTGAACATTCCGGAATTCCGAACATTCCGGAACCTTGGTGCATTCCGGAACTCTGAACATTCCGGAATTCCGAACATTTCGGAGCCTTGGTGCATTCCGGAACCTTGGTGCATTCCGGAACTCTGAACATTCCGGAACCTTGGTGCATTCCGGAACTCTGAACATTCCGGAATTCCGAACATTCCGGAACCTTGGTGCATTCCGGAACTCTGAACATTCCGGAATTCCGAACATTCCGGAAACTTGGTGCATTCCGGAAGTCTGAACATTCCGGAATTCCGAACATTCCGGAACCTTGGTGCATTCCGGAACTCTGAACATTCCGGAATTCCGAACATTCCGGAACCTTGGTGCATTCCGGAACTCTGAACATTCCGGAATTCCGAACATTCCGGAACCTTGGTGCATTCCGGAACTCTGAACATTCCGGAATTCCGAACATTCCGGAACCTTGGTGCATTCCGGAACCTTGGTGCATTCCGGAACTCTGGACATTCCGGAATTCTGAACATTCCGGAACCTTGGTGCATTCCGGAACTCTCAACATTCCGGAACCTTGGTGCATTCCGGAACTCCAAACATTCCGGAACTCTGAACATTCCGGAATTCCGAACATTTCGGAACCTTGGTGCATTCCGGAACTCTGAACATTCTGGAATTCCGAACATTCCGGAGCCTTGGTGCATTCCGGAACCTTGGTGCATTCCGGAACTCTGAACATTCCGGAACCTTGGTGCATTCCGGAACTCTGAACATTCCGGAATTCCGAACATTCCGGAACCTTGGTGCATTCCGGAACTCTGAACATTCCGGAATTCCGAACATTCCGGAAACTTGGTGCATTCCGGAAGTCTGAACATTCCGGAATTCCGAACATTCCGGAACCTTGGTGCATTCCGGAACTCTGAACATTCCGGAATTCCGAACATTCCGGAACCTTGGTGCATTCCGGAACTCTGAACATTCCGGAATTCCGAACATTCCGGAACCTTGGTGCATTCCGGAACTCTGAACATTCCGGAATTCCGAACATTCCGGAACCTTGGTGCATTCCGGAAGTCTGAACATTCCGGAATTCCGAACATTCCGGAACCTTGGTGCATTCCGGAACTCTGAACATTCCGGAATTCCGAACATTCCGGAACCTTGGTGCATTCCGGAACTCTGAACATTCCGGAATTCCGAACATTCCGGAACCTTGGTGCATTCCGGAACTCTGAACATTCCGGAATTCCGAACATTTCGGAGCCTTGGTGCATTCCGGAACCTTGGTGCATTCCGGAACTCTGAACATTCCGGAACCTTGGTGCATTCCGGAACTCTGAACATTCCGGAATTCCGAACATTCCGGAACCTTGGTGCATTCCGGAACTCTGAACATTCCGGAATTCCGAACATTCCGGAAACTTGGTGCATTCCGGAAGTCTGAACATTCCGGAATTCCGAACATTCCGGAACCTTGGTGCATTCCGGAACTCTGAACATTCCGGAATTCCGAACATTCCGGAACCTTGGTGCATTCCGGAACTCTGAACATTCCGGAATTCCGAACATTCCGGAACCTTGGTGCATTCCGGAACTCTGAACATTCCGGAATTCCGAACATTCCGGAACCTTGGTGCATTCCGGAACCTTGGTGCATTCCGGAACTCTGGACATTCCGGAATTCTGAACATTCCGGAACCTTGGTGCATTCCGGAACTCTCAACATTCCGGAACCTTGGTGCATTCCGGAACTCCAAACATTCCGGAACTCTGAACATTCCGGAATTCCGAACATTTCGGAACCTTGGTGCATTCCGGAACTCTGAACATTCTGGAATTCCGAACATTCCGGAGCCTTGGTGCATTCCGGAACCTTGGTGCATTCCGGAACTCTGAACATTCCGGAACCTTGGTGCATTCCGGAACTCTGAACATTCCGGAATTCCGAACATTCCGGAACCTTGGTGCATTCCGGAACTCTGAACATTCCGGAATTCCGAACATTCCGGAAACTTGGTGCATTCCGGAAGTCTGAACATTCCGGAATTCCGAACATTCCGGAACCTTGGTGCATTCCGGAACTCTGAACATTCCGGAATTCCGAACATTCCGGAACCTTGGTGCATTCCGGAACTCTGAACATTCCGGAATTCCGAACATTCCGGAACCTTGGTGCATTCCGGAACTCTGAACATTCCGGAATTCCGAACATTCCGGAACCTTGGTGCATTCCGGAACTCTGAACATTCCGGAACCTTGGTGCATTCCGGAACTCTGAACATTCCGGAATTCCGAACATTCCGGAACCTTGGTGCATTCCGGAACTCTGAACATTCCGGAATTCCGAACATTCCGGAGCCTTGGTGCATTCCGGAACCTTGGTGCATTCCGGAACTCTGAACAGTCCGGAACTTTGGTGCATTCCGGAACCTTGATGCATTCCGGAACTCTGAACATTCCAGAACCTTGGTTCATTCCGGAATTCCAAACATTCCGGAACCTTGGTGCATTCCGGAACTCTGAACATTCCGGAATTCCGAACATTCCGGAGCCTTGGTACATTCCGGAACCTTGGTGCATTCCGGAACTCTGAACATTCCGGAACCTTGGTGCATTCCGGAACTCTGAACAGTCCGGAACTTTGGTGCATTCCGGAACCTTGGTGCATTCCGGAACTCTGAACAGTCCGGAACTTTGGTGCATTCCGGAACCTTGGTGCATTCCAGAACACTTAACATTCCGGAACCTTGGTGCATTCCGGAACTCCAAACATTCCGGAACTCTGAACATTCCGGAACTCTGAACATTCCGGAACTCTGAACATTCCGGAATTCCGAACATTCCGGAAACTTGGTGCATTCCGGAACCTTGGTGCATTCCGGAACTCTGGACATTCCGGAATCCTGAACATTCCGGAACCTTGGTGCATTCCGGAACTCTTAACATTCCGGAACCTTGGTGCATTCCGGAACTCCAAACATTCCGGAACTCTGAACATTCCGGAATTCCGAACATTCCGGAACCTTGGTGCATTCCGGAACTCTGAACATTCTGGAATTCCGAACATTCCGGAGCCTTGGTGCATTCCGGAACCTTGGTGCATTCCGGAACTCTGAACAGTCCGGAACTTTGGTGCATTCCGGAACCTTGATGCATTCCGGAACTCTGAACATTCCAGAACCTTGGTTCATTCCGGAATTCCGAACATTCCGGAACCTTGGTGCATTCCGGAACTCTGAACATTCCGGAATTCCGAACATTCCGGAGCCTTGGTGCGTTCCTGAACCTTGGTGCATTCTGGAACTCTGAACATTCCGGAATTCCGAACATTCCGGAACCTTGGTGCATTCCGGAACTCTGAACATTCCGGAATTCCGAACATTCCGGAACCTTGGTGCATTCCGGAACTCTGAACATTCCGGAATTCCGAACATTCCGGAACCTTGGTGCATTCCGGAACTCTGAACATTCCGGAATTCTGAACATTCCGGAACCTTGGTGCATTCCGGAACTCTGAACAGTCCGGAACTTTGGTGCATTCCGGAACCTTGATGCATTCCGGAACTCTGAACATTCCAGAACCTTGGTTCATTCCGGAATTCCGAACATTCCGGAACCTTGGTGCATTCCGGAACTCTGAACATTCCGGAATTCCGAACATTCCGGAGCCTTGGTGCATTCCGGAACCTTGGTGCATTCCGGAACTCTGAACATTCCGGAACCTTGGTGCATTCCGGAACTCTGAACATTCCGGAATTCCGAACATTCCGGAACCTTGGTGCATTCCGGAACTCTGAACATTCCGGAATTCCGAACATTCCGGAAACTTGGTGCATTCCGGAAGTCTGAACATTCCGGAATTCCGAACATTCCGGAACCTTGGTGCATTCCGGAACTCTGAACATTCCGGAATTCCGAACATTCCGGAACCTTGGTGCATTCCGGAACTCTGAACATTCCGGAATTCCGAACATTCCGGAACCTTGGTGCATTCCGGAACTCTGAACATTCCGGAATTCCGAACATTTCGGAGCCTTGGTGCATTCCGGAACCTTGGTGCATTCCGGAACTCTGAACATTCCGGAACCTTGGTGCATTCCGGAACTCTGAACATTCCGGAATTCCGAACATTCCGGAACCTTGGTGCATTCCGGAACTCTGAACATTCCGGAATTCCGAACATTCCGGAAACTTGGTGCATTCCGGAAGTCTGAACATTCCGGAATTCCGAACATTCCGGAGCCTTGGTGCATTCCGGAACCTTGGTGCATTCCGGAACTCTGAACATTCCGGAACCTTGGTGCATTCCGGAACTCTGAACATTCCGGAATTCCGAACATTCCGGAACCTTGGTGCATTCCGGAACTCTGAACATTCCGGAATTCCGAACATTCCGGAAACTTGGTGCATTCCGGAAGTCTGAACATTCCGGAATTCCGAACATTCCGGAACCTTGGTGCATTCCGGAACTCTGAACATTCCGGAATTCCGAACATTCCGGAACCTTGGTGCATTCCGGAACTCTGAACATTCCGGAATTCCGAACATTCCGGAACCTTGGTGCATTCCGGAACTCTGAACATTCCGGAATTCCGAACATTCCGGAACCTTGGTGCATTCCGGAACTCTGAACATTCCGGAACCTTGGTGCATTCCGGAACTCTGAACATTCCGGAATTCCGAACATTCCGGAACCTTGGTGCATTCCGGAACTCTGAACATTCCGGAATTCCGAACATTCCGGAGCCTTGGTGCATTCCGGAACCTTGGTGCATTCCGGAACTCTGAACAGTCCGGAACTTTGGTGCATTCCGGAACCTTGATGCATTCCGGAACTCTGAACATTCCAGAACCTTGGTTCATTCCGGAATTCCGAACATTCCGGAACCTTGGTGCATTCCGGAACTCTGAACATTCCGGAATTCCGAACATTCCGGAGCCTTGGTACATTCCGGAACCTTGGTGCATTCCGGAACTCTGAACATTCCGGAACCTTGGTGCATTCCGGAACTCTGAACAGTCCGGAACTTTGGTGCATTCCGGAACCTTGGTGCATTCCGGAACTCTGAACAGTCCGGAACTTTGGTGCATTCCGGAACCTTGGTGCATTCCAGAACACTTAACATTCCGGAACCTTGGTGCATTCCGGAACTCCAAACATTCCGGAACTCTGAACATTCCGGAACTCTGAACATTCCGGAACTCTGAACATTCCGGAATTCCGAACATTCCGGAAACTTGGTGCATTCCGGAACCTTGGTGCATTCCGGAACTCTGGACATTCCGGAATCCTGAACATTCCGGAACCTTGGTGCATTCCGGAACTCTTAACATTCCGGAACCTTGGTGCATTCCGGAACTCCAAACATTCCGGAACTCTGAACATTCCGGAATTCCGAACATTCCGGAACCTTGGTGCATTCCGGAACTCTGAACATTCTGGAATTCCGAACATTCCGGAGCCTTGGTGCATTCCGGAACCTTGGTGCATTCCGGAACTCTGAACAGTCCGGAACTTTGGTGCATTCCGGAACCTTGATGCATTCCGGAACTCTGAACATTCCAGAACCTTGGTTCATTCCGGAATTCCGAACATTCCGGAACCTTGGTGCATTCCGGAACTCTGAACATTCCGGAATTCCGAACATTCCGGAGCCTTGGTGCGTTCCTGAACCTTGGTGCATTCTGGAACTCTGAACATTCCGGAATTCCGAACATTCCGGAACCTTGGTGCATTCCGGAACTCTGAACATTCCCGGAATTCCGAACATTCCGGAACCTTGGTGCATTCCGGAACTCTGAACATTCCGGAATTCCGAACATTCCGGAACCTTGGTGCATTCCGGAACTCTGAACATTCCGGAATTCTGAACATTCCGGAACCTTGGTGCATTCCGGAACTCTGAACAGTCCGGAACTTTGGTGCATTCCGGAACCTTGATGCATTCCGGAACTCTGAACATTCCAGAACCTTGGTTCATTCCGGAATTCCGAACATTCCGGAACCTTGGTGCATTCCGGAACTCTGAACATTCCGGAATTCCGAACATTCCGGAGCCTTGGTGCATTCCGGAACCTTGGTGCATTCCGGAACTCTGAACATTCCGGAACCTTGGTGCATTCCGGAACTCTGAACATTCCGGAATTCCGAACATTCCGGAACCTTGGTGCATTCCGGAACTCTGAACATTCCGGAATTCCGAACATTCCGGAAACTTGGTGCATTCCGGAAGTCTGAACATTCCGGAATTCCGAACATTCCGGAACCTTGGTGCATTCCGGAACTCTGAACATTCCGGAATTCCGAACATTCCGGAACCTTGGTGCATTCCGGAACTCTGAACATTCCGGAATTCCGAACATTCCGGAACCTTGGTGCATTCCGGAACTCTGAACATTCCGGAATTCCGAACATTTCGGAGCCTTGGTGCATTCCGGAACCTTGGTGCATTCCGGAACTCTGAACATTCCGGAACCTTGGTGCATTCCGGAACTCTGAACATTCCGGAATTCCGAACATTCCGGAACCTTGGTGCATTCCGGAACTCTGAACATTCCGGAATTCCGAACATTCCGGAAACTTGGTGCATTCCGGAAGTCTGAACATTCCGGAATTCCGAACATTCCGGAACCTTGGTGCATTCCGGAACTCTGAACATTCCGGAATTCCGAACATTCCGGAACCTTGGTGCATTCCGGAACTCTGAACATTCCGGAATTCCGAACATTCCGGAACCTTGGTGCATTCCGGAACTCTGAACATTCCGGAATTCCGAACATTCCGGAACCTTGGTGCATTCCGGAACCTTGGTGCATTCCGGAACTCTGGACATTCCGGAATTCTGAACATTCCGGAACCTTGGTGCATTCCGGAACTCTCAACATTCCGGAACCTTGGTGCATTCCGGAACTCCAAACATTCCGGAACTCTGAACATTCCGGAATTCCGAACATTTCGGAACCTTGGTGCATTCCGGAACTCTGAACATTCTGGAATTCCGAACATTCCGGAGCCTTGGTGCATTCCGGAACCTTGGTGCATTCCGGAACTCTGAACATTCCGGAACCTTGGTGCATTCCGGAACTCTGAACATTCCGGAATTCCGAACATTCCGGAACCTTGGTGCATTCCGGAACTCTGAACATTCCGGAATTCCGAACATTCCGGAAACTTGGTGCATTCCGGAAGTCTGAACATTCCGGAATTCCGAACATTCCGGAACCTTGGTGCATTCCGGAACTCTGAACATTCCGGAATTCCGAACATTCCGGAACCTTGGTGCATTCCGGAACTCTGAACATTCCGGAATTCCGAACATTCCGGAACCTTGGTGCATTCCGGAACTCTGAACATTCCGGAATTCCGAACATTCCGGAACCTTGGTGCATTCCGGAAGTCTGAACATTCCGGAATTCCGAACATTCCGGAACCTTGGTGCATTCCGGAACTCTGAACATTCCGGAATTCCGAACATTCCGGAACCTTGGTGCATTCCGGAACTCTGAACATTCCGGAATTCCGAACATTCCGGAACCTTGGTGCATTCCGGAACTCTGAACATTCCGGAATTCCGAACATTTCGGAGCCTTGGTGCATTCCGGAACCTTGGTGCATTCCGGAACTCTGAACATTCCGGAACCTTGGTGCATTCCGGAACTCTGAACATTCCGGAATTCCGAACATTCCGGAACCTTGGTGCATTCCGGAACTCTGAACATTCCGGAATTCCGAACATTCCGGAAACTTGGTGCATTCCGGAAGTCTGAACATTCCGGAATTCCGAACATTCCGGAACCTTGGTGCATTCCGGAACTCTGAACATTCCGGAATTCCGAACATTCCGGAACCTTGGTGCATTCCGGAACTCTGAACATTCCGGAATTCCGAACATTCCGGAACCTTGGTGCATTCCGGAACTCTGAACATTCCGGAATTCCGAACATTCCGGAACCTTGGTGCATTCCGGAACCTTGGTGCATTCCGGAACTCTGGACATTCCGGAATTCTGAACATTCCGGAACCTTGGTGCATTCCGGAACTCTCAACATTCCGGAACCTTGGTGCATTCCGGAACTCCAAACATTCCGGAACTCTGAACATTCCGGAATTCCGAACATTTCGGAACCTTGGTGCATTCCGGAACTCTGAACATTCTGGAATTCCGAACATTCCGGAGCCTTGGTGCATTCCGGAACCTTGGTGCATTCCGGAACTCTGAACATTCCGGAACCTTGGTGCATTCCGGAACTCTGAACATTCCGGAATTCCGAACATTCCGGAACCTTGGTGCATTCCGGAACTCTGAACATTCCGGAATTCCGAACATTCCGGAAACTTGGTGCATTCCGGAAGTCTGAACATTCCGGAATTCCGAACATTCCGGAACCTTGGTGCATTCCGGAACTCTGAACATTCCGGAATTCCGAACATTCCGGAACCTTGGTGCATTCCGGAACTCTGAACATTCCGGAATTCCGAACATTCCGGAACCTTGGTGCATTCCGGAACTCTGAACATTCCGGAATTCCGAACATTCCGGAACCTTGGTGCATTCCGGAACTCTGAACATTCCGGAACCTTGGTGCATTCCGGAACTCTGAACATTCCGGAATTCCGAACATTCCGGAACCTTGGTGCATTCCGGAACTCTGAACATTCCGGAATTCCGAACATTCCGGAGCCTTGGTGCATTCCGGAACCTTGGTGCATTCCGGAACTCTGAACAGTCCGGAACTTTGGTGCATTCCGGAACCTTGATGCATTCCGGAACTCTGAACATTCCAGAACCTTGGTTCATTCCGGAATTCCGAACATTCCGGAACCTTGGTGCATTCCGGAACTCTGAACATTCCGGAATTCCGAACATTCCGGAGCCTTGGTACATTCCGGAACCTTGGTGCATTCCGGAACTCTGAACATTCCGGAACCTTGGTGCATTCCGGAACTCTGAACAGTCCGGAACTTTGGTGCATTCCGGAACCTTGGTGCATTCCGGAACTCTGAACAGTCCGGAACTTTGGTGCATTCCGGAACCTTGGTGCATTCCAGAACACTTAACATTCCGGAACCTTGGTGCATTCCGGAACTCCAAACATTCCGGAACTCTGAACATTCCGGAACCTTGGTGCATTCCGGAACTCTGAACATTCCGGAATTCCGAACATTCCGGAAACTTGGTGCATTTCGGAAGTCTGAACATTCCGGAATTCCGAACATTCCGGAACCTTGGTGCATTCCGGAACTCTGAACATTCCGGAATTCCGAACATTCCGGAACCTTGGTGCATTCCGGAACTCTGAACATTCCGGAATTCCGAACATTCCGGAACCTTGGTGCATTCCGGAACTCTGAACATTCCGGAATTCCGAACATTCCGGAACCTTGGTGCATTCCGGAACTCTGAACATTCCGGAATTCCGAACATTCCGGAACCTTGGTGCATTCCGGAACCTTGGTGCATTCCGGAAACTCTGGACATTCCGGAATCCTGAACATTCCGGAACCTTGGTGCATTCCGGAACTCTTAACATTCCGGAACCTTGGTGCATTCCGGAACTCCAAACATTCCGGAACTCTGAACATTCCGGAATTCCGAACATTCCGGAACCTTGGTGCATTCCGGAACTCTGAACATTCTGGAATTCCGAACATTCCGGAGCCTTGGTGCATTCCGGAACCTTTGTGCATTCCGGAACCTTGGTGCATTCCGGAACTCTGAATTCCGGAACCTTGGTGCATTCCGGAATTCCGAACATTCCGGAACCTTGGTACATTCCGGAATTCCGAACATTCCGGAACCTTTGTGCATTCCGGAACCTTGGTGCATTCCGGAACTCTGAATTCCAGAACCTTGGTGCATTCCGGAACTCTGAACATTCCGGAACCTTGGTGCATTCCGGAACTCCAAACATTCCGGAACTCTGAACATTCCGGAATTCCGAACATTCCGGAACCTTGGTGCATTCCGGAACTCTGAACATTCCGGAATTCCGAACATTCCGGAGCCTTGGTGCATTCCGGAACTCTGAACATTCCGGAACCTTGGTGCATTCCGGAACTCTGAACTTTCCGGAATTCCGAACATTCCGGAACCTTGGTGCATTCCGGAACTCTGAACATTCCGGAATTCCGAACATTCCGGAGCCTTGGTGCATTCCGGAACCTTGGTGCATTCCGGAACTCTGAACAGTCCGGAACTTTGGTGCATTCCGGAACCTTGATGCATTCCGGAACTCTGAACATTCCAGAACCTTGGTTCATTCCGGAATTCCGAACATTCCGGAACCTTGGTGCATTCCGGAACTCTGAACATTCGGGAATTCCGAACATTCCGGAGCCTTGGTGCGTTCCGGAACCTTGGTGCATTCTGGAACTCTGAACATTCCGGAATTCCGAACATTCCGGAACCTTGGTGCATTCCGGAACTCTGAACATTCCGGAACCTTGGTGCATTCCGGAACTCTGAACATTCCGGAATTCCGAACATTCCGGAACCTTGGTGCATTCCGGAACTCTGAACATTCCGGAATTCCGAACATTCCGGAGCCTTGGTGCATTCCGGAACCTTGGTGCATTCCGGAACTCTGAACAGTCCGGAACTTTGGTGCATTCCGGAACCATGATGCATTCCGGAACTCTGAACATTCCAGAACCTTGGTTCATTCCGGAATTCCGAACATTCCGGAACCTTGGTGCATTCCGGAACTCTGAACATTCCGGAATTCCGAACATTCCGGAGCCTTGGTGCATTCCGGAACCTTGGTGCATTCCGGAACTCTGAACATACCGGAACCTTGGTGCATTCCGGAACTCTTAACATTCCGGAACCTTGGTGCATTCCGGAACTCTGAACATTCCGGAATTCCGAACATTCCGGAACCTTGGTGCATTCCGGAACTCTGAACATTCCGGAATTCCGAACATTCCGGAAACTTGGTGCATTCCGGAACTCTGAACATTCCGGAATTCCGAACATTCCGGAACCTTGGTGCATTCCGGAACTCTGAACATTCCGGAATTCCGAACATTCCGGAACCTTGGTGCATTCCGGAACTCTGAACATTCCGGAATTCCGAACATTCCGGAACCTTGGTGCATTCCGGAACTCTGAACATTCCGGAATTCCGAACATTCCGGAGCCTTGGTGCATTCCGGAACTCTGAACATTCCGGAATTCCGAACATTCCGGAGCCTTGGTGCATTCCGGAACCTTGGTGCATTCCGGAACTCTGAACAGTCCGGAACTTTGGTGCATTCCGGAACCTTGATGCATTCCGGAACTCTGAACATTCCAGAACCTTGGTTCATTCCGGAATTCCGAACATTCCGGAACCTTGGTGCATTCCGGAACTCTGAACATTCCGGAATTCCGAACATTCCGGAGCCTTGGTGCATTCCGGAACCTTGGTGCATTCCGGAACTCTGAACATTCCGGAACCTTGGTGCATTCCGGAACTCTTAACATTCCGGAACCTTGGTGCATTCCGGAACTCTTAACATTCCGGAACCTTGGTGCATTCCGGAACTCTGAACATTCCGGAACCTTGGTGCATTCCGGAACTCTTAACATTCCGGAACCTTGGTGCATTCCGGAACTCTTAACATTCCGGAACCTTGGTGCATTCCGGAACTCTGAACATTCCGGAACCTTGGTGCATTCCGGAACTCTTAACATTCCGGAACCTTGGTGCATTCCGGAACTCTTAACATTCCGGAACCTTGGTGCATTCCGGAACCTTGGTGCATTCCGGAACTCTGAACATTCCGGAACTCTGAACATTCCGGAACCTTGGTGCATTCCGGAACTCTGAACATTCCGGAACTCTGAACATTCCGGAACCTTTGTGCATTCCGGAACTCTGAACATTCCGGAACCTTGGTGCATTCCGGAACTCTGAACATTCCGGAACTCTGAACATTCCGGAACCTTGGTGCATTCCGGAACTCTGAACATTCCGGAACTCTGAACATTCCGGAACCTTGGTGTATTCCGGAACCTTGGTGCATTCCGGAATTCTGAACATTCCGGAACCTTGGTGCATTCCGGAACTCTGAACATTCCGGAATTCCGAACATTCCGGAACCTTGGTGCATTCCGGAACTCTGAAAGTTCCGGAATTCCGAACATTCCGGAACCTTGGTGCATTCCGGAACCTTGGTGCATTCCGGAACTCTGAACATTCCGGACCTCTGAACATTCCGGAATTCCGAACATTCCGGAACCTTGGTACATTATGGAACCTTGGTGCATTCCGGAACTCTGAATTCCGGAACCTTGGTGCATTCCGGAACTCTGAACATTCCGGAACTTTGGTGCATTCCGGAACCTTGGTGCATTCCGGAACTCTGAACAGTCCGGAACTTTGGTGCATTCCGGAACCTTGGTGCATTCCAGAACACTTAACATTCCGGAACCTTGGTGCATTCCGGAACTCCAAACATTCCGGAACTGTGAACATTCCGGAATTCCGAACATTCCGGAACCTTGGTGCATTCCGGAACTCTTAACATTCCGGAACCTTGGTGCATTCCGGAACTCCAAACATTCCGGAACTCTGAACATTCCGGAATTCCGAACATTCCGGAACCTTGGTGCATTCCGGAACTCTGAACATTCCGGAACCTTGGTGCATTCCGGAACTCTGAACATTCCGGAATTCCGAACATTCCGGAACCTTGGTGCATTCTGGAACTCTGAAAGTTCCGGAATTCCGAACATTTCGGAACCTTGGTGCATTCCGGAACCTTGGTGCATTCCGGAACTCTGAACATTCCGGACCTCTGAACATTCCGGAATTCCGAACATTCCGGAACCTTGGTGCATTCCGGAACCTTGGTGCATTCCGGAACTCTTAACATTCCGGAACCTTGGTGCATTCCGGAACTCTGAACATTCCGGAACCTTGGTTCATTCCGGAACTCTTAACATTCCGGAACCTTGGTGCATTCCGGAACTCTTAACATTCCGGAACCTTGGTGCATTCCGGAACCTTGGTGCATTCCGGAACTCTGAACATTCCGGAACTCTGAACATTCCGGAACCTTGGTGCATTCCGGAACTCTGAACATTCCGGAACTCTGAACATTCCGGAACCTTTGTGCATTCCGGAACTCTGAACATTCCGGAACCTTGGTGCATTCCGGAACTCTGAACATTCCGGAACTCTGAACATTCCGGAACCTTGGTGCATTCCGGAACTCTGAACATTCCGGAACTCTGAACATTCCGGAACCTTGGTGTATTCCGGAACCTTGGTGCATTCCGGAATTCTGAACATTCCGGAACCTTGGTGCATTCCGGAACTCTGAACATTCCGGAATTCCGAACATTCCGGAACCTTGGTGCATTCCGGAACTCTGAAAGTTCCGGAATTCCGAACATTCCGGAACCTTGGTGCATTCCGGAACCTTGGTGCATTCCGGAACTCTGAATTCCGGAACCTTGGTGCATTCCGGAACTCTGAACATTCCGGAACTTTGGTGCATTCCGGAACCTTGGTGCATTCCGGAACTCTGAACAGTCCGGAACTTTGGTGCATTCCGGAACCTTGGTGCATTCCAGAACACTTAACATTCCGGAACCTTGGTGCATTCCGGAACTCCAAACATTCCGGAACTGTGAACATTCCGGAATTCCGAACATTCCGGAACCTTGGTGCATTCCGGAACTCTGAACATTCCGGAACCTTGGTGCATTCCGGAACTCTGAACATTCCGGAATTCCGAACATTCCGGAACCTTGGTGCATTCTGGAACTCTGAAAGTTCCGGAATTCCGAACATTTCGGAACCTTGGTGCATTCCGGAACCTTGGTGCATTCCGGAACTCTGAACATTCCGGACCTCTGAACATTCCGGAATTCCGAACATTCCGGAACCTTGGTGCATTCCGGAACCTTGGTGCATTCCGGAACTCTGAACATTCCGGACCTCTGAACATTCCGGAATTCCGAACATTCCGGAACCTTGGTGCATTCCGGAACCTTGGTGCATTCCGGAACTCTGAATTCCGGAACCTTGGTGCATTCCGGAACTCTGAACATTCCGGAACCTTGGTGCATTCCGGAACTCTGAACATTCCGGAATTCCGAACATTCCGGAGCCTTGGTGAATTCCGGAACCTTGGTGCATTCCGGAACTCTGAACAGTCCGGAACCTTGGTGCATTCCGGAACTCTGAACATTCCGGAATTCCGAACATTCCGGAACCTTGGTGCATTCCGGAACTCTGAACATTCCGGAATTCCGAACATTCCGGAACCTTGGTGCATTCCGGAACTCTGAACATTCCGGAATTCCGAACATTCCGGAACCTTGGTGCATTCCGGAACTCTGAACATTCCGGAATTCCGAACATTCCGGAACCTTGGTGCATTCCGGAACTCTGAACATTCCGGAATTCCGAACATTCCGGAACCTTGGTGCATTCCGGAACTCTGAACATTCCGGACCTCTGAACATTCCGGAATTCCGAACATTCCGGAACCTTGGTGCATTCCGGAACCTTGGTGCATTCCGGAACTCTGAACATTCCGGAATTCCGAACATTCCGGAACCTTGGTGCATTCCGGAAATCTGAACATTCCAGAATTCCGAACATTCCGGAGCCTTGGTGCATTCCGGAACCTTGGTGCATTCCGGAACTCTGAACAGTCCGGAACTTTGGTGCATTCCGGAACCTTGGTGCATTCCGGAACTCTGAACAGTCCGGAACTTTGGTGCATTCCGGAACCTTGGTGCATTCCGGAACTCTGAACAGTCCGGAACTTTGGTGCATTCCGGAACCTTGGTGCATTCCAGAACACTTAACATTCCGGAACCTTGGTGCATTCCGGAACTCCAAACATTCCGGAACTCTGAACATTCCGGAACCTTGGTGCATTCCGGAACTCTGAACATTCCGGAATTCCGAACATTCCGGAACCTTGGTGCATTCCGGAACTCTTAACATTCCGGAACCTTGGTGCATTCCGGAACTCCAAACATTCCGGAACTCTGAACATTCCGGAATTCCGAACATTCCGGAACCTTGGTGCATTCCGGAACTCTGAACATTCCGGAACCTTGGTGCATTCCGGAACTCTGAACTTTCCGGAATTCCGAACATTCCGGAACCTTGGTGCATTCCGGAACTCTGAACATTCCGGAATTCCGAACATTCCGGAGCCTTGGTGCATTCCGGAACCTTGGTGCATTCCGGAACTCTGAACAGTCCGGAACTTTGGTGCATTCCGGAACCTTTATGCATTCCGGAACTCTGAACATTCCAGAACCTTGGTTCATTCCGGAATTCCGAACATTCCGGAACCTTGGTGCATTCCGGAACTCTTAACATTCCGGAACCTTGGTGCATTCCGGAACTCCAAACATTCCGGAACTCTGAACATTCCGGAATTCCGAACATTCCGGAAACTTGGTGCATTCCGGAACTCTGAACATTCCGGAATTCCGAACATTCCGGAACCTTGGTGCATTCCGGAACTCTGAACATTCCGGAATTCCGAACATTCCGGAACCTTGGTGCATTCCGGAACTCTGAACATTCCGGAATTCCGAACATTCCGGAACCTTGGTGCATTCCGGAACTCTGAACATTCCGGAATTCCGAACATTCCGGAACCTTGGTGCATTCCGGAACTCTGAACATTCCGGAATTCCGAACATTCCGGAACCTTGGTGCATTCCGGAACTCTGAACATTCCGGAATTCCGAACATTCCGGAACCTTGGTGCATTCCGGAACTCTGAACATTCCGGAATTCCGAACATTCCGGAACCTTGGTGCATTCCGGAACTCTGAACATTCCGGAATTCCGAACATTCCGGAGCCTTGGTGCATTCCGGAACCTTTGTGCATTCCGGAACCTTGGTGCATTCCGGAACTCTGAATTCCGGAACCTTGGTGCATTCCGGAATTCCGAACATTCCGGAACCTTGGTGCATTCCGGAACCTTGGTGCATTCCGGAACTCTGGACATTCCGGAATTCTGAACATTCCGGAACCTTGGTGCATTCCGGAATTCCGAACATTCCGGAACCTTGGTGCATTCCGGAACCTTGGTGCATTCCGGAACTCTGGACATTCCGGAATTCTGAACATTCCGGAACCTTGGTGCATTCCGGAACTCTTAACATTCCGGAACCTTGGTGCATTCCGGAACTCCAAACATTCCGGAACTCTGAACATTCCGGAATTCCGAACATTCCGGAACCTTGGTGCATTCCGGAACTCTGAACATTCTGGAATTCCGAACATTCCCGAACCTTGGTGCATTCCGGAACTCTGAATTCCGGAACCTTGGTGCATTCCGGAATTCCGAACATTCCGGAACCTTGGTACATTCCGGAATTCCGAACATTCCGGAACCTTTGTGCATTCCGGAACCTTGGTGCATTCCGGAACTCTGAATTCCAGAACCTTGGTGCATTCCGGAACTCTGAACATTCCGGAACCTTGGTGCATTCCGGAACTCTTAACATTCCGGAACCTTGGTGCATTCCGAACTCTTAACATTCCGGAACCTTGGTGCATTCCGGAACTCTGAACATTCCGGAACCTTGGTGCATTCCGGAACTCTTAACATTCCGGAATATTGGTGCATTCCGGAACTCTTAACATTCCGGAACCTTGGTGCATTCCGGAACCTTGGTGCATTCCGGAACTCTGAACATTCCGGAACTCTGAACTTCCGGAACCTTTGTGCATTCCGGAACTCTGAACATTCCGGAACCTTGGTGCATTCCGGAACTCTAGAATTTCCGAACTCTGAACATTCCGGAACCTTTGTGCATTCCGGAACTCTGAACATTCCGGAACCTTGGTGCATTCCGGAACTCTGAACATTCCGGAACTCTGAACATTCCGGAACCTTGGTGCATTCCGGAACTCTGAACATTCCGGAACTCTGAACATTCCGGAACCTTGGTGCATTCCGGAACCTTGGTGCATTCCGGAACTCTGAACATTCCGGAATTCCGAACATTCCGGAACCTTGGTGCATTCTGGAACTCTGAAAGTTCCGGAATTCCGAACATTCCGGAACCTTGGTGCATTCCGGAACCTTGGTGCATTCCGGAACTCTGAACATTCAGCTCTGAACATTCCGGAGCCTTGGTGCATTCCGGAACCTTGGTGCATTCCGGAACTCTGAACAGTCCGGAACTTTGGTGCATTCCGGAACCTTGGTGCATTCCGGAACTCTGAACAGTCCGGAACTTTGGTGCATTCCGGAACCTTGGTGCATTCCAGAACACTTAACATTCCGGAACCTTGGTGCATTCCGGAACTCCAAACATTCCGGAACTGTGAACATTCCGGAATTCCGAACATTCCGGAACCTTGGTGCATTCCGGAACTCTTAACATTCCGGAACCTTGGTGCATTCCGGAACTCCAAACATTCCGGAACTCTGAACATTCCGGAACCTTGGTGCATTCCGGAACTCTGAACATTCCGGAATTCCGAACATTCCGGAACCTTGGTGCATTCCGGAACTCTGAACATTCCGGAATTCCGAACATTCCGGAGCCTTGGTGCATTCCGGAACCTTGGTGCATTCCGGAACTCTGAACATTCCGGAATTCCGAACATTCCGGAGCCTTGGTGCATTCCGGAACCTTTGTGCATTCCGGAACCTTGGTGCATTCCGAAACTCTGAATTCCGGAACCTTGGTGCATTCCGGAATTCCGAACATTCCGGAACCTTGGTGCATTCCGGAACCTTGGTGCATTCCGGAACTCTGAAAATTCCGGAACTCTGAACATTCCGGAACCTTGGTGCATTCCGGAACTCTGAACATTCCGGAACTCTGAACATTCCGGAACCTTTGTGCATTCCGGAACTCTGAACATTCCGGAACCTTGGTGCATTCCGGAACTCTGAACATTCCGGAACTCTGAACATTCCGGAACCTTGGTGCATTCCGGAACTCTGAACATTCCGGAACTCTGAACATTCCGGAACCTTGGTGTATTCCGGAACCGTGCATCTGCAATTTTCTGAACATTCCGGAACCTTGGTGCATTCCGGAACTCTGAACATTCCGGAATTTCGAACATTCCGGAACCTTGGTGCATTCCGGAACTCTGAAAGTTCCGGAATTCCGAACATTCCGGAACCTTGGTGCATTCCGGAACCTTGGTGCATTCCGGAACTCTCTGAACATTCCGGAACTTTGGTGCATTCCGGAACCTTGGTGCATTCCGGAACTCTGAACAGTCCGGAACTTTGGTGCATTCCGGAACCTTGGTGCATTCCAGAACACTTACCATTCCGGAACCTTGGTGCATTCCGGAACTCCAAACATTCCGGAACTGTGAACATTCCGGAATTCCGAACATTCCGGAACCTTGGTGCATTCGGAACTCTTAACATTCCGGAACCTTGGTGCATTCCGGAACTCCAAACATTCCGGAACTCTGAACATTCCGGAATTCCGAACATTCCGGAACCTTGGTGCATTCCGGAACTCTGAACATTCCGGAACCTTGGTGCATTCCGGAACTCTGAACATTCCGGAATTCCGAACATTCCGGAACCTTGGTGCATTCCGGAACTCTGAACATTCCGGAATTCCGAACATTCCGGAGCCTTGGTGCATTCCGGAACCTTGGTGCATTCCGGAACTCTGAACATTCCGGAACCTTGGTGCATTCCGGAACTCTTAACATTCCGGAACCTTGGTGCATTCCGGAACTCTGAACATTCCGGAACCTTGGTGCATTCCGGAACTCTGAACATTCCGGAATTCCGAACATTCCGGAACCTTGGTGCATTCTGGAACTCTGAAAGTTCCGGAATTCCGAACATTTCGGAACCTTGGTGCATTCCGGAACCTTGGTGCATTCCGGAACTCTGACCATTCCGGACCTCTGAACATTCCGGAATTCCGAACATTCCGGAACCTTGGTGCATTCCGGAACCTTGGTGCATTCCGGAACTCTGAACATTCCGGACCTCTGAACATTCCGGAATTCCGAACATTCCGGAACCTTGGTGCATTCCGGAACCTTGGTGCATTCCGGAACTCTGAATTCCGGAACCTTGGTGCATTCCGGAACTCTGAACATTCCGGAACCTTGGTGCATTCCGGAACTCTGAACATTCCGGAATTCCGAACATTCCGGAACCTTGGTGCATTCCGGAAATCTGAACATTCCGGAATTCCGAACATTCCGGAGCCTTGGTGAATTCCGGAACCTTGGTGCATTCCGGAACTCTGAACAGTCCGGAACCTTGGTGCATTCCGGAACTCTGAACATTCCGGAATTCCGAACATTCCGGAACCTTGGTGCATTCCGGAACTCTGAACATTCCGGAATTCCGAACATTCCGGAACCTTGGTGCATTCCGGAACTCTGAACATTCCGGAATTCCGAACATTCCGGAACCTTGGTGCATTCCGGAACTCTGAACATTCCGGAATTCCGAACATTCCGGAACCTTGGTGCATTCCGGAACTCTGAACATTCCGGAATTCCGAACATTCCGGAGCCTTGGTGCATTCCGGAACCTTGGTGCATTCCGGAACTCCGAACAGTCCGGAACTTTGGTGCATTCCGGAACCTTGATGCATTCCGGAACTCTGAACATTCCAGAACCTTGGTTCATTCCGGAATTCCAAACATTCCGGAACCTTGGTGCATTCCGGAACTCTGAACATTCCGGAATTCCGAACATTCCGGAGCCTTGGTGCATTCCGGAACCTTGGTGCATTCCGGAACTCTGAACAGTCCGGAACCTTGGTGCATTCCGGAACTCTGAACATTCCGGAATTCCGAACATTCCGGAACCTTGGTGCATTCCGGAACTCTGAACATTCCGATTTCTGAACATTCCGGAACCTCTGGTGCATTCCGGAACTCTGAACATTCCGGAATTCCGAACATTCCGGAACCTTGGTGCATTCCGGAACTCTGAACATTCCGGAATTCCGAACATTCCGGAACCTTGGTGCATTCCGGAACTCTGAACATTCCGGAATTCCGAACATTCCGGAACCTTGGTGCATTCCGGAACTCTGAACATTCCGGAATTCCGAACATTCCGGAGCCTTGGTGCATTCCGGAACCTTGGTGCATTCCGGAACTCCGAACAGTCCGGAACTTTGGTGCATTCCGGAACCTTGATGCATTCCGGAACTCTGAACATTCCAGAACCTTGGTTCATTCCGGAATTCCAAACATTCCGGAACCTTGGTGCATTCCGGAACTCTGAACATTCCGGAATTCCGAACATTCCGGAGCCTTGGTGCATTCCGGAACCTTGGTGCATTCCGGAACTCTGAACATTCCGGAACCTTGGTGCATTCCGGAACTCTTAACATTCCGGAACCTTGGTGCATTCCGGAACTCTGAACATTCCGGAACCTTGGTGCATTCCGGAACTCTAAACATTCCGGAATTCCGAACATTCCGGAACCTTGGTGCATTCTGGAACTCTGAAAGTTCCGGAATTCGAACATTCCGGAACCTTGGTGCATTCCGGAACCTTGGTGCATTCCGGAACTCTGAACATTCCGGACCTCTGAACATTCCGGAATTCCGAACATTCCGGAACCTTGGTGCATTCCGGAACCTTGGTGCATTCCGGAACTCTGAACATTCCGGACCTCTGAACATTCCGGAATTCCGAACATTCCGGAACCTTGGTTCATTCCGGAACCTTGGTGCATTCCGGAACTCTGAATTCCGGAACCTTGGTGCATTCCGGAACTCTGGACATTCCGGAACCTTGGTGCATTCCGGAACTCTGAACATTCCGGAATTCCGAACATTCCGGAACCTTGGTGCATTCCGGAAATCTGAACATTCCGGAATTCCGAACATTCCGGAGCCTTGGTGCATTCCGGAACCTTGGTGCATTCCGGAACTCTGACAGTCCGGAACTTTGGTGCATTCCGGAACCTTGGTGCATTCCGGAACTCTGAACAGTCCGGAACTTTGGTGCATTCCGGAACCTTGGTGCATTCCGGAACTCTGAACAGTCCGGAACTTTGGTGCATTCCGGAACCTTGGTGCATTCCAGAACACTTAACATTCCGGAACCTTGGTGCATTCCGGAACTCCAAACATTCCGGAACTCTGAACATTCCGGAACCTTGGTGCATTCCGGAACTCTGAACATTCCGGAATTCCGAACATTCCGGAACCTTGGTGCATTCCGGAACTCTTAACATTCCGGAACCTTGGTGCATTCCGGAACTCCAAACATTCCGGAACTCTGAACATTCCGGAATTCCGAACATTCTGGAACCTTGGTGCATTCCGGAACTCTGAACATTCCGGAACCTTGGTGCATTCCGGAACTCTGAACTTTCCGGAATTCCGAACATTCCGGAACCTTGGTGCATTCCGGAACTCTGAACATTCCGGAATTCCGAACATTCCGGAGCCTTGGTGCATTCCGGAACCTTGGTGCATTCCGGAACTCTGAACAGTCCGGAACTTTGGTGCATTCCGGAACTCTTAAACATTCCGGAACCTTGGCGATTTCCGTAAGAACTTTCCGGAACCTTGGTGCATTCCGGAACTCTGAACATTCCGGAACCTTGGTGCATTCCGGAACTCTTAACATTCCGGAACCTTGGTGCATTCCGGAACTCTTAACATTCCGGAACCTTGGTGCATTCCGGAACTCCTAACATTCCGGAACCTTGGTGCATTCCGGAACTCTTAACATTCCGGAACCTTGGTGCATTCCGGAACTCTTAACATTCCGGAACCTTGGTGCATTCCGGAACCTTGGTGCATTCCGGAACTCTGAACATTCCGGAACTCTCAACATTCCGGAACCTTGGTGCATTCCGGAACTCTGAACATTCCGGAACTCTGAACATTCCGGAACCTTTGTGCATTCCGGAACTCTGAACATTCCGGAACCTTGGTGCATTCCGGAACTCTGAACATTCCGGAACTCTGAACATTCCGGAACCTTGGTGCATTCCGGAACTCTGAACATTCCGGAACTCTGAACATTCCGGAACCTTGGTGTATTCCGGAACCTTGGTGCATTCCGGAATTCTGAACATTCCGGAACCTTGGTGCATTCCGGAACTCTGAACATTCCGGAATTCCGAACATTCCGGAACCTTGGTGCATTCCGGAACTCTGAAAGTTCCGGAATTCCGAACATTCCGGAACCTTGGTGCATTCCGGAACCTTGGTGCATTCCGGAACTCTGAACATTCCGGACCTCTGAACATTCCGGAATTCTGAACATTCCGGAACCTTGGTACATTATGGAACCTTGGTGCATTCCGGAACTCTGAATTCCGGAACCTTGGTGCATTCCGGAACTCTGAACATTCCGGAACTTTGGTGCATTCCGGAACCTTGGTGCATTCCGGAACTCTGAACAGTCCGGAACTTTGGTGCATTCCGGAACCTTGGTGCATTCCAGAACACTTAACATTCCGGAACCTTGGTGCATTCCGGAACTCCAAACATTCCGGAACTGTGAACATTCCGGAATTCCGAACATTCCGGAACCTTGGTGCATTCCGGAACTCTTAACATTCCGGAACCTTGGTGCATTCCGGAACTCCAAACATTCCGGAACTCTGAACATTCCGGAATTCCGAACATTCCGGAACCTTGGTGCATTCCGGAACTCTGAACATTCCGGAACCTTGGTGCATTCCGGAACTCTGAACATTCCGGAATTCCGAACATTCCGGAACCTTGGTGCATTCTGGAACTCTGAAAGTTCCGGAATTCCGAACATTTCGGAACCTTGGTGCATTCCGGAACCTTGGTGCATTCCGGAACTCTGAACATTCCGGACCTCTGAACATTCCGGAATTCCGAACATTCCGGAACCTTGGTGCATTCCGGAACCTTGGTGCATTCCGGAACTCTGAACATTCCGGACCTCTGAACATTCCGGAATTCCGAACATTCCGGAACCTTGGTGCATTCCGGAACCTTGGTGCATTCCGGAACTCTGAACATTCCGGAACCTTGGTGCATTCCGGAACTCTGAACATTCCGGAATTCCGAACATTCCGGAGCCTTGGTGAATTCCGGAACCTTGGTGCATTCCGGAACTCTGAACAGTCCGGAACCTTGGTGCATTCCGGAACTCTGAACATTCCGGAATTCCGAACATTCCGGAACCTTGGTGCATTCCGGAACTCTGAACATTCCGGAATTCCGAACATTCCGGAGCCTTGGTGCATTCCGGAACCTTGGTGCATTCCGGAACTCTGAACATTCCGGAACCTTGGTGCATTCCGGAACTCTTAACATTCCGGAACCTTGGTGCATTCTGGAACTCTGAACATTCCGGAATTCCGAACATTCCGGAACCTTGGTGCATTCCGGAACTCTGAACATTCCGGAATTCCGAACATTCCGGAACCTTGGTGCATTCCGGAACTCTGAACATTCCGGAATTCCGAACATTCCGGAGCCTTGGTGCATTCCGGAACCTTGGTGCATTCCGGAACTCTGAACAGTCCGGAACTTTGGTGCATTCCGGAACCTTGATGCATTCCGGAACTCTGAACATTCCAGAACCTTGGTTCATTCCGGAATTCCGAACATTCCGGAACCTTGGTGCATTCCGGAACTCTGAACATTCCGGAATTCCGAACATTCCCGAGCCTTGGTGCATTCCGGAACCTTGGTGCATTCCGGAACTCTGAACATTCCGGAACCTTGGTGCATTCCGGAACTCTTAACATTCCGGAACCTTGGTGCATTCCGGAACTCTGAACATTCCGGAACCTTGGTGCATTCCGGAACTCTGAACATTCCGGAATTCCGAACATTCCGGAACCTTGGTGCATTCCGGAACTCTGAACATTCCGGAATTCTGAGATTTCCGGAACCTTGGTGCATTCCGGAACTCTGAACATTCCGGAATTCCGAACATTCCGGAGCCTTGGTACATTCCGGAACCTTGGTGCATTCCGGAACTCTGAACATTCCGGAACCTTGGTGCATTCCGGAACTCTGAACAGTCCGGAACTTTGGTGCATTCCGGAACCTTGGTGCATTCCGGAACTCTGAACAGTCCGGAACTTTGGTGCATTCCGGAACCTTGGTGCATTCCAGAACACTTAACATTCCGGAACCTTGGTGCATTCCGGAACTCCAAACATTCCGGAACTCTGAACATTCCGGAACCTTGGTGCATTCCGGAACTCTGAACATTCCGGAATTCCGAACATTCCGGAACCTTGGTGCATTCCGGAACTCTTAACATTCCGGAACCTTGGTGCATTCCGGAACTCCAAACATTCCGGAACTCTGAACATTCCGGAATTCCGAACATTCCGGAACCTTGGTGCATTCCGGAACTCTGAACATTCCGGAACCTTGGTGCATTCCGGAACTCTGAACATTCCGGAATTCCGAACATTCCGGAACCTTGGTGCATTCCGGAACTCTGAACATTCCGGAATTCCGAACATTCCGGAGCCTTGGTGCATTCCGGAACCTTGGTGCATTCCGGAACTCTGAACAGTCCGGAACTTTGGTGCATTCCGGAACCTTGATGCATTCCGGAACTCTGAACATTCCAGAACCTTGGTTCATTCCGGAATTCCGAACATTCCGGAACCTTGGTGCATTCCGGAACTCTGAACATTCCGGAATTCCGAACATTCCGGAACCTTGGTGCATTCCGGAACTCTGAACATTCCGGAATTCCGAACATTCCGGAGCCTTGGTGCATTCCGGAACCTTGGTGCATTCCGGAACTCTGAACATTCCGGAACCTTGGTGCATTCCGGAACTCTTAACATTCCGGAACCTTGGTGCATTCTGGAACTCTGAACATTCCGGAATTCCGAACATTCCGGAACCTTGGTGCATTCCGGAACTCTGAACATTCCGGAATTCCGAACATTCCGGAACCTTGGTGCATTCCGGAACTCTGAACATTCCGGAATTCCGAACATTCCGGAGCCTTGGTGCATTCCGGAACCTTGGTGCATTCCGGAACTCTGAACAGTCCGGAACTTTGGTGCATTCCGGAACCTTGATGCATTCCGGAACTCTGAACATTCCAGAACCTTGGTTCATTCCGGAATTCCGAACATTCCGGAACCTTGGTGCATTCCGGAACTCTGAACATTCCGGAATTCCGAACATTCCCGAGCCTTGGTGCATTCCGGAACCTTGGTGCATTCCGGAACTCTGAACATTCCGGAACCTTGGTGCATTCCGGAACTCTTAACATTCCGGAACCTTGGTGCATTCCGGAACTCTGAACATTCCGGAACCTTGGTGCATTCCGGAACTCTGAACATTCCGGAATTCCGAACATTCCGGAACCTTGGTGCATTCCGGAACTCTGAACATTCCGGAATTCTGAACATTCCGGAACCTTGGTGCATTCCGGAACTCTGAACATTCCGGAATTCCGAACATTCCGGAGCCTTGGTACATTCCGGAACCTTGGTGCATTCCGGAACTCTGAACATTCCGGAACCTTGGTGCATTCCGGAACTCTGAACAGTCCGGAACTTTGGTGCATTCCGGAACCTTGGTGCATTCCGGAACTCTGAACAGTCCGGAACTTTGGTGCATTCCGGAACCTTGGTGCATTCCAGAACACTTAACATTCCGGAACCTTGGTGCATTCCGGAACTCCAAACATTCCGGAACTCTGAACATTCCGGAACCTTGGTGCATTCCGGAACTCTGAACATTCCGGAATTCCGAACATTCCGGAACCTTGGTGCATTCCGGAACTCTTAACATTCCGGAACCTTGGTGCATTCCGGAACTCCAAACATTCCGGAACTCTGAACATTCCGGAATTCCGAACATTCCGGAACCTTGGTGCATTCCGGAACTCTGAACATTCCGGAACCTTGGTGCATTCCGGAACTCTGAACATTCCGGAATTCCGAACATTCCGGAACCTTGGTGCATTCCGGAACTCTGAACATTCCGGAATTCCGAACATTCCGGAGCCTTGGTGCATTCCGGAACCTTGGTGCATTCCGGAACTCTGAACAGTCCGGAACTTTGGTGCATTCCGGAACCTTGATGCATTCCGGAACTCTGAACATTCCAGAACCTTGGTTCATTCCGGAATTCCGAACATTCCGGAACCTTGGTGCATTCCGGAACTCTGAACATTCCGGAATTCCGAACATTCCGGAGCCTTGGTACATTCCGGAACCTTGGTGCATTCCGGAACTCTGAACATTCCGGAACCTTGGTGCATTCCGGAACTCTGAACAGTCCGGAACTTTGGTGCATTCCGGAACCTTGGTGCATTCCGGAACTCTGAACAGTCCGGAACTTTGGTGCATTCCGGAACCTTGGTGCATTCCAGAACACTTAACATTCCGGAACCTTGGTGCATTCCGGAACTCCAAACATTCCGGAACTCTGAACATTCCGGAACCTTGGTGCATTCCGGAACTCTGAACATTCCGGAATTCCGAACATTCCGGAAACTTGGTGCATTCCGGAAGTCTGAACATTCCGGAATTCCGAACATTCCGGAACCTTGGTGCATTCCGGAACTCTGAACATTCCGGAATTCCGAACATTCCGGAACCTTGGTGCATTCCGGAACTCTGAACATTCCGGAATTCCGAACATTCCGGAACCTTGGTGCATTCCAGAACTCTGAACATTCCGGAATTCCGAACATTCCGGAACCTTGGTGCATTCCGGAACTCTGAACATTCCGGAATTCCGAACATTCCGGAACCTTGGTGCATTCCGGAACCTTGGTGCATTCCGGAACTCTGGACATTCCGGAATCCTGAACATTCCGGAACCTTGGTGCATTCCGGAACTCTTAACATTCCGGAACCTTGGTGCATTCCGGAACTCCAAACATTCCGGAACTCTGAACATTCCGGAATTCCGAACATTCCGGAACCTTGGTGCATTCCGGAACTCTGAACATTCCGGAACCTTGGTGCATTCCGGAACCTTGGTGCATTCCGGAACTCTGAATTCCGGAACCTTGGTGCATTCCGGAATTCCGAACATTCCGGAACCTTGGTACATTCCGGAATTCCGAACATTCCGGAACCTTTGTGCATTCCGGAACCTTGGTGCATTCCGGAACTCTGAATTCCAGAACCTTGGTGCATTCCGGAACTCTGAACATTCCAGAACCTTGGTGCATTCCGGAACTCCAAACATTCCGGAACTCTGAACATTCCGGAATTCCGAACATTCCGGAACCTTGGTGCATTCCGGAACTCTGAACATTCCGGAATTCCGAACATTCCGGAGCCTTGGTGCATTCCGGAACTCTGAACATTCCGGAACCTTGGTGCATTCCGGAACTCTGAACTTTCCGGAATTCCGAACATTCCGGAACCTTGGTGCATTCCGGAACTCTGAACATTCCGGAATTCCGAACATTCCGGAGCCTTGGTGCATTCCGGAACCTTGGTGCATTCCGGAACTCTGAACAGTCCGGAACTTTGGTGCATTCCGGAACCTTGATGCATTCCGGAACTCTGAACATTCCAGAACCTTGGTTCATTCCGGAATTCCGAACATTCCGGAACCTTGGTGCATTCCGGAACTCTGAACATTCCGGAATTCCGAACATTCCGGAGCCTTGGTGCGTTCCGGAACCTTGGTGCATTCTGGAACTCTGAACATTCCGGAATTCCGAACATTCCGGAACCTTGGTGCATTCCGGAACTCTGAACATTCCGGAATTCCGAACATTCCGGAACCTTGGTGCATTCCGGAACTCTGAACAGTCCGGAACTTTGGTGCATTCCGGAACCTTGATGCATTCCGGAACTCTGAACATTCCAGAACCTTGGTTCATTCCGGAATTCCGAACATTCCGGAACCTTGGTGCATTCCGGAACTCTGAACATTCCGGAATTCCGAACATTCCGGAGCCTTGGTGCATTCCGGAACCTTGGTGCATTCCGGAACTCTGAACATTCCGGAACCTTGGTGCATTCCGGAACTCTGAACATTCCGGAATTCCGAACATTCCGGAACCTTGGTGCATTCCGGAACTCTGAACATTCCGGAATTCCGAACATTCCGGAAACTTGATGCATTCCGGAAGTCTGAACATTCCGGAATTCCGAACATTCCGGAACCTTGGTGCATTCCGGAACTCTGAACATTCCGGAATTCCGAACATTCCGGAACCTTGGTGCATTCCGGAACTCTGAACATTCCGGAATTCCGAACATTCCGGAACCTTGGTGCATTCCGGAACTCTGAACATTCCGGAATTCCGAACATTTCGGAGCCTTGGTGCATTCCGGAACCTTGGTGCATTCCGGAACTCTGAACATTCCGGAACCTTGGTGCATTCCGGAACTCTGAACATTCCGGAATTCCGAACATTCCGGAACCTTGGTGCATTCCGGAACTCTGAACATTCCGGAATTCCGAACATTCCGGAAACTTGGTGCATTCCGGAAGTCTGAACATTCCGGAATTCCGAACATTCCGGAACCTTGGTGCATTCCGGAACTCTGAACATTCCGGAATTCCGAACATTCCGGAACCTTGGTGCATTCCGGAACTCTGAACATTCCGGAATTCCGAACATTCCGGAACCTTGGTGCATTCCGGAACTCTGAACATTCCGGAATTCCGAACATTCCGGAACCTTGGTGCATTCCGGAACCTTGGTGCATTCCGGAACTCTGGACATTCCGGAATTCTGAACATTCCGGAACCTTGGTGCATTCCGGAACTCTCAACATTCCGGAACCTTGGTGCATTCCGGAACTCCAAACATTCCGGAACTCTGAACATTCCGGAATTCCGAACATTCCGGAACCTTGGTGCATTCCGGAACTCTGAACATTCTGGAATTCCGAACATTCCGGAGCCTTGGTGCATTCCGGAACCTTGGTGCATTCCGGAACTCTGAACATTCCGGAACCTTGGTGCATTCCGGAACTCTGAACATTCCGGAATTCCGAACATTCCGGAACCTTGGTGCATTCCGGAACTCTGAACATTCCGGAATTCCGAACATTCCGGAAACTTGGTGCATTCCGGAAGTCTGAACATTCCGGAATTCCGAACATTCCGGAACCTTGGTGCATTCCGGAACTCTGAACATTCCGGAATTCCGAACATTCCGGAACCTTGGTGCATTCCGGAACTCTGAACATTCCGGAATTCCGAACATTCCGGAACCTTGGTGCATTCCGGAACTCTGAACATTCCGGAACCTTGGTGCATTCCGGAACTCTGAACATTCCGGAATTCCGAACATTCCGGAACCTTGGTGCATTCCGGAACTCTGAACATTCCGGAATTCCGAACATTCCGGAGCCTTGGTGCATTCCGGAACCTTGGTGCATTCCGGAACTCTGAACAGTCCGGAACTTTGGTGCATTCCGGAACCTTGATGCATTCCGGAACTCTGAACATTCCAGAACCTTGGTTCATTCCGGAATTCCGAACATTCCGGAACCTTGGTGCATTCCGGAACTCTGAACATTCCGGAATTCCGAACATTCCGGAGCCTTGGTACATTCCGGAACCTTGGTGCATTCCGGAACTCTGAACATTCCGGAACCTTGGTGCATTCCGGAACTCTGAACAGTCCGGAACTTTGGTGCATTCCGGAACCTTGGTGCATTCCGGAACTCTGAACAGTCCGGAACTTTGGTGCATTCCGGAACCTTGGTGCATTCCAGAACACTTAACATTCCGGAACCTTGGTGCATTCCGGAACTCCAAACATTCCGGAACTCTGAACATTCCGGAACCTTGGTGCATTCCGGAACTCTGAACATTCCGGAATTCCGAACATTCCGGAAACTTGGTGCATTCCGGAAGTCTGAACATTCCGGAATTCCGAACATTCCGGAACCTTGGTGCATTCCGGAACTCTGAACATTCCGGAATTCCGAACATTCCGGAACCTTGGTGCATTCCGGAACTCTGAACATTCCGGAATTCCGAACATTCCGGAACCTTGGTGCATTCCGGAACTCTGAACATTCCGGAATTCCGAACATTCCGGAACCTTGGTGCATTCCGGAACTCTGAACATTCCGGAATTCCGAACATTCCGGAACCTTGGTGCATTCCGGAACCTTGGTGCATTCCGGAACTCTGGACATTCCGGAATCCTGAACATTCCGGAACCTTGGTGCATTCCGGAACTCTTAACATTCCGGAACCTTGGTGCATTCCGGAACTCCAAACATTCCGGAACTCTGAACATTCCGGAATTCCGAACATTCCGGAACCTTGGTGCATTCCGGAACTCTGAACATTCTGGAATTCCGAACATTCCGGAGCCTTGGTGCATTCCGGAACCTTTGTGCATTCCGGAACCTTGGTGCATTCCGGAACTCTGAATTCCGGAACCTTGGTGCATTCCGGAATTCCGAACATTCCGGAACCTTGGTACATTCCGGAATTCCGAACATTCCGGAACCTTTGTGCATTCCGGAACCTTGGTGCATTCCGGAACTCTGAATTCCAGAACCTTGGTGCATTCCGGAACTCTGAACATTCCGGAACCTTGGTGCATTCCGGAACTCCAAACATTCCGGAACTCTGAACATTCCGGAATTCCGAACATTCCGGAACCTTGGTGCATTCCGGAACTCTGAACATTCCGGAATTCCGAACATTCCGGAGCCTTGGTGCATTCCGGAACTCTGAACATTCCGGAACCTTGGTGCATTCCGGAACTCTGAACTTTCCGGAATTCCGAACATTCCGGAACCTTGGTGCATTCCGGAACTCTGAACATTCCGGAATTCCGAACATTCCGGAGCCTTGGTGCATTCCGGAACCTTGGTGCATTCCGGAACTCTGAACAGTCCGGAACTTTGGTGCATTCCGGAACCTTGATGCATTCCGGAACTCTGAACATTCCAGAACCTTGGTTCATTCCGGAATTCCGAACATTCCGGAACCTTGGTGCATTCCGGAACTCTGAACATTCGGGAATTCCGAACATTCCGGAGCCTTGGTGCGTTCCGGAACCTTGGTGCATTCTGGAACTCTGAACATTCCGGAATTCCGAACATTCCGGAACCTTGGTGCATTCCGGAACTCTGAACATTCCGGAACCTTGGTGCATTCCGGAACTCTGAACATTCCGGAATTCCGAACATTCCGGAACCTTGGTGCATTCCGGAACTCTGAACATTCCGGAATTCCGAACATTCCGGAGCCTTGGTGCATTCCGGAACCTTGGTGCATTCCGGAACTCTGAACAGTCCGGAACTTTGGTGCATTCCGGAACCATGATGCATTCCGGAACTCTGAACATTCCAGAACCTTGGTTCATTCCGGAATTCCGAACATTCCGGAACCTTGGTGCATTCCGGAACTCTGAACATTCCGGAATTCCGAACATTCCGGAGCCTTGGTGCATTCCGGAACCTTGGTGCATTCCGGAACTCTGAACATACCGGAACCTTGGTGCATTCCGGAACTCTTAACATTCCGGAACCTTGGTGCATTCCGGAACTCTGAACATTCCGGAATTCCGAACATTCCGGAACCTTGGTGCATTCCGGAACTCTGAACATTCCGGAATTCCGAACATTCCGGAACCTTGGTGCATTCCGGAACTCTGAACATTCCGGAATTCCGAACATTCCGGAACCTTGGTGCATTCCGGAACTCTGAACATTCCGGAATTCCGAACATTCCGGAACCTTGGTGCATTCCGGAACTCTGAACATTCCGGAATTCCGAACATTCCGGAACCTTGGTGCATTCCGGAACTCTGAACATTCCGGAATTCCGAACATTCCGGAACCTTGGTGCATTCCGGAACTCTGAACATTCCGGAATTCCGAACATTCCGGAGCCTTGGTGCATTCCGGAACTCTGAACATTCCGGAATTCCGAACATTCCGGAGCCTTGGTGCATTCCGGAACCTTGGTGCATTCCGGAACTCTGAACAGTCCGGAACTTTGGTGCATTCCGGAACCTTGATGCATTCCGGAACTCTGAACATTCCGGAATTCCGAACATTCCGGAGCCTTGGTGCATTCCGGAACCTTGGTGCATTCCGGAACTCTGAACATTCCGGAACCTTGGTGCATTCCGGAACTCTTAACATTCCGGAACCTTGGTGCATTCCGGAACTCTTAACATTCCGGAACCTTGGTGCATTCCGGAACTCTGAACATTCCGGAACCTTGGTGCATTCCGGAACTCTTAACATTCCGGAACCTTGGTGCATTCCGGAACTCTTAACATTCCGGAACCTTGGTGCATTCCGGAACTCTGAACATTCCGGAACCTTGGTGCATTCCGGAACTCTTAACATTCCGGAACCTTGGTGCATTCCGGAACTCTTAACATTCCGGAACCTTGGTGCATTCCGGAACCTTGGTGCATTCCGGAACTCTGAACATTCCGGAACTCTGAACATTCCGGAACCTTGGTGCATTCCGGAACTCTGAACATTCCGGAACTCTGAACATTCCGGAACCTTTGTGCATTCCGGAACTCTGAACATTCCGGAACCTTGGTGCATTCCGGAACTCTGAACATTCCGGAACTCTGAACATTCCGGAACCTTGGTGCATTCCGGAACTCTGAACATTCCGGAACTCTGAACATTCCGGAACCTTGGTGTATTCCGGAACCTTGGTGCATTCCGGAATTCTGAACATTCCGGAACCTTGGTGCATTCCGGAACTCTGAACATTCCGGAATTCCGAACATTCCGGAACCTTGGTGCATTCCGGAACTCTGAAAGTTCCGGAATTCCGAACATTCCGGAACCTTGGTGCATTCCGGAACCTTGGTGCATTCCGGAACTCTGAACATTCCGGACCTCTGAACATTCCGGAATTCCGAACATTCCGGAACCTTGGTACATTATGGAACCTTGGTGCATTCCGGAACTCTGAATTCCGGAACCTTGGTGCATTCCGGAACTCTGAACATTCCGGAACTTTGGTGCATTCCGGAACCTTGGTGCATTCCGGAACTCTGAACAGTCCGGAACTTTGGTGCATTCCGGAACCTTGGTGCATTCCAGAACACTTAACATTCCGGAACCTTGGTGCATTCCGGAACCTTGGTGCATTCCGGAACTCTGAACAGTCCGGAACTTTGGTGCATTCCGGAACCTTGATGCATTCCGGAACTCTGAACATTCCAGAAC
The DNA here is from genome assembly GCF_964374335.1 of Astatotilapia calliptera. Classification (NCBI taxonomy): domain Eukaryota; kingdom Metazoa; phylum Chordata; class Actinopteri; order Cichliformes; family Cichlidae; genus Astatotilapia; species Astatotilapia calliptera. The sequence goes on along the minus strand of NC_137432.1, from coordinate 128,613 downwards.
CTTGGTTCATTCCGGAATTCCGAACATTCCGGAACCTTGGTGCATTCCGGAACTCTGAACATTCGGGAATTCCGAACATTCCGGAGCCTTGGTGCGTTCCGGAACCTTGGTGCATTCTGGAACTCTGAACATTCCGGAATTCCGAACATTCCGGAACCTTGGTGCATTCCGGAACTCTGAACATTCCGGAACCTTGGTGCATTCCGGAACTCTGAACATTCCGGAATTCCGAACATTCCGGAACCTTGGTGCATTCCGGAACTCTGAACATTCCGGAATTCCGAACATTCCGGAGCCTTGGTGCATTCCGGAACCTTGGTGCATTCCGGAACTCTGAACAGTCCGGAACTTTGGTGCATTCCGGAACCATGATGCATTCCGGAACTCTGAACATTCCAGAACCTTGGTTCATTCCGGAATTCCGAACATTCCGGAACCTTGGTGCATTCCGGAACTCTGAACATTCCGGAATTCCGAACATTCCGGAGCCTTGGTGCATTCCGGAACCTTGGTGCATTCCGGAACTCTGAACATACCGGAACCTTGGTGCATTCCGGAACTCTTAACATTCCGGAACCTTGGTGCATTCCGGAACTCTGAACATTCCGGAATTCCGAACATTCCGGAACCTTGGTGCATTCCGGAACTCTGAACATTCCGGAATTCCGAACATTCCGGAAACTTGGTGCATTCCGGAACTCTGAACATTCCGGAATTCCGAACATTCCGGAACCTTGGTGCATTCCGGAACTCTGAACATTCCGGAATTCCGAACATTCCGGAACCTTGGTGCATTCCGGAACTCTGAACATTCCGGAATTCCGAACATTCCGGAACCTTGGTGCATTCCGGAACTCTGAACATTCCGGAATTCCGAACATTCCGGAACCTTGGTGCATTCCGGAACTCTGAACATTCCGGAATTCCGAACATTCCGGAGCCTTGGTGCATTCCGGAACTCTGAACATTCCGGAATTCCGAACATTCCGGAGCCTTGGTGCATTCCGGAACCTTGGTGCATTCCGGAACTCTGAACAGTCCGGAACTTTGGTGCATTCCGGAACCTTGATGCATTCCGGAACTCTGAACATTCCGGAATTCCGAACATTCCGGAGCCTTGGTGCATTCCGGAACCTTGGTGCATTCCGGAACTCTGAACATTCCGGAACCTTGGTGCATTCCGGAACTCTTAACATTCCGGAACCTTGGTGCATTCCGGAACTCTTAACATTCCGGAACCTTGGTGCATTCCGGAACTCTGAACATTCCGGAACCTTGGTGCATTCCGGAACTCTTAACATTCCGGAACCTTGGTGCATTCCGGAACTCTTAACATTCCGGAACCTTGGTGCATTCCGGAACTCTGAACATTCCGGAACCTTGGTGCATTCCGGAACTCTTAACATTCCGGAACCTTGGTGCATTCCGGAACTCTTAACATTCCGGAACCTTGGTGCATTCCGGAACCTTGGTGCATTCCGGAACTCTGAACATTCCGGAACTCTGAACATTCCGGAACCTTGGTGCATTCCGGAACTCTGAACATTCCGGAACTCTGAACATTCCGGAACCTTTGTGCATTCCGGAACTCTGAACATTCCGGAACCTTGGTGCATTCCGGAACTCTGAACATTCCGGAACTCTGAACATTCCGGAACCTTGGTGCATTCCGGAACTCTGAACATTCCGGAACTCTGAACATTCCGGAACCTTGGTGTATTCCGGAACCTTGGTGCATTCCGGAATTCTGAACATTCCGGAACCTTGGTGCATTCCGGAACTCTGAACATTCCGGAATTCCGAACATTCCGGAACCTTGGTGCATTCCGGAACTCTGAAAGTTCCGGAATTCCGAACATTCCGGAACCTTGGTGCATTCCGGAACCTTGGTGCATTCCGGAACTCTGAACATTCCGGACCTCTGAACATTCCGGAATTCCGAACATTCCGGAACCTTGGTACATTATGGAACCTTGGTGCATTCCGGAACTCTGAATTCCGGAACCTTGGTGCATTCCGGAACTCTGAACATTCCGGAACTTTGGTGCATTCCGGAACCTTGGTGCATTCCGGAACTCTGAACAGTCCGGAACTTTGGTGCATTCCGGAACCTTGGTGCATTCCAGAACACTTAACATTCCGGAACCTTGGTGCATTCCGGAACTCCAAACATTCCGGAACTGTGAACATTCCGGAATTCCGAACATTCCGGAACCTTGGTGCATTCCGGAACTCTTAACATTCCGGAACCTTGGTGCATTCCGGAACTCCAAACATTCCGGAACTCTGAACATTCCGGAATTCCGAACATTCCGGAACCTTGGTGCATTCCGGAACTCTGAACATTCCGGAACCTTGGTGCATTCCGGAACTCTGAACATTCCGGAATTCCGAACATTCCGGAACCTTGGTGCATTCCGGAACTCTGAACATTCCGGAACTCTGAACATTCCGGAACCTTGGTGTATTCCGGAACCTTGGTGCATTCCGGAATTCTGAACATTCCGGAACCTTGGTGCATTCCGGAACTCTGAACATTCCGGAATTCCGAACATTCCGGAACCTTGGTGCATTCCGGAACTCTGAAAGTTCCGGAATTCCGAACATTCCGGAACCTTGGTGCATTCCGGAACCTTGGTGCATTCCGGAACTCTGAACATTCCGGACCTCTGAACATTCCGGAATTCCGAACATTCCGGAACCTTGGTACATTATGGAACCTTGGTGCATTCCGGAACTCTGAATTCCGGAACCTTGGTGCATTCCGGAACTCTGAACATTCCGGAACTTTGGTGCATTCCGGAACCTTGGTGCATTCCGGAACTCTGAACAGTCCGGAACTTTGGTGCATTCCGGAACCTTGGTGCATTCCAGAACACTTAACATTCCGGAACCTTGGTGCATTCCGGAACTCCAAACATTCCGGAACTGTGAACATTCCGGAATTCCGAACATTCCGGAACCTTGGTGCATTCCGGAACTCTTAACATTCCGGAACCTTGGTGCATTCCGGAACTCCAAACATTCCGGAACTCTGAACATTCCGGAATTCCGAACATTCCGGAACCTTGGTGCATTCCGGAACTCTGAACATTCCGGAACCTTGGTGCATTCCGGAACTCTGAACATTCCGGAATTCCGAACATTCCGGAACCTTGGTGCATTCTGGAACTCTGAAAGTTCCGGAATTCCGAACATTTCGGAACCTTGGTGCATTCCGGAACCTTGGTGCATTCCGGAACTCTGAACATTCCGGACCTCTGAACATTCCGGAATTCCGAACATTCCGGAACCTTGGTGCATTCCGGAACCTTGGTGCATTCCGGAACTCTTAACATTCCGGAACCTTGGTGCATTCCGGAACTCTGAACATTCCGGAACCTTGGTGCATTCCGGAACTCTTAACATTCCGGAACCTTGGTGCATTCCGGAACTCTTAACATTCCGGAACCTTGGTGCATTCCGGAACCTTGGTGCATTCCGGAACTCTGAACATTCCGGAACTCTGAACATTCCGGAACCTTGGTGCATTCCGGAACTCTGAACATTCCGGAACTCTGAACATTCCGGAACCTTTGTGCATTCCGGAACTCTGAACATTCCGGAACCTTGGTGCATTCCGGAACTCTGAACATTCCGGAACTCTGAACATTCCGGAACCTTGGTGCATTCCGGAACTCTGAACATTCCGGAACTCTGAACATTCCGGAACCTTGGTGTATTCCGGAACCTTGGTGCATTCCGGAATTCTGAACATTCCGGAACCTTGGTGCATTCCGGAACTCTGAACATTCCGGAATTCCGAACATTCCGGAACCTTGGTGCATTCCGGAACTCTGAAAGTTCCGGAATTCCGAACATTCCGGAACCTTGGTGCATTCCGGAACCTTGGTGCATTCCGGAACTCTGAACATTCCGGACCTCTGAACATTCCGGAATTCCGAACATTCCGGAACCTTGGTACATTATGGAACCTTGGTGCATTCCGGAACTCTGAATTCCGGAACCTTGGTGCATTCCGGAACTCTGAACATTCCGGAACTTTGGTGCATTCCGGAACCTTGGTGCATTCCGGAACTCTGAACAGTCCGGAACTTTGGTGCATTCCGGAACCTTGGTGCATTCCGGAACTCCAAACATTCCGGAACTGTGAACATTCCGGAATTCCGAACATTCCGGAACCTTGGTGCATTCCGGAACTCTTAACATTCCGGAACCTTGGTGCATTCCGGAACTCCAAACATTCCGGAACTCTGAACATTCCGGAATTCCGAACATTCCGGAACCTTGGTGCATTCCGGAACTCTGAACATTCCGGAACCTTGGTGCATTCCGGAACTCTGAACATTCCGGAATTCCGAACATTCCGGAACCTTGGTGCATTCTGGAACTCTGAAAGTTCCGGAATTCCGAACATTTCGGAACCTTGGTGCATTCCGGAACCTTGGTGCATTCCGGAACTCTGAACATTCCGGACCTCTGAACATTCCGGAATTCCGAACATTCCGGAACCTTGGTGCATTCCGGAACCTTGGTGCATTCCGGAACTCTGAACATTCCGGACCTCTGAACATTCCGGAATTCCGAACATTCCGGAACCTTGGTGCATTCCGGAACCTTGGTGCATTCCGGAACTCTGAATTCCGGAACCTTGGTGCATTCCGGAACCTTGGTGCATTCCGGAACTCTGAACAGTCCGGAACCTTGGTGCATTCCGGAACTCTGAACATTCCGGAATTCCGAACATTCCGGAACCTTGGTGCATTCCGGAACTCTGAACATTCCGGAATTCCGAACATTCCGGAACCTTGGTGCATTCCGGAACTCTGAACATTCCGGAATTCCGAACATTCCGGAACCTTGGTGCATTCCGGAACTCTGAACATTCCGGAATTCCGAACATTCCGGAACCTTGGTGCATTCCGGAACTCTGAACATTCCGGAATTCCGAACATTCCGGAACCTTGGTGCATTCCGGAACTCTGAACATTCCGGACCTCTGAACATTCCGGAATTCCGAACATTCCGGAACCTTGGTGCATTCCGGAACCTTGGTGCATTCCGGAACTCTGAACATTCCGGAATTCCGAACATTCCGGAACCTTGGTGCATTCCGGAAATCTGAACATTCCAGAATTCCGAACATTCCGGAGCCTTGGTGCATTCCGGAACCTTGGTGCATTCCGGAACTCTGAACAGTCCGGAACTTTGGTGCATTCCGGAACCTTGGTGCATTCCGGAACTCTGAACAGTCCGGAACTTTGGTGCATTCCGGAACCTTGGTGCATTCCGGAACTCTGAACAGTCCGGAACTTTGGTGCATTCCGGAACCTTGGTGCATTCCAGAACACTTAACATTCCGGAACCTTGGTGCATTCCGGAACTCCAAACATTCCGGAACTCTGAACATTCCGGAACCTTGGTGCATTCCGGAACTCTGAACATTCCGGAATTCCGAACATTCCGGAACCTTGGTGCATTCCGGAACTCTTAACATTCCGGAACCTTGGTGCATTCCGGAACTCCAAACATTCCGGAACTCTGAACATTCCGGAATTCCGAACATTCCGGAACCTTGGTGCATTCCGGAACTCTGAACATTCCGGAACCTTGGTGCATTCCGGAACTCTGAACTTTCCGGAATTCCGAACATTCCGGAACCTTGGTGCATTCCGGAACTCTGAACATTCCGGAATTCCGAACATTCCGGAGCCTTGGTGCATTCCGGAACCTTGGTGCATTCCGGAACTCTGAACAGTCCGGAACTTTGGTGCATTCCGGAACCTTGATGCATTCCGGAACTCTGAACATTCCAGAACCTTGGTTCATTCCGGAATTCCGAACATTCCGGAACCTTGGTGCATTCCGGAACTCTGAACATTCCGGAATTCCGAACATTCCGGAGCCTTGGTGCGTTCCGGAACCTTGGTGCATTCTGGAACTCTGAACATTCCGGAATTCCGAACATTCCGGAACCTTGGTGCATTCCGGAACTCTGAACATTCCGGAATTCCGAACATTCCGGAACCTTGGTGCATTCCGGAACTCTGAACATTCCGGAATTCCGAACATTCCGGAACCTTGGTGCATTCCGGAACTCTGAACATTCCGGAATTCTGAACATTCCGGAACCATGGTGCATTCCGGAACTCTGAACATTCCGGAATTCCGAACCTTCCGGAGCCTTGGTGCATTCCGGAACCTTGGTGCATTCCGGAACTCTGAACAGTCCGGAACTTTGGTGCATTCCGGAACCTTGATGCATTCCGGAACTCTGAACATTCCAGAACCTTGGTTCATTCCGGAATTCCGAACATTCCGGAACCTTGGTGCATTCCGGAACTCTGAACATTCCGGAATTCCGAACATTCCGGAGCCTTGGTACATTCCGGAACCTTGGTGCATTCCGGAACTCTGAACATTCCGGAACCTTGGTGCATTCCGGAACTCTGAACAGTCCGGAACTTTGGTGCATTCCGGAACCTTGGTGCATTCCGGAACTCTGAACAGTCCGGAACTTTGGTGCATTCCGGAACCTTGGTGCATTCCAGAACACTTAACATTCCGGAACCTTGGTGCATTCCGGAACTCCAAACATTCCGGAACTCTGAACATTCCGGAACCTTGGTGCATTCCGGAACTCTGAACATTCCGGAATTCCGAACATTCCGGAACCTTGGTGCATTCCGGAACTCTTAACATTCCGGAACCTTGGTGCATTCCGGAACTCCAAACATTCCGGAACTCTGAACATTCCGGAATTCCGAACATTCCGGAACCTTGGTGCATTCCGGAACTCTGAACATTCCGGAACCTTGGTGCATTCCGGAACTCTGAACATTCCGGAATTCCGAACATTCCGGAACCTTGGTGCATTCCGGAACTCTGAACATTCCGGAATTCCGAACATTCCGGAGCCTTGGTGCATTCCGGAACCTTGGTGCATTCCGGAACTCTGAACAGTCCGGAACTTTGGTGCATTCCGGAACCTTGATGCATTCCGGAACTCTGAACATTCCAGAACCTTGGTTCATTCCGGAATTCCGAACATTCCGGAACCTTGGTGCATTCCGGAACTCTGAACATTCCGGAATTCCGAACATTCCGGAGCCTTGGTACATTCCGGAACCTTGGTGCATTCCGGAACTCTGAACATTCCGGAACCTTGGTGCATTCCGGAACTCTGAACAGTCCGGAACTTTGGTGCATTCCGGAACCTTGGTGCATTCCGGAACTCTGAACAGTCCGGAACTTTGGTGCATTCCGGAACCTTGGTGCATTCCAGAACACTTAACATTCCGGAACCTTGGTGCATTCCGGAACTCCAAACATTCCGGAACTCTGAACATTCCGGAACCTTGGTGCATTCCGGAACTCTGAACATTCCGGAATTCCGAACATTCCGGAAACTTGGTGCATTCCGGAAGTCTGAACATTCCGGAATTCCGAACATTCCGGAACCTTGGTGCATTCCGGAACTCTGAACATTCCGGAATTCCGAACATTCCGGAACCTTGGTGCATTCCGGAACTCTGAACATTCCGGAATTCCGAACATTCCGGAACCTTGGTGCATTCCGGAACTCTGAACATTCCGGAATTCCGAACATTCCGGAACCTTGGTGCATTCCGGAACTCTGAACATTCCGGAATTCCGAACATTCCGGAACCTTGGTGCATTCCGGAACCTTGGTGCATTCCGGAACTCTGGACATTCCGGAATCCTGAACATTCCGGAACCTTGGTGCATTCCGGAACTCTTAACATTCCGGAACCTTGGTGCATTCCGGAACTCCAAACATTCCGGAACTCTGAACATTCCGGAATTCCGAACATTCCGGAACCTTGGTGCATTCCGGAACTCTGAACATTCTGGAATTCCGAACATTCCGGAGCCTTGGTGCATTCCGGAACCTTTGTGCATTCCGGAACCTTGGTGCATTCCGGAACTCTGAATTCCGGAACCTTGGTGCATTCCGGAATTCCGAACATTCCGGAACCTTGGTACATTCCGGAATTCCGAACATTCCGGAACCTTTGTGCATTCCGGAACCTTGGTGCATTCCGGAACTCTGAATTCCAGAACCTTGGTGCATTCCGGAACTCTGAACATTCCGGAACCTTGGTGCATTCCGGAACTCCAAACATTCCGGAACTCTGAACATTCCGGAATTCCGAACATTCCGGAACCTTGGTGCATTCCGGAACTCTGAACATTCCGGAATTCCGAACATTCCGGAGCCTTGGTGCATTCCGGAACCTTGGTGCATTCCGGAACTCTGAACAGTCCGGAAACTTGGTGCATTCCGGAACCTTGATGCATTCCGGAACTCTGAACATTCCAGAACCTTGGTTCATTCCGGAATTCCGAACATTCCGGAACCTTGGTGCATTCCGGAACTCTGAACATTCCGGAATTCCGAACATTCCGGAGCCTTGGTGCATTCCGGAACCTTGGTGCATTCCGGAACTCTGAACATTCCGGAACCTTGGTGCATTCCGGAACTCTGAACATTCCGGAATTCCGAACATTCCGGAACCTTGGTGCATTCCGGAACTCTGAACATTCCGGAACTCTGAACATTCCAGAACCTTGGTACATTCCGGAATTCCGAACATTCCGGAACCTTGGTGCATTCCGGAACTCTGAACATTCCGGAACCTTGGTGCATTCCGGAACTCTGAAGATTCCAGAACCTTGGTTCATTCCGGAATTCCGAACATTCCGGAACCTTGGTGCATTCCGGAACTCTGAACATTCCGGAACCTTGGTGCATTCCGGAACTCTGAAGATTCCAGAACCTTGGTTCATTCCGGAATTCCGAACATTCCGGAACCTTGGTGCATTCCGGAACCTTGGTGCATTCCGGAATTCTGAACATTCCGGAACCTTGGTGCATTCCGGAACTCTGAACGTTCCGGAATTCCGAACATTCCGGAACCTTGGTGCATTCTGGAACTCTGAAAGTTCCGGAATTCCGAACATTCCGGAACTTTGGTACATTCCGGAATTCCGAACATTCCGGAACCTTGGTACATTCCGGAATTCCGAACATTCCGGAACCTTGGTGCATTCCGGAACTCTGAACATTCCGGAACTCTGAACATTCCGGAATTCCGAACATTCCGGAACCTTGGTGCATTCCGGAACCTTGGTGCATTCCGGAATTCCGAACATTCCGGAACTTTGGTACATTCCGGAATTCCGAACATTCCGGAACCTTGGTACATTCCGGAATTCCGAACATTCCGGAACCTTGGTGCATTCCGGAATTCCGAACATTCCGGAACCTTGGTGCATTCCGGAATTCCGAACATTCCGGAACCTTGGTGCATTCCGGGACCTTGGTGCATTCCGGAACTCTGAACATTCCGGAGCCTTGGTGCATTCCGGAACCTTGGTGCATTCCGGAACTCTGAACAGTCCGGAACTTTGGTGCATTCCGGAACCTTGGTGCATTCCGGAACTTTGGTGCATTCCGGAACCTTGGTGCATTCCGGAACTCTGAACAGTCCGGAACTTTGGTGCATTCCGGAACCTTGGTGCATTCCAGAACACTTAACATTCCGGAACCTTGGTGCATTCCGGAACTCCAAACATTCCGGAACTCTGAACATTCCGGAACCTTGGTGCATTCCGGAACTCTGAACATTCCGGAATTCCGAACATTCCGGAACCTTGGTGCATTCCGGAAGTCTTAACATTCCGGAACCTTGGTGCATTCCGGAACTCCAAACATTCCGGAACTCTGAACATTCCGGAATTCCGAACATTCCGGAACCTTGGTGCATTCCGGAACTCTGAACATTCCGGAACCTTGGTGCATTCCGGAACTCTGAACATTCCGGAATTCCGAACATTCCGGAGCCTTGGTGCATTCCGGAACCTTGGTGCATTCCGGAACTCTGAACAGTCCGGAACTTTGGTGCATTCCGGAACCTTGATGCATTCCGGAACTCTGAACATTCCAGAACCTTGGTTCATTCCGGAACTCTGAACATTCCGGAATTCCGAACATTCCGGAACCTTGGTGCATTCCGGAACTCTGAACATTCCGGAACCTTGGTGCATTCCGGAACTCTGAACATTCCGGAATTCCGAACATTCCGGAACCTTGGTGCATTCCGGAACTCTGAACATTCCGGAATTCCGAACATTCCGGAGCCTTGGTGCATTCCGGAACCTTGGTGCATTCCGGAACTCTGAACAGTCCGGAACTTTGGTGCATTCCGGAACCTTGATGCATTCCGGAACTCTGAACATTCCAGAACCTTGGTTCATTCCGGAATTCCGAACATTCCGGAACCTTGGTGCATTCCGGAACTCTGAACATTCCGGAACCTTGGTGCATTCCGGAACCTTGGTGCATTCCGGAACTCTGAATTCCGGAACCTTGGTGCATTCCGGAACTCTGAACATTCCGGAATTCCGAACATTCCGGAACCTTGGTGCATTCCGGAAATCTGAACATTCCGGAATTCCGAACATTCCGGAACCTTGGTGCATTCCGGAACTCTGAACATTCCGGAATTCCGAACATTCCGGAGCCTTGGTGCATTCCGGAACCTTGGTGCATTCCGGAACTCTGAACATTCCGGAACCTTGGTTCATTCCGGAATTCCGAACATTCCGGAACCTTGGTGCATTCCGGAACTCTGAACATTCCGGAACCTTGGTGCATTCCGGAACCTTGGTGCATTCCGGAACTCTGAATTCCGGAACCTTGGTGCATTCCGGAACTCTGAACATTCCGGAATTCCGAACATTCCGGAACCTTGGTGCATTCCGGAAATCTGAACATTCCGGAATTCCGAACATTCCGGAACCTTGGTGCATTCCGGAACTCTGAACATTCCGGAATTCCGAACATTCCGGAGCCTTGGTGCATTCCGGAACCTTGGTGCATTCCGGAACTCTGAACATTCCGGAACCTTGGTGCATTCCGGAACTCTTAACATTCCGGAACCTTGGTGCATTCCGGAACTCTGAACATTCCGGAACTCTGAACATTCCAGAACCTTGGTACATTCCGGAATTCCGAACATTCCGGAATTCCGAACATTCCGGAACCTTGGTGCATTCCGGAACCTTGGTGCATTCCGGAACTCTGAATTCCGGAACCTTGGTGCATTCCGGAACTCTGAACATTCCGGAACCTTGGTACATTCCGGAATTCCGAACATTCCGGAACCTTGGTGCATTCCGGAACTCTGAACATTCCGGAACCTTGGTGCATTCCGGAACTCTGAAGATTCCAGAACCTTGGTTCATTCCGGAATTCCGAACATTCCGGAACCTTGGTGCATTCCGGAACCTTGGTGCATTCCGGAATTCTGAACATTCCGGAACCTTGGTGCATTCCGGAACTCTGAACGTTCCGGAATTCCGAACATTCCGGAACCTTGGTGCATTCTGGAACTCTGAAAGTTCCGGAATTCCGAACATTCCGGAACTTTGGTACATTCCGGAATTCCGAACATTCCGGAACCTTGGTACATTCCGGAATTCCGAACATTCCGGAACCTTGGTGCATTCCGGAACTCTGAACATTCCGGAACTCTGAACATTCCGGAATTCCGAACATTCCGGAACCTTGGTGCATTCCGGAACCTTGGTGCATTCCGGAATTCCGAACATTCCGGAACTTTGGTACATTCCGGAATTCCGAACATTCCGGAACCTTGGTACATTCCGGAATTCCGAACATTCCGGAACCTTGGTGCATTCCGGAATTCCGAACATTCCGGAACCTTGGTGCATTCCGGGACCTTGGTGCATTCCGGAACTCTGAACATTCCGGAGCCTTGGTGCATTCCGGAACCTTGGTGCATTCCGGAACTCTGAACAGTCCGGAACTTTGGTGCATTCCGGAACCTTGGTGCATTCCGGAACTTTGGTGCATTCCGGAACCTTGGTGCATTCCGGAACTCTGAACAGTCCGGAACTTTGGTGCATTCCGGAACCTTGGTGCATTCCAGAACACTTAACATTCCGGAACCTTGGTGCATTCCGGAACTCCAAACATTCCGGAACTCTGAACATTCCGGAACCTTGGTGCATTCCGGAACTCTGAACATTCCGGAATTCCGAACATTCCGGAACCTTGGTGCATTCCGGAACTCTTAACATTCCGGAACCTTGGTGCATTCCGGAACTCCAAACATTCCGGAACTCTGAACATTCCGGAATTCCGAACATTCCGGAACCTTGGTGCATTCCGGAACTCTGAACATTCCGGAACCTTGGTGCATTCCGGAACTCTGAACATTCCGGAATTCCGAACATTCCGGAGCCTTGGTGCATTCCGGAACCTTGGTGCATTCCGGAACTCTGAACATTCCGGAATTCCGAACATTCCGGAAACTTGGTGCATTCCGGAACTCTGAACATTCCGGAATTCCGAACATTCCGGAACCTTGGTGCATTCCGGAACTCTGAACATTCCGGAATTCCGAACATTCCGGAACCTTGGTGCATTCCGGAACTCTGAACATTCCGGAATTCCGAACATTCCGGAACCTTGGTGCATTCCGGAACTCTGAACATTCCGGAATTCCGAACATTCCGGAACCTTGGTGCATTCCGGAACTCTGAACATTCCGGAATTCCGAACATTCCGGAACCTTGGTGCATTCCGGAACTCTGAACATTCCGGAATTCCGAACATTCCGGAACCTTGGTGCATTCCGGAACTCTGAACATTCCGGAATTCCGAACATTCCGGAACCTTGGTGCATTCCGGAACTCTGAACATTCCGGAATTCCGAACATTCCGGAGCCTTGGTGCATTCCGGAACCTTTGTGCATTCCGGAACCTTGGTGCATTCCGGAACTCTGAATTCCGGAACCTTGGTGCATTCCGGAATTCCGAACATTCCGGAACCTTGGTGCATTCCGGAACCTTGGTGCATTCCGGAACTCTGGACATTCCGGAATTCTGAACATTCCGGAACCTTGGTGCATTCCGGAACTCTTAACATTCCGGAACCTTGGTGCATTCCGGAACTCCAAACATTCCGGAACTCTGAACATTCCGGAATTCCGAACATTCCGGAACCTTGGTGCATTCCGGAACTCTGAATTCCGGAACCTTGGTGCATTCCGGAATTCCGAACATTCCGGAACCTTGGTACATTCCGGAATTCCGAACATTCCGGAACCTTTGTGCATTCCGGAACCTTGGTGCATTCCGGAACTCTGAATTCCAGAACCTTGGTGCATTCCGGAACTCTGAACATTCCGGAACCTTGGTGCATTCCGGAACTCTTAACATTCCGGAACCTTGGTGCATTCCGGAACTCTTAACATTCCGGAACCTTGGTGCATTCCGGAACTCTGAACATTCCGGAACCTTGGTGCATTCCGGAACTCTTAACATTCCGGAATATTGGTGCATTCCGGAACTCTTAACATTCCGGAACCTTGGTGCATTCTGGAACCTTGGTGCATTCCGGAACTCTGAACATTCCGGAACTCTGAACATTCCGGAACCTTGGTGCATTCCGGAACTCTGAACATTCCGGAACCTTGGTGCATTCCGGAACTCTGAACATTCCGGAACTCTGAACATTCCGGAACCTTTGTGCATTCCGGAACTCTGAACATTCCGGAACCTTGGTGCATTCCGGAACTCTTAACATTCCGGAACCTTGGTGCATTCCGGAACTCTGAACATTCCGGAATTCCGAACATTCCGGAACCTTGGTGCATTCCGGAATTCCGAACATTCCGGAACCTTGGTACATTCCGGAATTCCGAACATTCCGGAACCTTTGTGCATTCCGGAACCTTGGTGCATTCCGGAACTCTGAATTCCAGAACCTTGGTGCATTCCGGAACTCTGAACATTCCGGAACCTTGGTGCATTCCGGAACTCTTAACATTCCGGAACCTTGGTGCATTCCGGAACTCTTAACATTCCGGAACCTTGGTGCATTCCGGAACTCTGAACATTCCGGAACCTTGGTGCATTCCGGAACTCTTAACATTCCGGAATATTGGTGCATTCCGGAACTCTTAACATTCCGGAACCTTGGTGCATTCTGGAACCTTGGTGCATTCCGGAACTCTGAACATTCCGGAACTCTGAACATTCCGGAACCTTGGTGCATTCCGGAACTCTGAACATTCCGGAACCTTGGTGCATTCCGGAACTCTGAACATTCCGGAACTCTGAACATTCCGGAACCTTTGTGCATTCCGGAACTCTGAACATTCCGGAACCTTGGTGCATTCCGGAACTCTTAACATTCCGGAACCTTGGTGCATTCCGGAACTCTGAACATTCCGGAATTCCGAACATTCCGGAACCTTGGTGCATTCCGGAACTCTGAACATTCCGGAATTCCGAACATTCCGGAAACTTGGTGCATTCCGGAACTCTGAACATTCCGGAATTCCGAACATGCCGGAACCTTGGTGCATTCCGGAACTCTGAACATTCCGGAATTCCGAACATTCCGGAACCTTGGTGCATTCCGGAACTCTGAACATTCCGGAATTCCGAACATTCCGGAACCTTGGTGCATTCCGGAACTCTGAACATTCCGGAATTCCGAACATTCCGGAACCTTGGTGCATTCCGGAACTCTGAACATTCCGGAATTCCGAACATTCCGGAACCTTGGTGCATTCCGGAACTCTGAACATTCCGGAATTCCGAACATTCCGGAACCTTGGTGCATTCCGGAACTCTGAACATTCCGGAATTCCGAACATTCCGGAACCTTGGTGCATTCCGGAACTCTGAACATTCCGGAATTCCGAACATTCCGGAGCCTTGGTGCATTCCGGAACCTTTGTGCATTCCGGAACCTTGGTGCATTCCGGAACTCTGAATTCCGGAACCTTGGTGCATTCCGGAATTCCGAACATTCCGGAACCTTGGTGCATTCCGGAACCTTGGTGCATTCCGGAACTCTGGACATTCCGGAATTCTGAACATTCCGGAACCTTGGTGCATTCCGGAATTCCGAACATTCCGGAACCTTGGTGCATTCCGGAACCTTGGTGCATTCCGGAACTCTGGACATTCCGGAATTCTGAACATTCCGGAACCTTGGTGCATTCCGGAACTCTTAACATTCCGGAACCTTGGTGCATTCCGGAACTCCAAACATTCCGGAACTCTGAACATTCCGGAATTCCGAACATTCCGGAACCTTGGTGCATTCCGGAACTCTGAACATTCTGGAATTCCGAACATTCCCGAACCTTGGTGCATTCCGGAACTCTGAATTCCGGAACCTTGGTGCATTCCGGAATTCCGAACATTCCGGAACCTTGGTACATTCCGGAATTCCGAACATTCCGGAACCTTTGTGCATTCCGGAACCTTGGTGCATTCCGGAACTCTGAATTCCAGAACCTTGGTGCATTCCGGAACTCTGAACATTCCGGAACCTTGGTGCATTCCGGAACTCTTAACATTCCGGAACCTTGGTGCATTCCGGAACTCTGAACATTCCGGAACCTTGGTGCATTCCGGAACTCTTAACATTCCGGAATATTGGTGCATTCCGGAACTCTTAACATTCCGGAACCTTGGTGCATTCCGGAACCTTGGTGCATTCCGGAACTCTGAACATTCCGGAACTCTGAACATTCCGGAACCTTTGTGCATTCCGGAACTCTGAACATTCCGGAACCTTGGTGCATTCCGGAACTCTGAACATTCCGGAACCTTGGTGCATTCCGGAACTCTGAACATTCCGGAACTCTGAACATTCCGGAACCTTGGTGCATTCCGGAACTCTGAACATTCCGGAACTCTGAACATTCCGGAACCTTGGTGCATTCCGGAACCTTGGTGCATTCCGGAACTCTGAACATTCCGGAATTCCGAACATTCCGGAACCTTGGTGCATTCTGGAACTCTGAAAGTTCCGGAATTCCGAACATTCCGGAACCTTGGTGCATTCCGGAACCTTGGTGCATTCCGGAACTCTGAACATTCCGGAACTCTGAACATTCCGGAGCCTTGGTGCATTCCGGAACCTTGGTGCATTCCGGAACTCTGAACAGTCCGGAACTTTGGTGCATTCCGGAACCTTGGTGCATTCCGGAACTCTGAACAGTCCGGAACTTTGGTGCATTCCGGAACCTTGGTGCATTCCAGAACACTTAACATTCCGGAACCTTGGTGCATTCCGGAACTCCAAACATTCCGGAACTGTGAACATTCCGGAATTCCGAACATTCCGGAACCTTGGTGCATTCCGGAACTCTTAACATTCCGGAACCTTGGTGCATTCCGGAACTCCAAACATTCCGGAACTCTGAACATTCCGGAACCTTGGTGCATTCCGGAACTCTGAACATTCCGGAACCTTGGTGCATTCCGGAACTCTTAACATTCCGGAACCTTGGTGCATTCCGGAACTCTGAACATTCCGGAACTCTGAACATTCCAGAACCTTGGTACATTCCGGAATTCCGAACATTCCGGAACCTTGGTGCATTCCGGAACTCTGAACATTCCGGAACCTTGGTGCATTCCGGAACTCTGAAGATTCCAGAACCTTGGTTCATTCCGGAATTCCGAACATTCCGGAACCTTGGTGCATTCCGGAACTCTGAACATTCCGGAACCTTGGTGCATTCCGGAACTCTGAAGATTCCAGAACCTTGGTTCATTCCGGAATTCCGAACATTCCGGAACCTTGGTGCATTCCGGAACCTTGGTGCATTCCGGAATTCTGAACATTCCGGAACCTTGGTGCATTCCGGAACTCTGAAAGTTCCGGAATTCCGAACATTCCGGAACTTTGGTACATTCCGGAATTCCGAACATTCCGGAACCTTGGTACATTCCGGAATTCCGAACATTCCGGAACCTTGGTGCATTCCGGAACTCTGAACATTCCGGAACTCTGAACATTCCGGAATTCCGAACATTCCGGAACCTTGGTGCATTCCGGAACCTTGGTGCATTCCGGAATTCCGAACATTCCGGAACTTTGGTACATTCCGGAATTCCGAACATTCCGGAACCTTGGTACATTCCGGAATTCCGAACATTCCGGAACCTTGGTGCATTCCGGAATTCCGAACATTCCGGAACCTTGGTGCATTCCGGAATTCCGAACATTCCGGAACCTTGGTGCATTCCGGGACCTTGGTGCATTCCGGAACTCTGAACATTCCGGAGCCTTGGTGCATTCCGGAACCTTGGTGCATTCCGGAACTCTGAACAGTCCGGAACTTTGGTGCATTCCGGAACCTTGGTGCATTCCGGAACTTTGGTGCATTCCGGAACCTTGGTGCATTCCGGAACTCTGAACAGTCCGGAACTTTGGTGCATTCCGGAACCTTGGTGCATTCCAGAACACTTAACATTCCGGAACCTTGGTGCATTCCGGAACTCCAAACATTCCGGAACTCTGAACATTCCGGAACCTTGGTGCATTCCGGAACTCTGAACATTCCGGAATTCCGAACATTCCGGAACCTTGGTGCATTCCGGAATTCCGAACATTCCGGAACCTTGGTGCATTCCGGAACTCTGAACATTCCGGAATTCCGAACATTCCGGAACCTTGGTGCATTCCGGAACTCTGAACATTCCGGAATTCCGAACATTCCGGAACCTTGGTGCATTCCGGAACTCTGAACATTCCGGAATTCCGAACATTCCGGAACCTTGGTGCATTCCGGAACTCTGAACATTCCGGAATTCCGAACATTCCGGAACCTTGGTGCATTCCGGAACTCTGAACATTCCGGAATTCCGAACATTCCGGAACCTTTGTGCATTCCGGAACCTTGGTGCATTCCGGAACTCTGAATTCCGGAACCTTGGTGCATTCCGGAATTCCGAACATTCCGGAACCTTGGTGCATTCCGGAACCTTGGTGCATTCCGGAACTCTGGACATTCCGGAATTCTGAACATTCCGGAACCTTGGTGCATTCCGGAACTCTTAACATTCCGGAACCTTGGTGCATTCCGGAACTCCAAACATTCCGGAACTCTGAACATTCCGGAATTCCGAACATTCCGGAACCTTGGTGCATTCCGGAACTCTGAATTCCGGAACCTTGGTGCATTCCGGAATTCCGAACATTCCGGAACCTTGGTACATTCCGGAATTCCGAACATTCCGGAACCTTTGTGCATTCCGGAACCTTGGTGCATTCCGGAACTCTGAATTCCAGAACCTTGGTGCATTCCGGAACTCTGAACATTCCGGAACCTTGGTGCATTCCGGAACTCTTAACATTCCGGAACCTTGGTGCATTCCGGAACTCTTAACATTCCGGAACCTTGGTGCATTCCGGAACTCTGAACATTCCGGAACCTTGGTGCATTCCGGAACTCTTAACATTCCGGAATATTGGTGCATTCCGGAACTCTTAACATTCCGGAACCTTGGTGCATTCTGGAACCTTGGTGCATTCCGGAACTCTGAACATTCCGGAACTCTGAACATTCCGGAACCTTGGTGCATTCCGGAACTCTGAACATTCCGGAACCTTGGTGCATTCCGGAACTCTGAACATTCCGGAACTCTGAACATTCCGGAACCTTTGTGCATTCCGGAACTCTGAACATTCCGGAACCTTGGTGCATTCCGGAACTCTTAACATTCCGGAACCTTGGTGCATTCCGGAACTCTGAACATTCCGGAATTCCGAACATTCCGGAACCTTGGTGCATTCCGGAACTCTGAACATTCCGGAATTCCGAACATTCCGGAAACTTGGTGCATTCCGGAACTCTGAACATTCCGGAATTCCGAACATGCCGGAACCTTGGTGCATTCCGGAACTCTGAACATTCCGGAATTCCGAACATTCCGGAACCTTGGTGCATTCCGGAACTCTGAACATTCCGGAATTCCGAACATTCCGGAACCTTGGTGCATTCCGGAACTCTGAACATTCCGGAATTCCGAACATTCCGGAACCTTGGTGCATTCCGGAACTCTGAACATTCCGGAATTCCGAACATTCCGGAACCTTGGTGCATTCCGGAACTCTGAACATTCCGGAATTCCGAACATTCCGGAACCTTGGTGCATTCCGGAACTCTGAACATTCCGGAATTCCGAACATTCCGGAACCTTGGTGCATTCCGGAACTCTGAACATTCCGGAATTCCGAACATTCCGGAGCCTTGGTGCATTCCGGAACCTTTGTGCATTCCGGAACCTTGGTGCATTCCGGAACTCTGAATTCCGGAACCTTGGTGCATTCCGGAATTCCGAACATTCCGGAACCTTGGTGCATTCCGGAACCTTGGTGCATTCCGGAACTCTGGACATTCCGGAATTCTGAACATTCCGGAACCTTGGTGCATTCCGGAATTCCGAACATTCCGGAACCTTGGTGCATTCCGGAACCTTGGTGCATTCCGGAACTCTGGACATTCCGGAATTCTGAACATTCCGGAACCTTGGTGCATTCCGGAACTCTTAACATTCCGGAACCTTGGTGCATTCCGGAACTCCAAACATTCCGGAACTCTGAACATTCCGGAATTCCGAACATTCCGGAACCTTGGTGCATTCCGGAACTCTGAACATTCTGGAATTCCGAACATTCCCGAACCTTGGTGCATTCCGGAACTCTGAATTCCGGAACCTTGGTGCATTCCGGAATTCCGAACATTCCGGAACCTTGGTACATTCCGGAATTCCGAACATTCCGGAACCTTTGTGCATTCCGGAACCTTGGTGCATTCCGGAACTCTGAATTCCAGAACCTTGGTGCATTCCGGAACTCTGAACATTCCGGAACCTTGGTGCATTCCGGAACTCTTAACATTCCGGAACCTTGGTGCATTCCGGAACTCTTAACATTCCGGAACCTTGGTGCATTCCGGAACTCTGAACATTCCGGAACCTTGGTGCATTCCGGAACTCTTAACATTCCGGAATATTGGTGCATTCCGGAACTCTTAACATTCCGGAACCTTGGTGCATTCCGGAACCTTGGTGCATTCCGGAACTCTGAACATTCCGGAACTCTGAACATTCCGGAACCTTTGTGCATTCCGGAACTCTGAACATTCCGGAACCTTGGTGCATTCCGGAACTCTGAACATTCCGGAACTCTGAACATTCCGGAACCTTTGTGCATTCCGGAACTCTGAACATTCCGGAACCTTGGTGCATTCCGGAACTCTGAACATTCCGGAACTCTGAACATTCCGGAACCTTGGTGCATTCCGGAACTCTGAACATTCCGGAACTCTGAACATTCCGGAACCTTGGTGCATTCCGGAACCTTGGTGCATTCCGGAACTCTGAACATTCCGGAATTCCGAACATTCCGGAACCTTGGTGCATTCTGGAACTCTGAAAGTTCCTGAATTCCGAACATTCCGGAACCTTGGTGCATTCCGGAACCTTGGTGCATTCCGGAACTCTGAACATTCCGGAACTCTGAACATTCCGGAGCCTTGGTGCATTCCGGAACCTTGGTGCATTCCGGAACTCTGAACAGTCCGGAACTTTGGTGCATTCCGGAACCTTGGTGCATTCCGGAACTCTGAACAGTCCGGAACTTTGGTGCATTCCGGAACCTTGGTGCATTCCAGAACACTTAACATTCCGGAACCTTGGTGCATTCCGGAACTCCAAACATTCCGGAACTGTGAACATTCCGGAATTCCGAACATTCCGGAACCTTGGTGCATTCCGGAACTCTTAACATTCCGGAACCTTGGTGCATTCCGGAACTCCAAACATTCCGGAACTCTGAACATTCCGGAACCTTGGTGCATTCCGGAACTCTGAACATTCCGGAACCTTGGTGCATTCCGGAACTCTTAACATTCCGGAACCTTGGTGCATTCCGGAACTCTGAACATTCCGGAACTCTGAACATTCCAGAACCTTGGTACATTCCGGAATTCCGAACATTCCGGAACCTTGGTGCATTCCGGAACTCTGAACATTCCGGAACCTTGGTGCATTCCGGAACTCTGAAGATTCCAGAACCTTGGTTCATTCCGGAATTCCGAACATTCCGGAACCTTGGTGCATTCCGGAACTCTGAACATTCCGGAACCTTGGTGCATTCCGGAACTCTGAAGATTCCAGAACCTTGGTTCATTCCGGAATTCCGAACATTCCGGAACCTTGGTGCATTCCGGAACCTTGGTGCATTCCGGAATTCTGAACATTCCGGAACCTTGGTGCATTCCGGAACTCTGAACGTTCCGGAATTCCGAACATTCCGGAACCTTGGTGCATTCTGGAACTCTGAAAGTTCCGGAATTCCGAACATTCCGGAACTTTGGTACATTCCGGAATTCCGAACATTCCGGAACCTTGGTACATTCCGGAATTCCGAACATTCCGGAACCTTGGTGCATTCCGGAACTCTGAACATTCCGGAACTCTGAACATTCCGGAATTCCGAACATTCCGGAACCTTGGTGCATTCCGGAACCTTGGTGCATTCCGGAATTCCGAACATTCCGGAACTTTGGTACATTCCGGAATTCCGAACATTCCGGAACCTTGGTACATTCCGGAATTCCGAACATTCCGGAACCTTGGTGCATTCCGGAATTCCGAACATTCCGGAACCTTGGTGCATTCCGGAATTCCGAACATTCCGGAACCTTGGTGCATTCCGGGACCTTGGTGCATTCCGGAACTCTGAACATTCCGGAGCCTTGGTGCATTCCGGAACCTTGGTGCATTCCGGAACTCTGAACAGTCCGGAACTTTGGTGCATTCCGGAACCTTGGTGCATTCCGGAACTTTGGTGCATTCCGGAACCTTGGTGCATTCCGGAACTCTGAACAGTCCGGAACTTTGGTGCATTCCGGAACCTTGGTGCATTCCAGAACACTTAACATTCCGGAACCTTGGTGCATTCCGGAACTCCAAACATTCCGGAACTCTGAACATTCCGGAACCTTGGTGCATTCCGGAACTCTGAACATTCCGGAATTCCGAACATTCCGGAACCTTGGTGCATTCCGGAAGTCTTAACATTCCGGAACCTTGGTGCATTCCGGAACTCCAAACATTCCGGAACTCTGAACATTCCGGAATTCCGAACATTCCGGAACCTTGGTGCATTCCGGAACTCTGAACATTCCGGAACCTTGGTGCATTCCGGAACTCTGAACATTCCGGAATTCCGAACATTCCGGAGCCTTGGTGCATTCCGGAACCTTGGTGCATTCCGGAACTCTGAACAGTCCGGAACTTTGGTGCATTCCGGAACCTTGATGCATTCCGGAACTCTGAACATTCCAGAACCTTGGTTCATTCCGGAACTCTGAACATTCCGGAATTCCGAACATTCCGGAACCTTGGTGCATTCCGGAACTCTGAACATTCCGGAACCTTGGTGCATTCCGGAACTCTGAACATTCCGGAATTCCGAACATTCCGGAACCTTGGTGCATTCCGGAACTCTGAACATTCCGGAATTCCGAACATTCCGGAGCCTTGGTGCATTCCGGAACCTTGGTGCATTCCGGAACTCTGAACAGTCCGGAACTTTGGTGCATTCCGGAACCTTGATGCATTCCGGAACTCTGAACATTCCAGAACCTTGGTTCATTCCGGAATTCCGAACATTCCGGAACCTTGGTGCATTCCGGAACTCTGAACATTCCGGAACCTTGGTGCATTCCGGAACCTTGGTGCATTCCGGAACTCTGAATTCCGGAACCTTGGTGCATTCCGGAACTCTGAACATTCCGGAATTCCGAACATTCCGGAACCTTGGTGCATTCCGGAAATCTGAACATTCCGGAATTCCGAACATTCCGGAACCTTGGTGCATTCCGGAACTCTGAACATTCCGGAATTCCGAACATTCCGGAGCCTTGGTGCATTCCGGAACCTTGGTGCATTCCGGAACTCTGAACATTCCGGAACCTTGGTGCATTCCGGAACTCTTAACATTCCGGAACCTTGGTGCATTCCGGAACTCTGAACATTCCGGAACTCTGAACATTCCAGAACCTTGGTACATTCCGGAATTCCGAACATTCCGGAATTCCGAACATTCCGGAACCTTGGTGCATTCCGGAACCTTGGTGCATTCCGGAACTCTGAATTCCGGAACCTTGGTGCATTCCGGAACTCTGAACATTCCGGAACCTTGGTACATTCCGGAATTCCGAACATTCCGGAACCTTGGTGCATTCCGGAACTCTGAACATTCCGGAACCTTGGTGCATTCCGGAACTCTGAAGATTCCAGAACCTTGGTTCATTCCGGAATTCCGAACATTCCGGAACCTTGGTGCATTCCGGAACCTTGGTGCATTCCGGAATTCTGAACATTCCGGAACCTTGGTGCATTCCGGAACTCTGAACGTTCCGGAATTCCGAACATTCCGGAACCTTGGTGCATTCTGGAACTCTGAAAGTTCCGGAATTCCGAACATTCCGGAACTTTGGTACATTCCGGAATTCCGAACATTCCGGAACCTTGGTACATTCCGGAATTCCGAACATTCCGGAACCTTGGTGCATTCCGGAACTCTGAACATTCCGGAACTCTGAACATTCCGGAATTCCGAACATTCCGGAACCTTGGTGCATTCCGGAACCTTGGTGCATTCCGGAATTCCGAACATTCCGGAACTTTGGTACATTCCGGAATTCCGAACATTCCGGAACCTTGGTACATTCCGGAATTCCGAACATTCCGGAACCTTGGTGCATTCCGGAATTCCGAACATTCCGGAACCTTGGTGCATTCCGGGACCTTGGTGCATTCCGGAACTCTGAACATTCCGGAGCCTTGGTGCATTCCGGAACCTTGGTGCATTCCGGAACTCTGAACAGTCCGGAACTTTGGTGCATTCCGGAACCTTGGTGCATTCCGGAACTTTGGTGCATTCCGGAACCTTGGTGCATTCCGGAACTCTGAACAGTCCGGAACTTTGGTGCATTCCGGAACCTTGGTGCATTCCAGAACACTTAACATTCCGGAACCTTGGTGCATTCCGGAACTCCAAACATTCCGGAACTCTGAACATTCCGGAACCTTGGTGCATTCCGGAACTCTGAACATTCCGGAATTCCGAACATTCCGGAACCTTGGTGCATTCCGGAACTCTTAACATTCCGGAACCTTGGTGCATTCCGGAACTCCAAACATTCCGGAACTCTGAACATTCCGGAATTCCGAACATTCCGGAACCTTGGTGCATTCCGGAACTCTGAACATTCCGGAACCTTGGTGCATTCCGGAACTCTGAACATTCCGGAATTCCGAACATTCCGGAGCCTTGGTGCATTCCGGAACCTTGGTGCATTCCGGAACTCTGAACAGTCCGGAACTTTGGTGCATTCCGGAACCTTGATGCATTCCGGAACTCTGAACATTCCAGAACCTTGGTTCATTCCGGAATTCCGAACATTCCGGAACCTTGGTGCATTCCGGAACTCTGAACATTCCGGAATTCCAAACATTCCGGAGCCTTGGTGCATTCCGGAACCTTGGTGCATTCCGGAACTCTGAACATTCCGGAACCTTGGTGCATTCCGGAACTCTTAACATTCCGGAACCTTGGTGCATTCCGGAACTCTGAACATTCCGGAATTCCGAACATTCCGGAACCTTGGTGCATTCCGGAACTCTGAACATTCCGGAATTCCGAACATTCCGGAAACTTGGTGCATTCCGGAACTCTGAACATTCCGGAATTCCGAACATTCCGGAACCTTGGTGCATTCCGGAACTCTGAACATTCCGGAATTCCGAACATTCCGGAACCTTGGTGCATTCCGGAACTCTGAACATTCCGGAATTCCGAACATTCCGGAACCTTGGTGCATTCCGGAACTCTGAACATTCCGGAATTCCGAACATTCCGGAACCTTGGTGCATTCCGGAACTCTGAACATTCCGGAATTCCGAACATTCCGGAACCTTGGTGCATTCCGGAACTCTGAACATTCCGGAATTCCGAACATTCCGGAACCTTGGTGCATTCCGGAACTCTGAACATTCCGGAATTCCGAACATTCCGGAACCTTGGTGCATTCCGGAACTCTGAACATTCCGGAATTCTGAACATTCCGGAGCCTTGGTGCATTCCGGAACCTTTGTGCATTCCGGAACCTTGGTGCATTCCGGAACTCTGAATTCCGGAACCTTGGTGCATTCCGGAATTCCGAACATTCCGGAACCTTGGTGCATTCCGGAACCTTGGTGCATTCCGGAACTCTGGACATTCCGGAATTCTGAACATTCCGGAACCTTGGTGCATTCCGGAACTCTTAACATTCCGGAACCTTGGTGCATTCCGGAACTCCAAACATTCCGGAACTCTGAACATTCCGGAATTCCGAACATTCCGGAACCTTGGTGCATTCCGGAACTCTGAATTCCGGAACCTTGGTGCATTCCGGAATTCCGAACATTCCGGAACCTTGGTACATTCCGGAATTCCGAACATTCCGGAACCTTTGTGCATTCCGGAACCTTGGTGCATTCCGGAACTCTGAATTCCAGAACCTTGGTGCATTCCGGAACTCTGAACATTCCGGAACCTTGGTGCATTCCGGAACTCTTAACATTCCGGAACCTTGGTGCATTCCGGAACTCTTAACATTCCGGAACCTTGGTGCATTCCGGAACTCTGAACATTCCGGAACCTTGGTGCATTCCGGAACTCTTAACATTCCGGAATATTGGTGCATTCCGGAACTCTTAACATTCCGGAACCTTGGTGCATTCTGGAACCTTGGTGCATTCCGAAACTCTGAACATTCCGGAACTCTGAACATTCCGGAACCTTGGTGCATTCCGGAACTCTGAACATTCCGGAACCTTGGTGCATTCCGGAACTCTGAACATTCCGGAACTCTGAACATTCCGGAACCTTTGTGCATTCCGGAACTCTGAACATTCCGGAACCTTGGTGCATTCCGGAACTCTTAACATTCCGGAACCTTGGTGCATTCCGGAACTCTGAACATTCCGGAATTCCGAACATTCCGGAACCTTGGTGCATTCCGGAACTCTGAACATTCCGGAATTCCGAACATTCCGGAAACTTGGTGCATTCCGGAACTCTGAACATTCCGGAATTCCGAACATGCCGGAACCTTGGTGCATTCCGGAACTCTGAACATTCCGGAATTCCGAACATTCCGGAACCTTGGTGCATTCCGGAACTCTGAACATTCCGGAATTCCGAACATTCCGGAACCTTGGTGCATTCCGGAACTCTGAACATTCCGGAATTCCGAACATTCCGGAGCCTTGGTGCATTCCGGAACCTTTGTGCATTCCGGAACCTTGGTGCATTCCGGAACTCTGAATTCCGGAACCTTGGTGCATTCCGGAATTCCGAACATTCCGGAACCTTGGTGCATTCCGGAACCTTGGTGCATTCCGGAACTCTGGACATTCCGGAATTCTGAACATTCCGGAACCTTGGTGCATTCCGGAATTCCGAACATTCCGGAACCTTGGTGCATTCCGGAACCTTGGTGCATTCCGGAACTCTGGACATTCCGGAATTCTGAACATTCCGGAACCTTGGTGCATTCCGGAACTCTTAACATTCCGGAACCTTGGTGCATTCCGGAACTCCAAACATTCCGGAACTCTGAACATTCCGGAATTCCGAACATTCCGGAACCTTGGTGCATTCCGGAACTCTGAACATTCTGGAATTCCGAACATTCCCGAACCTTGGTGCATTCCGGAACTCTGAATTCCGGAACCTTGGTGCATTCCGGAATTCCGAACATTCCGGAACCTTGGTACATTCCGGAATTCCGAACATTCCGGAACCTTTGTGCATTCCGGAACCTTGGTGCATTCCGGAACTCTGAATTCCAGAACCTTGGTGCATTCCGGAACTCTGAACATTCCGGAACCTTGGTGCATTCCGGAACTCTTAACATTCCGGAACCTTGGTGCATTCCGGAACTCTTAACATTCCGGAACCTTGGTGCATTCCGGAACTCTGAACATTCCGGAACCTTGGTGCATTCCGGAACTCTTAACATTCCGGAATATTGGTGCATTCCGGAACTCTTAACATTCCGGAACCTTGGTGCATTCCGGAACCTTGGTGCATTCCGGAACTCTGAACATTCCGGAACTCTGAACATTCCGGAACCTTTGTGCATTCCGGAACTCTGAACATTCCGGAACCTTGGTGCATTCCGGAACTCTGAACATTCCGGAACTCTGAACATTCCGGAACCTTTATGCATTCCGGAACTCTGAACATTCCGGAACCTTGGTGCATTCCGGAACTCTGAACATTCCGGAACTCTGAACATTCCGGAACCTTGGTGCATTCCGGAACTCTGAACATTCCGGAACTCTGAACATTCCGGAACCTTGGTGCATTCCAGAACCTTGGTGCATTCCGGAACTCTGAACATTCCGGAATTCCGAACATTCCGGAACCTTGGTGCATTCTGGAACTCTGAAAGTTTCCGGAATTCCGAACATTCCGGAACCTTGGTGCATTCCGGAACCTTGGTGCATTCCGGAACTCTGAACATTCCGGAACTCTGAACATTCCGGAGCCTTGGTGCATTCCGGAACCTTGGTGCATTCCGGAACTCTGAACAGTCCGGAACTTTGGTGCATTCCGGAACCTTGGTGCATTCCGGAACTCTGAACAGTCCGGAACTTTGGTGCATTCCGGAACCTTGGTGCATTCCAGAACACTTAACATTCCGGAACCTTGGTGCATTCCGGAACTCCAAACATTCCGGAACTGTGAACATTCCGGAATTCCGAACATTCCGGAACCTTGGTGCATTCCGGAACTCTTAACATTCCGGAACCTTGGTGCATTCCGGAACTCCAAACATTCCGGAACTCTGAACATTCCGGAACCTTGGTGCATTCCGGAACTCTGAACATTCCGGAATTCCGAACATTCCGGAACCTTGGTGCATTCCGGAACTCTGAACATTCCGGAATTCCGAACATTCCGGAGCCTTGGTGCATTCCGGAACCTTGGTGCATTCCGGAACTCTGAACATTCCGGAATTCCGAACATTCCGGAGCCTTGGTGCATTCCGGAACCTTTGTGCATTCCGGAACCTTGGTGCATTCCGGAACTCTGAATTCCGGAACCTTGGTGCATTCCGGAATTCCGAACATTCCGGAACCTTGGTGCATTCCGGAACCTTGGTGCATTCCGGAACTCTGGACATTCCGGAATTCTGAACATTCCGGAACCTTGGTGCATTCCGGAACTCTTAACATTCCGGAACCTTGGTGCATTCCGGAACTCCAAACATTCCGGAACTCTGAACATTCCGGAATTCCGAACATTCCGGAACCTTGGTGCATTCCGGAACTCTGAACATTCCGGAATTCCGAACATTCCGGAGCCTTGGTGCATTCCGGAACCTTTGTGCATTCCGGAACCTTGGTGCATTCCGGAACTCTGAATTCCGGAACCTTGGTGCATTCCGGAATTCCGAACATTCCGGAACCTTGGTACATTCCGGAATTCCGAACATTCCGGAACCTTTGTGCATTCCGGAACCTTGGTGCATTCCGGAACTCTGAATTCCAGAACCTTGGTGCATTCCGGAACTCTGAACATTCCGGAACCTTGGTGCATTCCGGAACTCTTAACATTCCGGAACCTTGGTGCATTCCGGAACTCTTAACATTCCGGAACCTTGGTGCATTCCGGAACCTTGGTGCATTCCGGAACTCTGAACATTCCGGAACTCTGAACATTCCGGAACCTTTGTGCATTCCGGAACTCTGAACATCCCGGAACCTTGGTGCATTCCGGAACTCTGAACATTCCGGAACTCTGAACATTCCGGAACCTTTGTGCATTCCGGAACTCTGAACATCCCGGAACCTTGGTGCATTCCGGAACTCTGAACATTCCGGAATTCCGAACATTCCGGAACCTTGGTGCATTCCGGAACTCTGAACATTCCGGAATTCCGAACATTCCTTAGCCTTGGTGCATTCCGGAACCTTGGTGCATTCCGGAACTCTGAACAGTCCGGAACTTTGGTGCATTCCGGAACCTTGATGCATTCCGGAACTCTGAACATTCCAGAACCTTGGTTCATTCCGGAATTCCGAACATTCCGGAACCTTGGTGCATTCCGGAACTCTGAACATTCCGGAACCTTGGTGCATTCCGGAACCTTGGTGCATTCCGGAACTCTTAACATTCCGGAACCTTGGTGCATTCCGGAACTCTGAACATTCCGGAATTCCGAACATTCCGGAACCTTGGTGCATTCCGGAACTCTGAACATTCCGGAATTCCGAACATTCCGGAACCTTGGTGCATTCCGGAACTCTGAACATTCCGGAATTCCGAAAATTCCGGAACCTTGGTGCATTCCGGAACTCTGAACATTCCGGAATTCCGAACATTCCGGAGCCTTGGTGCATTCCGGAACCTTGGTGCATTCCGGAACTCTGAACAGTCCGGAACTTTGGTGCATTCCGGAACCTTGATGCATTCCGGAACTCTGAAGATTCCAGAACCTTGGTTCATTCCGGAATTCCGAACATTCCGGAACCTTGGTGCATTCCGGAACTCTGAACATTCCGGAATTCCGAACATTCCGGAGCCTTGGTGCATTCCGGAACCTTGGTGCATTCCGGAACTCTGAACATTCCGGAACCTTGGTGCATTCCGGAACTCTTAACATTCCGGAACCTTGGTGCATTCCGGAACTCTGAACATTCCGGAACTCTGAACATTCCAGAACCTTGGTACATTCCGGAATTCCGAACATTCCGGAATTCCGAACATTCCGGAACCTTGGTGCATTCCGGAACCTTGGTGCATTCCGGAACTCTGAATTCCGGAACCTTGGTGCATTCCGGAACTCTGAACATTCCGGAATTCCGAACATTCCGGAGCCTTGGTGCATTCCGGAACTCTGAACATTCCGGAATTCCGAACATTCCGGAACCTTGGTGCATTCCGGAACTCTGAACATTCCGGAATTCCGAACATTCCGGAACCTTGGTGCATTCCGGAACTCTGAACATTCCGGAACCTTGGTGCATTCCGGAACTCTTAACATTCCGGAACCTTGGTGCATTCCGGATCTCTGAACATTCCGGAATTCCGAACATTCCGGAACCTTGGTGCATTCCGGAACTCTGAACATTCTGGAATTCCGAACATTCCGGAAACTTGGTGCATTCCGGAACTCTGAACATTCCGGAATTCCGAACATTCCGGAACCTTGGTGCATTCCGGAACTCTGAACATTCCGGAATTCCGAACATTCCGGAACCTTGGTGCATTCCGGAACTCTGAACATTCCGGAATTCCGAACATTCCTTAGCCTTGGTGCATTCCGGAACCTTGGTGCATTCCGGAACTCTGAACAGTCCGGAACTTTGGTGCATTCCGGAACCTTGATGCATTCCGGAACTCTGAACATTCCAGAACCTTGGTTCATTCCGGAATTCCGAACATTCCGGAACCTTGGTGCATTCCGGAACTCTGAACATTCCGGAACCTTGGTGCATTCCGGAACCTTGGTGCATTCCGGAACTCTTAACATTCCGGAACCTTGGTGCATTCCGGAACTCTGAACATTCCGGAATTCCGAACATTCCGGAACCTTGGTGCATTCCGGAACTCTGAACATTCCGGAATTCCGAACATTCCGGAACCTTGGTGCATTCCGGAACTCTGAACATTCCGGAATTCCGAAAATTCCGGAACCTTGGTGCATTCCGGAACTCTGAACATTCCGGAATTCCGAACATTCCGGAGCCTTGGTGCATTCCGGAACCTTGGTGCATTCCGGAACTCTGAACAGTCCGGAACTTTGGTGCATTCCGGAACCTTGATGCATTCCGGAACTCTGAAGATTCCAGAACCTTGGTTCATTCCGGAATTCCGAACATTCCGGAACCTTGGTGCATTCCGGAACTCTGAACATTCCGGAATTCCGAACATTCCGGAGCCTTGGTGCATTCCGGAACCTTGGTGCATTCCGGAACTCTGAACATTCCGGAACCTTGGTGCATTCCGGAACTCTTAACATTCCGGAACCTTGGTGCATTCCGGAACTCTGAACATTCCGGAACTCTGAACATTCCAGAACCTTGGTACATTCCGGAATTCCGAACATTCCGGAATTCCGAACATTCCGGAACCTTGGTGCATTCCGGAACCTTGGTGCATTCCGGAACTCTGAATTCCGGAACCTTGGTGCATTCCGGAACTCTGAACATTCCGGAATTCCGAACATTCCGGAGCCTTGGTGCATTCCGGAACTCTGAACATTCCGGAATTCCGAACATTCCGGAACCTTGGTGCATTCCGGAACTCTGAACATTCCGGAATTCCGAACATTCCGGAACCTTGGTGCATTCCGGAACTCTGAACATTCCGGAACCTTGGTGCATTCCGGAACTCTTAACATTCCGGAACCTTGGTGCATTCCGGATCTCTGAACATTCCGGAATTCCGAACATTCCGGAACCTTGGTGCATTCCGGAACTCTGAACATTCTGGAATTCCGAACATTCCGGAAACTTGGTGCATTCCGGAACTCTGAACATTCCGGAATTCCGAACATTCCGGAACCTTGGTGCATTCCGGAACTCTGAACATTCCGGAATTCCGAACATTCCGGAACCTTGGTGCATTCCGGAACTCTGAACATTCCGGAATTCCGAACATTCCGGAACCTTGGTGCATTCCGGAACTCTGAACATTCCGGAATTCCGAACATTCCGGAGCCTTGGTGCATTCCGTAACCTTTGTGCATTCCGGAACCTTGGTGCATTCCGGAACTCTGAATTCCGGAACCTTGGTGCATTCCGGAATTCCGAACATTCCGGAACCTTGGTGCATTCCGGAACCTTGGTGCATTCCGGAACTCTGGACATTCCGGAATTCTGAACATTCCGGAACCTTGGTGCATTCCGGAACTCTTAACATTCCGGAACCTTGGTGCATTCCGGAACTCCAAACATTCCGGAACTCTGAACATTCCGGAATTCCGAACATTCCGGAACCTTGGTGCATTCCGGAACTCTGAACATTCTGGAATTCCGAACATTCCCGAACCTTGGTGCATTCCGGAACTCTGAATTCCGGAACCTTGGTGCATTCCGGAATTCCGAACATTCCGGAACCTTGGTACATTCCGGAATTCCGAACATTCCGGAACCTTTGTGCATTCCGGAACCTTGGTGCATTCCGGAACTCTGAATTCCAGAACCTTGGTGCATTCCGGAACTCTGAACATTCCGGAACCTTGGTGCATTCCGGAACTCTTAACATTCCGGAACCTTGGTGCATTCCGGAACTCTTAACATTCCGGAACCTTGGTGCATTCCGGAACTCTGAACATTCCGGAACCTTGGTGCATTCCGGAACTCTTAACATTCCGGAATATTGGTGCATTCCGGAACTCTTAACATTCCGGAACCTTGGTGCATTCCGGAACCTTGGTGCATTCCGGAACTCTGAACATTCCGGAACTCTGAACATTCCGGAACCTTTGTGCATTCCGGAACTCTGAACATTCCGGAACCTTGGTGCATTCCGGAACTCTGAACATTCCGGAACTCTGAACATTCCGGAACCTTTGTGCATTCCGGAACTCTGAACATTCCGGAACCTTGGTGCATTCCGGAACTCTGAACATTCCGGAACTCTGAACATTCCGGAACCTTGGTGCATTCCGGAACTCTGAACATTCCGGAACTCTGAACATTCCGGAACCTTGGTGCATTCCGGAACCTTGGTGCATTCCGGAACTCTGAACATTCCGGAATTCCGAACATTCCGGAACCTTGGTGCATTCTGGAACTCTGAAAGTTCCGGAATTCCGAACATTCCGGAACCTTGGTGCATTCCGGAACCTTGGTGCATTCCGGAACTCTGAACATTCCGGACCTCTGAACATTCCGGAATTCCGAACAGTCCGGAACCTTGGTGCATTATGGAACCTTGGTGCATTCCGGAACTCTGAATTCCGGAACCTTGGTGCATTCCGGAACTCTGAACATTCCGGAACTCTGAACATTCCGGAGCCTTGGTGCATTCCGGAACTCTGAACATTCCGGAATTCCGAACATTCCGGAAACTTGGTGCATTCCGGAACTCTGAACATTCCGGAATTCCGAACATGCCGGAACCTTGGTGCATTCCGGAACTCTGAACATTCCGGAATTCCGAACATTCCGGAACCTTGGTGCATTCCGGAACTCTGAACATTCCGGAATTCCGAACATTCCGGAACCTTGGTGCATTCCGGAACTCTGAACATTCCGGAATTCCGAACATTCCGGAACCTTGGTGCATTCCGGAACTCTGAACATTCCGGAATTCCGAACATTCCGGAACCTTGGTGCATTCCGGAACTCTGAACATTCCGGAATTCCGAACATTCCGGAACCTTGGTGCATTCCGGAACTCTGAACATTCCGGAATTCCGAACATTCCGGAACCTTGGTGCATTCCGGAACTCTGAACATTCCGGAATTCCGAACATTCCGGAGCCTTGGTGCATTCCGGAACCTTTGTGCATTCCGGAACCTTGGTGCATTCCGGAACTCTGAATTCCGGAACCTTGGTGCATTCCGGAATTCCGAACATTCCGGAACCTTGGTGCATTCCGGAACCTTGGTGCATTCCGGAACTCTGGACATTCCGGAATTCTGAACATTCCGGAACCTTGGTGCATTCCGGAATTCCGAACATTCCGGAACCTTGGTGCATTCCGGAACCTTGGTGCATTCCGGAACTCTGGACATTCCGGAATTCTGAACATTCCGGAACCTTGGTGCATTCCGGAACTCTTAACATTCCGGAACCTTGGTGCATTCCGGAACTCCAAACATTCCGGAACTCTGAACATTCCGGAATTCCGAACATTCCGGAACCTTGGTGCATTCCGGAACTCTGAACATTCTGGAATTCCGAACATTCCCGAACCTTGGTGCATTCCGGAACTCTGAATTCCGGAACCTTGGTGCATTCCGGAATTCCGAACATTCCGGAACCTTGGTACATTCCGGAATTCCGAACATTCCGGAACCTTTGTGCATTCCGGAACCTTGGTGCATTCCGGAACTCTGAATTCCAGAACCTTGGTGCATTCCGGAACTCTGAACATTCCGGAACCTTGGTGCATTCCGGAACTCTTAACATTCCGGAACCTTGGTGCATTCCGGAACTCTTAACATTCCGGAACCTTGGTGCATTCCGGAACTCTGAACATTCCGGAACCTTGGTGCATTCCGGAACTCTTAACATTCCGGAATATTGGTGCATTCCGGAACTCTTAACATTCCGGAACCTTGGTGCATTCCGGAACCTTGGTGCATTCCGGAACTCTGAACATTCCGGAACTCTGAACATTCCGGAACCTTTGTGCATTCCGGAACTCTGAACATTCCGGAACCTTGGTGCATTCCGGAACTCTGAACATTCCGGAACTCTGAACATTCCGGAACCTTTGTGCATTCCGGAACTCTGAACATTCCGGAACCTTGGTGCATTCCGGAACTCTGAACATTCCGGAACTCTGAACATTCCGGAACCTTGGTGCATTCCGGAACTCTGAACATTCCGGAACTCTGAACATTCCGGAACCTTGGTGCATTCCGGAACCTTGGTGCATTCCGGAACTCTGAACATTCCGGAATTCCGAACATTCCGGAACCTTGGTGCATTCTGGAACTCTGAAAGTTCCGGAATTCCGAACATTCCGGAACCTTGGTGCATTCCGGAACCTTGGTGCATTCCGGAACTCTGAACATTCCGGAACTCTGAACATTCCGGAGCCTTGGTGCATTCCGGAACCTTGGTGCATTCCGGAACTCTGAACAGTCCGGAACTTTGGTGCATTCCGGAACCTTGGTGCATTCCGGAACTCTGAACAGTCCGGAACTTTGGTGCATTCCGGAACCTTGGTGCATTCCAGAACACTTAACATTCCGGAACCTTGGTGCATTCCGGAACTCCAAACATTCCGGAACTGTGAACATTCCGGAATTCCGAACATTCCGGAACCTTGGTGCATTCCGGAACTCTTAACATTCCGGAACCTTGGTGCATTCCGGAACTCCAAACATTCCGGAACTCTGAACATTCCGGAACCTTGGTGCATTCCGGAACTCTGAACATTCCGGAATTCCGAACATTCCGGAACCTTGGTGCATTCCGGAACTCTGAACATTCCGGAATTCCGAACATTCCGGAGCCTTGGTGCATTCCGGAACCTTGGTGCATTCCGGAACTCTGAATTCCGGAACCTTGGTGCATTCCGGAATTCCGAACATTCCGGAACCTTGGTGCATTCCGGAACTCTTAACATTCCGGAACCTTGGTGCATTCCGGAACTCTGAACATTCCGGAACCTTGGTGCATTCCGGAACTCTTAACATTCCGGAATATTGGTGCATTCCGGAACTCTTAACATTCCGGAACCTTGGTGCATTCCGGAACCTTGGTGCATTCCGGAACTCTGAACATTCCGGAACTCTGAACATTCCGGAACCTTTGTGCATTCCGGAACTCTGAACATTCCGGAACCTTGGTGCATTCCGGAACTCTGAACATTCCGGAACTCTGAACATTCCGGAACCTTTGTGCATTCCGGAACTCTGAACATTCCGGAACCTTGGTGCATTCCGGAACTCTGAACATTCCGGAACTCTGAACATTCCGGAACCTTGGTGCATTCCGGAACTCTGAACATTCCGGAACTCTGAACATTCCGGAACCTTGGTGCATTCCGGAACCTTGATGCATTCCGGAATTCTGAACATTCCGGAACCTTGGTGCATTCCGGAACTCTGAACATTCCGGAATTCCGAACATTCCGGAACCTTGGTGCATTCTGGAACTCTGAAAGTTCCGGAATTCCGAACATTCCGGAACCTTGGTGCATTCCGGAACCTTGGTGCATTCCGGAACTCTGAACATTCCGGACCTCTGAACATTCCGGAATTCCGAACAGTCCGGAACCTTGGTGCATTATGGAACCTTGGTGCATTCCGGAACTCTGAATTCCGGAACCTTGGTGCATTCCGGAACTCTGAACATTCCGGAACTCTGAACATTCCGGAGCCTTGGTGCATTCCGGAACCTTGGTGCATTCCGGAACTCTGAACAGTCCGGAACTTTGGTGCATTCCGGAACCTTGGTGCATTCCGGAACTCTGAACAGTCCGGAACTTTGGTGCATTCCGGAACCTTGGTGCATTCCAGAACACTTAACATTCCGGAACCTTGGTGCATTCCGGAACTCCAAACATTCCGGAACTGTGAACATTCCGGAATTCCGAACATTCCGGAACCTTGGTGCATTCCGGAACTCTTAACATTCCGGAACCTTGGTGCATTCCGGAACTCCAAACATTCCGGAACTCTGAACATTCCGGAACCTTGGTGCATTCCGGAACTCTGAACATTCCGGAATTCCGAACATTCCGGAACCTTGGTGCATTCCGGAACTCTGAACATTCCGGAATTCCGAACATTCCGGAGCCTTGGTGCATTCCGGAACCTTGGTGCATTCCGGAACTCTGAATTCCGGAACCTTGGTGCATTCCGGAATTCCGAACATTCCGGAACCTTGGTGCATTCCAGAACCTTGGTGCATTCCGGAACTCTGAACATTCCGGAACCTTGGTGCATTCCGGAACTCTTAACATTCCGGAACCTTGGTGCATTCCGGAACTCTTAACATTCCGGAACCTTGGTGCATTCCGGAACTCTGAACATTCCGGAACCTTGGTGCATTCCGGAACTCTTAACATTCCGGAATATTGGTGCATTCCGGAACTCTTAACATTCCGGAACCTTGGTGCATTCCGGAACCTTGGTGCATTCCGGAACTCTGAACATTCCGGAACTCTGAACATTCCGGAACCTTTGTGCATTCCGGAACTCTGAACATTCCGGAACCTTGGTGCATTCCGGAACTCTGAACATTCCGGAACTCTGAACATTCCGGAACCTTTGTGCATTCCGGAACTCTGAACATTCCGGAACCTTGGTGCATTCCGGAACTCTGAACATTCCGGAACTCTGAACATTCCGGAACCTTGGTGCATTCCGGAACTCTGAACATTCCGGAATTCCGAACATTCCGGAACCTTGGTGCATTCTGGAACTCTGAAAGTTCCGGAATTCCGAACATTCCGGAACCTTGGTGCATTCCGGAACCTTGGTGCATTCCGGAACTCTGAACATTCCGGACCTCTGAACATTCCGGAATTCCGAACAGTCCGGAACCTTGGTGCATTATGGAACCTTGGTGCATTCCGGAACTCTGAATTCCGGAACCTTGGTGCATTCCGGAACTCTGAACATTCCGGAACTCTGAACATTCCGGAGCCTTGGTGCATTCCGGAACCTTGGTGCATTCCGGAACTCTGAACAGTCCGGAACTTTGGTGCATTCCGGAACCTTGGTGCATTCCGGAACTCTGAACAGTCCGGAACTTTGGTGCATTCCGGAACCTTGGTGCATTCCAGAACACTTAACATTCCGGAACCTTGGTGCATTCCGGAACTCCAAACATTCCGGAACTGTGAACATTCCGGAATTCCGAACATTCCGGAACCTTGGTGCATTCCGGAACTCTTAACATTCCGGAACCTTGGTGCATTCCGGAACTCCAAACATTCCGGAACTCTGAACATTCCGGAACCTTGGTGCATTCCGGAACTCTGAACATTCCGGAATTCCGAACATTCCGGAACCTTGGTGCATTCCGGAACTCTGAACATTCCGGAATTCCGAACATTCCGGAGCCTTGGTGCATTCCGGAACCTTGGTGCATTCCGGAACTCTGAATTCCGGAACCTTGGTGCATTCCGGAATTCCGAACATTCCGGAACCTTGGTGCATTCCGGAACCTTGGTGCATTCCGGAACTCTGGACATTCCGGAATTCTGAACATTCCGGAACCTTGGTGCATTCCGGAACTCTTAACATTCCGGAACCTTGGTGCATTCCGGAACTCCAAACATTCCGGAACTCTGAACATTCCGGAATTCCGAACATTCCGGAACCTTGGTGCATTCCGGAACTCTGAACATTCCGGAATTCCGAACATTCCGGAGCCTTGGTGCATTCCGGAACCTTTGTGCATTCCGGAACCTTGGTGCATTCCGGAACTCTGAATTCCGGAACCTTGGTGCATTCCGGAATTCCGAACATTCCGGAACCTTGGTACATTCCGGAATTCCGAACATTCCGGAACCTTTGTGCATTCCGGAACCTTGGTGCATTCCGGAACTCTGAATTCCAGAACCTTGGTGCATTCCGGAACTCTGAACATTCCGGAACCTTGGTGCATTCCGGAACTCTTAACATTCCAGAACCTTGGTGCATTCCGGAACTCTTAACATTCCGGAACCTTGGTGCATTCCGGAACCTTGGTGCATTCCGGAACTCTGAACATTCCGGAACTCTGAACATTCCGGAACCTTGGTGCATTCCGGAACTCTGAAAGTTCCGGAATTCCGAACATTCCGGAACCTTGGTGCATTCTGGAACTCTGAAAGTTCCGGAATTCCGAACATTCCGGAACTTTGGTACATTCCGGAATTCCGAACATTCCGGAACCTTGGTACATTCCGGAATTCCGAACATTCCGGAACCTTGGTGCATTCCGGAACTCTGAACATTCCGGAACTCTGAACATTCCGGAATTCCGAACATTCCGGAACCTTGGTGCATTCCGGAACCTTGGTGCATTCCGGAATTCCGAACATTCCGGAACTTTGGTACATTCCGGAATTCCGAACATTCCGGAACCTTGGTGCATTCCGGAATTCCGAACATTCCGGAACCTTGG
Source organism: Astatotilapia calliptera (assembly GCF_964374335.1). Classification (NCBI taxonomy): domain Eukaryota; kingdom Metazoa; phylum Chordata; class Actinopteri; order Cichliformes; family Cichlidae; genus Astatotilapia; species Astatotilapia calliptera. The sequence goes on along the minus strand of NC_137432.1, from coordinate 89,869 downwards.
TGCATTCCGGGACCTTGGTGCATTCCGGAACTCTGAACATTCCGGAACCTTTGTGCATTCCGGAACCTTGGTGCATTCCGGAATTCTGAACATTCCGGAATTCCGAACATTCCGGAGCCTTGGTGCATTCCGGAACCTTGGTGCATTCCGGAACTCTGAACAGTCCGGAACTTTGGTGCATTCCGGAACCTTGGTGCATTCCGGAACTCTGAACAGTCCGGAACTTTGGTGCATTCCGGAACCTTGGTGCATTCCAGAACACTTAACATTCCGGAACCTTGGTGCATTCCGGAACTCCAAACATTCCGGAACTCTGAACATTCCGGAACCTTGGTGCATTCCGGAACTCTGAACATTCCGGAATTCCGAACATTCCGGAACCTTGGTGCATTCCGGAACTCTTAACATTCCGGAACCTTGGTGCATTCCGGAACTCCAAACATTCCGGAACTCTGAACATTCCGGAATTCCGAACATTCCGGAACCTTGGTGCATTCCGGAACTCTGAACATTCCGGAACCTTGGTGCATTCCGGAACTCTGAACATTCCGGAATTCCGAACATTCCGGAACCTTGGTGCATTCCGGAACTCTGAACATTCCGGAATTCCGAACATTCCGGAGCCTTGGTGCATTCCGGAACCTTGGTGCATTCCGGAACTCTGAACAGTCCGGAACTTTGGTGCATTCCGGAACCTTGATGCATTCCGGAACTCTGAACATTCCAGAACCTTGGTTCATTCCGGAATTCCGAACATTCCGGAACCTTGGTGCATTCCGGAACTCTGAACATTCCGGAATTCCGAACATTCCGGAGCCTTGGTGCATTCCGGAACCTTGGTGCATTCCGGAACTCTGAACATTCCGGAACCTTGGTGCATTCCGGAACTCTTAACATTCCGGAACCTTGGTGCATTCCGAACTCTGAACATTCCGGAATTCCGAACATTCCGGAACCTTGGTGCATTCCGGAACTCTGAACATTCCGGAATTCCGAACATTCCGGAACCTTGGTGCATTCCGGAACCTTGGTGCATTCCGGAACTCTGGACATTCCGGAATTCTGAACATTCCGGAACCTTGGTGCATTCCGGAACTCTTAACATTCCGGAACCTTGGTGCATTCCGGAACTCCAAACATTCCGGAACTCTGAACATTCCGGAATTCCGAACATTCCGGAACCTTGGTGCATTCCGGAACTCTGAACATTCCGGAATTCCGAACATTCCGGAGCCTTGGTGCATTCCGGAACCTTTGTGCATTCCGGAACCTTGGTGCATTCCGGAACTCTGAATTCCGGAACCTTGGTGCATTCCGGAATTCCGAACATTCCGGAACCTTGGTACATTCCGGAATTCCGAACATTCCGGAACCTTTGTGCATTCCGGAACCTTGGTGCATTCCGGAACTCTGAATTCCAGAACCTTGGTGAATTCCGGAACTCTGAACATTCCGGAACCTTGGTGCATTCCGGAACTCTTAACATTCCGGAACCTTGGTGCATTCCGGAACTCTTAACATTCCGGAACCTTGGTGCATTCCGGAACCTTGGTGCATTCCGGAACTCTGAACATTCCGGAACTCTGAACATTCCGGAACCTTTGTGCATTCCGGAACTCTTAACATTCCGGAACCTTGGTGCATTCCGGAACTCTTAACATTCCGGAACCTTGGTGCATTCCGGAACCTTGGTGCATTCCGGAACTCTGAACATTCCGGAACTCTGAACATTCCGGAACCTTTGTGCATTCCGGAACTCTGAACATTCCGGAACCTTGGTGCATTCCGGAACTCTGAACATTCCGGAACTCTGAACATTCCGGAACCTTGGTGCATTCCGGAACTCTGAACATTCCGGAATTCCGAACATTCCGGAACCTTGGTGCATTCCGGAACTCTGAACATTCCGGAATTCCGAACATTCCGGAGCCTTGGTGCATTCCAGAACCTTGGTGCATTCCGGAACTCTGAACAGTCCGGAACTTTGGTGCATTCCGGAACCTTGATGCATTCCGGAACTCTGAACATTCCAGAACCTTGGTTCATTCCGGAATTCCGAACATTCCGGAACCTTGGTGCATTCCGGAACCCTGAACATTCCGGAATTCCGAACATTCCGGAGCCTTGGTGCATTCCGGAACCTTGGTGCATTCCGGAACTCTGAACATTCCGGAACCTTGGTGCATTCCGGAACCTTGGTGCATTCCGGAACTCTTAACATTCCGGAACCTTGGTGCATTCCGGAACTCTGAACATTCCGGAATTCCGAACATTCCGGAACCTTGGTGCATTCCGGAACTCTGAACATTCCGGAATTCCGAACATTCCGGAACCTTGGTGCATTCCGGAACTCTTAACATTCCGGAATATTGGTGCATTCCGGAACTCTTAACATTCCGGAACCTTGGTGCATTCCGGAACCTTGGTGCATTCCGGAACTCTGAACATTCCGGAACTCTGAACATTCCGGAACCTTGGTGCATTCCGGAACTCTGAACATTCCGGAACCTTGGTGCATTCCGGAACTCTGAACATTCCGGAACTCTGAACATTCCGGAACCTTTGTGCATTCCGGAACTCTTAACATTCCGGAACCTTGGTGCATTCCGGAACTCTGAACATTCCGGAATTCCGAACATTCCGGAACCTTGGTGCATTCCGGAACTCTGAACATTCCGGAATTCCGAACATTCCGGAAACTTGGTGCATTCCGGAACTCTGAACATTCCGGAATTCCGAACATTCCGGAACCTTGGTGCATTCCGGAACTCTGAACATTCCGGAATTCCGAACATTCCGGAACCTTGGTGCATTCCGGAACTCTGAACATTCCGGAATTCCGAACATTCCGGAACCTTGGTGCATTCCGGAACTCTGAACATTCCGGAATTCCGAACATTCCGGAACCTTGGTGGATTCCGGAACTCTGAACATTCCGGAATTCCGAACATTCCGGAACCTTGGTGCATTCCGGAACTCTGAACATTCCGGAATTCCGAACATTCCGGAACCTTGGTGCATTCCGGAACTCTGAACATTCCGGAATTCCGAACATTCCGGAACCTTGGTGCATTCCGGAACTCTGAACATTCCGGAATTCCGAACATTCCGGAGCCTTGGTGCATTCCGGAACCTTGGTGCATTCCGGAACTCTGGACATTCCGGAATTCTGAACATTCCGGAACCTTGGTGCATTCCGGAATTCCGAACATTCCGGAACCTTGGTGCATTCCGGAACCTTGGTGCATTCTGGAACTCTGGACATTCCGGAATTCTGAACATTCCGGAACCTTGGTGCATTCCGGAACTCTTAACATTCCGGAACCTTGGTGCATTCCGGAACTCCAAACATTCCGGAACTCTGAACATTCCGGAATTCCGAACATTCCGGAACCTTGGTGCATTCCGGAACTCTGAACATTCTGGAATTCCGAACATTCCCGAACCTTGGTGCATTCCGGAACTCTGAATTCCGGAACCTTGGTGCATTCCGGAATTCCGAACATTCCGGAACCTTGGTACATTCCGGAATTCCGAACATTCCGGAACCTTTGTGCATTCCGGAACCTTGGTGCATTCCGGAACTCTGAATTCCAGAACCTTGGTGCATTCCGGAACTCTGAACATTCCGGAACCTTGGTGCATTCCGGAACTCTTAACATTCCGGAACCTTGGTGCATTCCGGAACTCTTAACATTCCGGAACCTTGGTGCATTCCGGAACTCTGAACATTCCGGAACCTTGGTGCATTCCGGAACTCTGAACATTCCGGAATATTGGTGCATTCCGGAACTCTTAACATTCCGGAACCTTGGTGCATTCCGGAACCTTGGTGCATTCCGGAACTCTGAACATTCCGGAACTCTGAACATTCCGGAACCTTTGTGCATTCCGGAACTCTGAACATTCCGGAACCTTGGTGCATTCCGGAACTCTGAACATTCCGGAACTCTGAACATTCCGGAACCTTTGTGCATTCCGGAACTCTGAACATTCCGGAACCTTGGTGCATTCCGGAACTCTGAACATTCCGGAACTCTGAACATTCCGGAACCTTGGTGCATTCCGGAACTCTGAACATTCCGGAACTCTGAACATTCCGGAACCTTGGTGCATTCCGGAACCTTGGTGCATTCCGGAACTCTGAACATTCCGGAATTCCGAACATTCCGGAACCTTGGTGCATTCCGGAACTCTGAACATTCCGGAACTCTGAACATTCCGGAGCCTTGGTGCATTCCGGAACCTTGGTGCATTCCGGAACTCTGAACAGTCCGGAACTTTGGTGCATTCCGGAACCTTGGTGCATTCCAGAACACTTAACATTCCGGAACCTTGGTGCATTCCGGAACTCCAAACATTCCGGAACTGTGAACATTCCGGAATTCCGAACATTCCGGAACCTTGGTGCATTCCGGAACTCTTAACATTCCGGAACCTTGGTGCATTCCGGAACTCCAAACATTCCGGAACTCTGAACATTCCGGAACCTTGGTGCATTCCGGAACTCTGAACATTCCGGAATTCCGAACATTCCGGAACCTTGGTGCATTCCGGAACTCTGAACATTCCGGAATTCCGAACATTCCGGAGCCTTGGTGCATTCCGGAACCTTGGTGCATTCCGGAACTCTGAACATTCCGGAATTCCGAACATTCCGGAGCCTTGGTGCATTCCGGAACCTTTGTGCATTCCGGAACTCTTAACATTAGGGTTAGGGTTAGGACATTGGTTATGGCTCCGTCCCCCCTGGGGGGGACCGAAGAATGCACGGTCCTTCCCTCCTGGGCCCCTCCCTCCCCGGTTCCATAAAAACCAGTCCTGGTCTCGAGATTGGGGTCGATAAGTGTCGGGCCGCATACGGGAGCGACCCCTCCTCCCATAGCGGACCTGCTGCCACCCTTCATCAGCCATGATGGAGGGCCAAGCAAAGTTTTTTCAATATTTTTTTGTTGTTTTTTGTGTTTTTTTTAATGTTTTTTAAGTTTTTTATTTTTTAGAAAAACCAAAAAAGAGAGAATGAAACCCTTAAAAACTAAAAATGCCCTGGAAAGGGTTCAAGAAACTAAAAATGCCCTGAAAAGGGCTCAAAAAAAACTAATCGTGTGCCACTGTGGCGACGTTTCGACCAAATGTGGTCTTCTTCAGGCCTGGGCACACTAAAAACTAACTGAAATACGTCTGCTGCAGAAAAAGCGACTGTCTTCGTCGAAGGGCAGCGAAAGAATGAGCCTGGCCTGCAGGCTCATCCCTTAAATAAGCTCTGGCTCCAAAAGAAAAAGAAAAAGAAAAAGAAAAAGAAAACCCCACAGTACAAATGATTTTAAACGTTTTTAAACCTTACCCACAGGATTTTAATGAATTAAACCTACACCATATGAACTGATATGAACTAAATGGTGCGCATATATATAAAATAAAATTACTATTTACACACAAGTTTTTAAACTCAATATTTACACATTCATAACAAGTATTTATTTATTTATTTATTTATTGTGTTACATATTTTTTTACATATTTTTTTACCAAGTATTTAACAAAATAGTGGGGATGGGGGAAAGGGGGAGGGGGATGGGACTAGGGTTAGGGATGTGGAATTGAGTCTGGTCCCGAAAGGGTCCAGACGGTGCTCGGTCCATCCCTCCACCCCTGCCACCTGTCCCCCGCTGGACACGTCTACGGGAAGGCAGCCGCCCTCTCCCGTGACGCACCACCGTCCAGCCTTCTGAGTCCATCCGGGACCCCATGGATGTTTTTTGTATCTCTTGATGTCGCCTTTGTTATCTTTATTTAATAATTGTTTTAATGTGCTATTTATTCCAGTTAGATATGTAAATTATGTGTATATGAATTTACAATCACAAACAAGGCGAGAAAAAAAGAAAAAGTAAAAAAAAGTAAATGAAATTTGTTTTTAAACAAAAATAGATGAAATCAATAAAATTGTTTAATTTTTAATAAGTGAAAACCAATGAATTAACGTGCCCACTGCCGCGACGTTTCGACCCAAGATAGGTCTTCCTCAGGCTGGGGCACAATGAATAAGCTGGGAATGCACAGAGAGAGAGAGATGTTGCCTCTTCAACGGTCAGCTCCCAAATGAGCTCCTCTCTACTGTGCAGCCTTTTATAGGCTTGGTTTCCAACGTGAGTTTTTTTCGAATTTTAGGTTAGGCAATGTATTTTGAAATGGCTGGGATGGTTTTAGACCAAAATGAATGTGTGTTTTTTAACCTTTGTAATAAAATTGCATGAAATGTATTTTTATTTTGTATATTATGTGAATTTTCAAAAAACTGTATTTTTAAGTGATGTATATGAGATTTTAAATTTGCATATTTAGGTTTTAAATCCAATCGTGTTTTTATGAATTTTTAAGTGACGTATATTAGATTTTAATTTTGCATTTTTATGTGTTAAATCCAATCGTGTTTTTATGAATTTTGGTGAGTTATATAGAGAAATGAGTTTATGATTTGAAAATTGTATTTGTGTTTTTAGCCAAATTGTGTTTTTATGCTTCTTGGAGTTGTGTATTTAATCAACCTGTATTTTTAGGGGTTTTAATAAAGTTTAATTTAATAACATGGGTTAGGGTTAGGGTAAATAATTGGGTTGGGGCCACAATCATAGTGGTTAGGGTTAGGGCAAAATATGGGGGTTGGGTTAAAATTAAATCGTAGTGGTTAGGGTTAGGGCAAAATATGGGGGTTGGGTTAAAATTAAATCGTGATGGTTAAGGTTAGGGTAGGATATTGGGATGGGGTTAGATCAAACCAACCCGAATAGGTTGGAGTTAGGGTATGGGCTGGGACAGGGACTCCAACCAAATTTTTGAGCCCAAATTTTAATTTGGCTCATATGTTGGGTTAACCATTGGTTTTAGAAAGAAGTGCCTAATTACATTTCATATTCAGTCCCCCCGGTTCTCTTGTGTCCAATAATCGTATCCATTTCCTCTCCATTTTCTTCCTCTCTCCTCCCGTCCAACTTGAATTACTTTGCAGTCCTGCTACCCTTAGCGAATGATACCCATGTGAAATGAAATGTTTTACCAAAAGTGTGTGTGTTTCCTTTTTGTGTTTGATGTTATACCTGTGTTGCATCATCCTGGTGGATATTGAGTTTCCGGTTTCTCCAATGTATTGTGTGTCACATCTGGAGCAGAAAATCATGTACACACAATTCACAGTCCGTGGTGTAAAAGTCTGTGGGATCTTAAATATAGTTTTATTGAGCCTATTTTGCACAAAGTCCAATCTAATGAATGTACCGGCCAAGACTGTGGTTTTCTGCAATGGCTGTAAGGGAGCAAGACTTGCCCTCACCAGGTGGTCTTTGAGGTTGCTATTTCTCCTGAATGCCGAGATGACTTGATAACCACTCAGGAGACCCTGGTCTTCCATGATCATCCTGTAGTTATTTTTGAATTTGCAATTCAGTAACCTGCTCCTAGGTGAAAAGGTGGTGATCAGCGGAATCCATTCTTTATTGATACTTGGTCTTTGTATGTGGAAGGTCTTCAGACAATGTCTTAGGAACGACCTTGAGTATCCCCTCTTCCTAAGAGCCCGGAAAAGGGTTCCGACTGCTTCGAAAAAGTCTGCCCTTTGAGTGCAGATCCGATGAAACCTAATGAGTTGTGATTTGACGAGACCTTTGTAGGTGTGCCGGGGGTGATAGCTGGATTTAAACAGCAATGAGTGTGTGTCTGTTGTTTTGAAATATACCTTAATGTCCAGTGTTTGTTGGTCGTGAAAAGGCTGTCCCTTGTACACAGTAGTGTCTAAGAAATCAATTGACTGATGATCAAATTCGTATTTAAGCCTAATTGAGGGGTCATGAGTGTCCAGTGTATTAATAAATTTCTTAAATTCATCCTCTGAGTGGTTCCAAATGCCAAAAATATCGTCTAAATACCTGAGATATGTGAATGGTTTCTTCTCACACTTGTTGATGGCTGCTTCCTCCCAATCCGCCATGAAAATATTTGCATATGCGGGGGCGAATTTTTTGCCCATCGCAACACCTTTGACCTGGAGGAAGTACTGATTGTTGAATTCAAAATCATTCCGTCCCAGATTTATTTCCAATAGAGTCACAAGTTCTGTATCAGGTCTTTGATGGTCCGGGTATTTGCCAAAGATCTTCTTCACTGCTCTTAAACCAGCTTCTGTTTCAATGTTGGTGTATAAACTGTCTATATCAATGGAAAAGAAGAATGAATTTGGAGGAATTTTTAACCCTTTAACTATTGAAATGAAATGATAAGTGTCTTTTATGTAGGATGGATGTTTTGTTGAGAGTGGATTCAGAAAGTGATCGATGTACTCGGCCGTGGCGTAGGTCTCACTGCCACAATCAGAGACAATTGGTCTCCCAGCCGGTATCCTGAATGGTATTGTCCACTTGTCGGGATCCTTGTGTATCTTGGGTAAGATGTAAAATCGTCTTATCCTGGGTTCCACTTCCCCCCGCAAATATTGTTTCTGCCTGGTGTTGATGAATTTCTTACTGTACAATCGATCTATCACGTGTTGCACCATAGGCACAGTGTGCAGGTAAATTGGGCTGTCTAATTTCCTATAATAATGTGTATCCTCCAACTGACGCATGGCTTCGAAAATATATTGCTCTCTACTTAAAATGACAACCGCACTCCCCTTGTCTGCGGGCTTAATTACTATGTGTTTGTTTTGTTTTAATTCTGTGAGCGCCTGATTTTCATCTTCCGTCAGATTTCCCTTGTCTTTGTGTATATTTTCATGTTTATGAATTTCCTTATTATCCTGTTTAATCAAAAAATGAATTTCCGGTGGTAGTTTGTGTGGTGGTGGTGTCCAATTTGATGGTGGTGTAAATCGCGGTTTCTCCCGTTTCCCCTTATTTCCAAAATATGTGGCCAATTTTATCTTTCTGTGATAATTTTGTATATCCAATAACAATTGTGTTCTTTGTTTCCTATTGTCTCCCACCATAGGGATGAACGTTAACCCACGGTTCAGCAGATCCAGTTGCGCTTTGGATAAGCTGAAGTTCTCTGCCACCACCATTACATTCTGTAACAGACGGGGCCTATCCACCCCGGTCCCCTCCTCCACGAGGCTTAAGGGGATTTTAAGTTTAAATGGGAAACCCAGTGTTCCAACATTGCTCTCCCTGTTTGTCTAGGGTTAGGGGTTAGGGTTAGGGTTAGGGGTTAGGGTTAGGGTTAGGGTTAGGGTTAGGGTTAGGGTTAGGGATTATTGATAGCAGGTCCCCCTAAGGGGCCTGAGTGCACTGTCCATCAATGGGGGCTGAGTAGCCTCTGCCCGGCGGTTCCAAAAATTACCCATGTCTAGGGTGTAAGAGCAAGTGGGCTGTCGCGACGTTTCGGCAGCGTAGTGCCTTCCTCAGGCGAGCCCAGTCAAATGAGAGGTATCTTCCTTAATACAGGCTTTTATGTTACAGGTAAGTATTTCTTTTTTCTTCTCTCCTTTAGGTTTTTTATACAGGTAAGTATTTTTCTGTCCTTTCTTCCTTTATACAGGCTTTTTGTTTTACAGGTAAGTATTTCTCCTTTCTTTAGGTTTTTTACTGGTAAGTATTTTCCCCTTTTATTCCTTTCCTTTATACAGGCTTATTTTTAAACAGGTAAGTTTTTTTCTTAGGGTTTTTCTGCTCTTTTTCTCTTTTTTTAAGGTTTTTTTAATTTTTAATTAGCCCCCCTGGTTAGGGTTAGGGCTTAGGACCAGGCAGGGGCATCCCCCACCCCCACGAGGCACGGGCTGGTTAGGGATTATTGATAGCAGGTCCCCCTAAGGGGCCTGAGTGCACTGTCCATCAATGGGGGCTGAGTAGCCTCTGCCCGGCGGTTCCAAAAATTACCCATGTCTAGGGTGTAAGAGCAAGTGGGCTGTCGCGACGTTTCGGCAGCGTAGTGCCTTCCTCAGGCGAGCCCAGTCAAATGAGAGGTATCTTCCTTAATACAGGCTTTTATGTTACAGGTAAGTATTTCTTTTTTCTTCTCTCCTTTAGGTTTTTTATACAGGTAAGTATTTTTCTGTCCTTTCTTCCTTTATACAGGCTTTTTGTTTTACAGGTAAGTATTTCTCCTTTCTTTAGGTTTTTTACTGGTAAGTATTTTCCCCTTTTATTCCTTTCCTTTATACAGGCTTATTTTTAAACAGGTAAGTTTTTTTCTTAGGGTTTTTCTGCTCTTTTTCTCTTTTTTTAAGGTTTTTTTAATTTTTAATTAGCCCCCCTGGTTAGGGTTAGGGCTTAGGACCAGGCAGGGGCATCCCCCACCCCCACGAGGCACGGGCTGGTTAGGGATTATTGATAGCAGGTCCCCCTAAGGGGCCTGAGTGCACTGTCCATCAATGGGGGCTGAGTAGCCTCTGCCCGGCGGTTCCAAAAATTACCCATGTCTAGGGTGTAAGAGCAAGTGGGCTGTCGCGACGTTTCGGCAGCGTAGTGCCTTCCTCAGGCGAGCCCAGTCAAATGAGAGGTATCTTCCTTAATACAGGCTTTTATGTTACAGGTAAGTATTTCTTTTTTCTTCTCTCCTTTAGGTTTTTTATACAGGTAAGTATTTTTCTGTCCTTTCTTCCTTTATACAGGCTTTTTGTTTTACAGGTAAGTATTTCTCCTTTCTTTAGGTTTTTTACTGGTAAGTATTTTCCCCTTTTATTCCTTTCCTTTATACAGGCTTATTTTTAAACAGGTAAGTTTTTTTCTTAGGGTTTTTCTGCTCTTTTTCTCTTTTTTTAAGGTTTTTTTAATTTTTAATTAGCCCCCCTGGTTAGGGTTAGGGCTTAGGACCAGGCAGGGGCATCCCCCACCCCCACGAGGCACGGGCTGGTTAGGGATTATTGATAGCAGGTCCCCCTAAGGGGCCTGAGTGCACTGTCCATCAATGGGGGCTGAGTAGCCTCTGCCCGGCGGTTCCAAAAATTACCCATGTCTAGGGTGTAAGAGCAAGTGGGCTGTCGCGACGTTTCGGCAGCGTAGTGCCTTCCTCAGGCGAGCCCAGTCAAATGAGAGGTATCTTCCTTAATACAGGCTTTTATGTTACAGGTAAGTATTTCTTTTTTCTTCTCTCCTTTAGGTTTTTTATACAGGTAAGTATTTTTCTGTCCTTTCTTCCTTTATACAGGCTTTTTGTTTTACAGGTAAGTATTTCTCCTTTCTTTAGGTTTTTTACTGGTAAGTATTTTCCCCTTTTATTCCTTTCCTTTATACAGGCTTATTTTTAAACAGGTAAGTTTTTTTCTTAGGGTTTTTCTGCTCTTTTTCTCTTTTTTTAAGGTTTTTTTAATTTTTAATTAGCCCCCCTGGTTAGGGTTAGGGCTTAGGACCAGGCAGGGGCATCCCCCACCCCCACGAGGCACGGGCTGGTTAGGGATTATTGATAGCAGGTCCCCCTAAGGGGCCTGAGTGCACTGTCCATCAATGGGGGCTGAGTAGCCTCTGCCCGGCGGTTCCAAAAATTACCCATGTCTAGGGTGTAAGAGCAAGTGGGCTGTCGCGACGTTTCGGCAGCGTAGTGCCTTCCTCAGGCGAGCCCAGTCAAATGAGAGGTATCTTCCTTAATACAGGCTTTTATGTTACAGGTAAGTATTTCTTTTTTCTTCTCTCCTTTAGGTTTTTTATACAGGTAAGTATTTTTCTGTCCTTTCTTCCTTTATACAGGCTTTTTGTTTTACAGGTAAGTATTTAGGGTTGAGGTAAAGCAGGTCCCCCTAAAGGGTCCTGGGTGCACGGTCCATCAATGGGGGCCGGGAGATGGAGACCCTGCCCGGGTGTTCAAAAAATTGCCCATATCTTGGGTGAAGTAGCTCGGGGCCCACGTGACGTTTCGGCGGAGTAGTGCCTTCTTCAGACTGGCCCGGCTTAATGTGACTCTGTCAGGTACGACCTTTCTTTTTCCTTTTATACAGGTTTTCAACAAGTAAGTATTTCTTTGTTTTAATTTTTTCTCTTTTCCCTTTCTTTACAGGATTTTTCCTTAAGTGCTTTTCTTTTTCCTTTGATATAGGTTTTTAGGACAGGTAAGTATTTCCTTTCTCTCTTTTACAGGTTTTTTCCTTAAGTGTTTTTCTCTTTCCTTTTATACAGGTCTTGGCGGCAGGTAAGTGTTTTTTTATTTTTTTATTTTTTTACAGGTAAGTACTTTTTTTATTTAATTTTTTTCTCTAGGGTGTTTTCCCTTAGGGTTTTTTTTCCTTTCAAGGTTTAAGTTTCAGACCCCCCCCTGGTTAGGGTTAGGGTCTGGACCTCAGGCAGGGGCATCTCCCACCCCCACGAGGCACAGGCTGGTTAGGGATGAGGTAAAGCAGGTCCCCCTAAAGGGTCCTGGGTGCACGGTCCATCAATGGGGGCCGGGAGATGGAGACCCTGCCCGGGTGTTCAAAAAATTGCCCATATCTTGGGTGAAGTAGCTCGGGGCCCACGTGACGTTTCGGCGGAGTAGTGCCTTCTTCAGACTGGCCCGGCTTAATGTGACTCTGTCAGGTACGACCTTTCTTTTTCCTTTTATACAGGTTTTCAACAAGTAAGTATTTCTTTGTTTTAATTTTTTCTCTTTTCCCTTTCTTTACAGGATTTTTCCTTAAGTGCTTTTCTTTTTCCTTTGATATAGGTTTTTAGGACAGGTAAGTATTTCCTTTCTCTCTTTTACAGGTTTTTTCCTTAAGTGTTTTTCTCTTTCCTTTTATACAGGTCTTGGCGGCAGGTAAGTGTTTTTTTATTTTTTTATTTTTTTACAGGTAAGTACTTTTTTTATTTAATTTTTTTCTCTAGGGTGTTTTCCCTTAGGGTTTTTTTTCCTTTCAAGGTTTAAGTTTCAGACCCCCCCCTGGTTAGGGTTAGGGTCTGGACCTCAGGCAGGGGCATCTCCCACCCCCACGAGGCACAGGCTGGTTAGGGATGAGGTAAAGCAGGTCCCCCTAAAGGGTCCTGGGTGCACGGTCCATCAATGGGGGCCGGGAGATGGAGACCCTGCCCGGGTGTTCAAAAAATTGCCCATATCTTGGGTGAAGTAGCTCGGGGCCCACGTGACGTTTCGGCGGAGTAGTGCCTTCTTCAGACTGGCCCGGCTTAATGTGACTCTGTCAGGTACGACCTTTCTTTTTCCTTTTATACAGGTTTTCAACAAGTAAGTATTTCTTTGTTTTAATTTTTTCTCTTTTCCCTTTCTTTACAGGATTTTTCCTTAAGTGCTTTTCTTTTTCCTTTGATATAGGTTTTTAGGACAGGTAAGTATTTCCTTTCTCTCTTTTACAGGTTTTTTCCTTAAGTGTTTTTCTCTTTCCTTTTATACAGGTCTTGGCGGCAGGTAAGTGTTTTTTTATTTTTTTATTTTTTTACAGGTAAGTACTTTTTTTATTTAATTTTTTTCTCTAGGGTGTTTTCCCTTAGGGTTTTTTTTCCTTTCAAGGTTTAAGTTTCAGACCCCCCCCTGGTTAGGGTTAGGGTCTGGACCTCAGGCAGGGGCATCTCCCACCCCCACGAGGCACAGGCTGGTTAGGGATGAGGTAAAGCAGGTCCCCCTAAAGGGTCCTGGGTGCACGGTCCATCAATGGGGGCCGGGAGATGGAGACCCTGCCCGGGTGTTCAAAAAATTGCCCATATCTTGGGTGAAGTAGCTCGGGGCCCACGTGACGTTTCGGCGGAGTAGTGCCTTCTTCAGACTGGCCCGGCTTAATGTGACTCTGTCAGGTACGACCTTTCTTTTTCCTTTTATACAGGTTTTCAACAAGTAAGTATTTCTTTGTTTTAATTTTTTCTCTTTTCCCTTTCTTTACAGGATTTTTCCTTAAGTGCTTTTCTTTTTCCTTTGATATAGGTTTTTAGGACAGGTAAGTATTTCCTTTCTCTCTTTTACAGGTTTTTTCCTTAAGTGTTTTTCTCTTTCCTTTTATACAGGTCTTGGCGGCAGGTAAGTGTTTTTTTATTTTTTTATTTTTTTACAGGTAAGTACTTTTTTTATTTAATTTTTTTCTCTAGGGTGTTTTCCCTTAGGGTTTTTTTTCCTTTCAAGGTTTAAGTTTCAGACCCCCCCCTGGTTAGGGTTAGGGTCTGGACCTCAGGCAGGGGCATCTCCCACCCCCACGAGGCACAGGCTGGTTAGGGATGAGGTAAAGCAGGTCCCCCTAAAGGGTCCTGGGTGCACGGTCCATCAATGGGGGCCGGGAGATGGAGACCCTGCCCGGGTGTTCAAAAAATTGCCCATATCTTGGGTGAAGTAGCTCGGGGCCCACGTGACGTTTCGGCGGAGTAGTGCCTTCTTCAGACTGGCCCGGCTTAATGTGACTCTGTCAGGTACGACCTTTCTTTTTCCTTTTATACAGGTTTTCAACAAGTAAGTATTTCTTTGTTTTAATTTTTTCTCTTTTCCCTTTCTTTACAGGATTTTTCCTTAAGTGCTTTTCTTTTTCCTTTGATATAGGTTTTTAGGACAGGTAAGTATTTCCTTTCTCTCTTTTACAGGTTTTTTCCTTAAGTGTTTTTCTCTTTCCTTTTATACAGGTCTTGGCGGCAGGTAAGTGTTTTTTTATTTTTTTATTTTTTTACAGGTAAGTACTTTTTTTATTTAATTTTTTTCTCTAGGGTGTTTTCCCTTAGGGTTTTTTTTCCTTTCAAGGTTTAAGTTTCAGACCCCCCCCTGGTTAGGGTTAGGGTCTGGACCTCAGGCAGGGGCATCTCCCACCCCCACGAGGCACAGGCTGGTTAGGGATGAGGTAAAGCAGGTCCCCCTAAAGGGTCCTGGGTGCACGGTCCATCAATGGGGGCCGGGAGATGGAGACCCTGCCCGGGTGTTCAAAAAATTGCCCATATCTTGGGTGAAGTAGCTCGGGGCCCACGTGACGTTTCGGCGGAGTAGTGCCTTCTTCAGACTGGCCCGGCTTAATGTGACTCTGTCAGGTACGACCTTTCTTTTTCCTTTTATACAGGTTTTCAACAAGTAAGTATTTCTTTGTTTTAATTTTTTCTCTTTTCCCTTTCTTTACAGGATTTTTCCTTAAGTGCTTTTCTTTTTCCTTTGATATAGGTTTTTAGGACAGGTAAGTATTTCCTTTCTCTCTTTTACAGGTTTTTTCCTTAAGTGTTTTTCTCTTTCCTTTTATACAGGTCTTGGCGGCAGGTAAGTGTTTTTTTATTTTTTTATTTTTTTACAGGTAAGTACTTTTTTTATTTAATTTTTTTCTCTAGGGTGTTTTCCCTTAGGGTTTTTTTTCCTTTCAAGGTTTAAGTTTCAGACCCCCCCCTGGTTAGGGTTAGGGTCTGGACCTCAGGCAGGGGCATCTCCCACCCCCACGAGGCACAGGCTGGTTAGGGATGAGGTAAAGCAGGTCCCCCTAAAGGGTCCTGGGTGCACGGTCCATCAATGGGGGCCGGGAGATGGAGACCCTGCCCGGGTGTTCAAAAAATTGCCCATATCTTGGGTGAAGTAGCTCGGGGCCCACGTGACGTTTCGGCGGAGTAGTGCCTTCTTCAGACTGGCCCGGCTTAATGTGACTCTGTCAGGTACGACCTTTCTTTTTCCTTTTATACAGGTTTTCAACAAGTAAGTATTTCTTTGTTTTAATTTTTTCTCTTTTCCCTTTCTTTACAGGATTTTTCCTTAAGTGCTTTTCTTTTTCCTTTGATATAGGTTTTTAGGACAGGTAAGTATTTCCTTTCTCTCTTTTACAGGTTTTTTCCTTAAGTGTTTTTCTCTTTCCTTTTATACAGGTCTTGGCGGCAGGTAAGTGTTTTTTTATTTTTTTATTTTTTTACAGGTAAGTACTTTTTTTATTTAATTTTTTTCTCTAGGGTGTTTTCCCTTAGGGTTTTTTTTCCTTTCAAGGTTTAAGTTTCAGACCCCCCCCTGGTTAGGGTTAGGGTCTGGACCTCAGGCAGGGGCATCTCCCACCCCCACGAGGCACAGGCTGGTTAGGGATGAGGTAAAGCAGGTCCCCCTAAAGGGTCCTGGGTGCACGGTCCATCAATGGGGGCCGGGAGATGGAGACCCTGCCCGGGTGTTCAAAAAATTGCCCATATCTTGGGTGAAGTAGCTCGGGGCCCACGTGACGTTTCGGCGGAGTAGTGCCTTCTTCAGACTGGCCCGGCTTAATGTGACTCTGTCAGGTACGACCTTTCTTTTTCCTTTTATACAGGTTTTCAACAAGTAAGTATTTCTTTGTTTTAATTTTTTCTCTTTTCCCTTTCTTTACAGGATTTTTCCTTAAGTGCTTTTCTTTTTCCTTTGATATAGGTTTTTAGGACAGGTAAGTATTTCCTTTCTCTCTTTTACAGGTTTTTTCCTTAAGTGTTTTTCTCTTTCCTTTTATACAGGTCTTGGCGGCAGGTAAGTGTTTTTTTATTTTTTTATTTTTTTACAGGTAAGTACTTTTTTTATTTAATTTTTTTCTCTAGGGTGTTTTCCCTTAGGGTTTTTTTTCCTTTCAAGGTTTAAGTTTCAGACCCCCCCCTGGTTAGGGTTAGGGTCTGGACCTCAGGCAGGGGCATCTCCCACCCCCACGAGGCACAGGCTGGTTAGGGATGAGGTAAAGCAGGTCCCCCTAAAGGGTCCTGGGTGCACGGTCCATCAATGGGGGCCGGGAGATGGAGACCCTGCCCGGGTGTTCAAAAAATTGCCCATATCTTGGGTGAAGTAGCTCGGGGCCCACGTGACGTTTCGGCGGAGTAGTGCCTTCTTCAGACTGGCCCGGCTTAATGTGACTCTGTCAGGTACGACCTTTCTTTTTCCTTTTATACAGGTTTTCAACAAGTAAGTATTTCTTTGTTTTAATTTTTTCTCTTTTCCCTTTCTTTACAGGATTTTTCCTTAAGTGCTTTTCTTTTTCCTTTGATATAGGTTTTTAGGACAGGTAAGTATTTCCTTTCTCTCTTTTACAGGTTTTTTCCTTAAGTGTTTTTCTCTTTCCTTTTATACAGGTCTTGGCGGCAGGTAAGTGTTTTTTTATTTTTTTATTTTTTTACAGGTAAGTACTTTTTTTATTTAATTTTTTTCTCTAGGGTGTTTTCCCTTAGGGTTTTTTTTCCTTTCAAGGTTTAAGTTTCAGACCCCCCCCTGGTTAGGGTTAGGGTCTGGACCTCAGGCAGGGGCATCTCCCACCCCCACGAGGCACAGGCTGGTTAGGGATGAGGTAAAGCAGGTCCCCCTAAAGGGTCCTGGGTGCACGGTCCATCAATGGGGGCCGGGAGATGGAGACCCTGCCCGGGTGTTCAAAAAATTGCCCATATCTTGGGTGAAGTAGCTCGGGGCCCACGTGACGTTTCGGCGGAGTAGTGCCTTCTTCAGACTGGCCCGGCTTAATGTGACTCTGTCAGGTACGACCTTTCTTTTTCCTTTTATACAGGTTTTCAACAAGTAAGTATTTCTTTGTTTTAATTTTTTCTCTTTTCCCTTTCTTTACAGGATTTTTCCTTAAGTGCTTTTCTTTTTCCTTTGATATAGGTTTTTAGGACAGGTAAGTATTTCCTTTCTCTCTTTTACAGGTTTTTTCCTTAAGTGTTTTTCTCTTTCCTTTTATACAGGTCTTGGCGGCAGGTAAGTGTTTTTTTATTTTTTTATTTTTTTACAGGTAAGTACTTTTTTTATTTAATTTTTTTCTCTAGGGTGTTTTCCCTTAGGGTTTTTTTTCCTTTCAAGGTTTAAGTTTCAGACCCCCCCCTGGTTAGGGTTAGGGTCTGGACCTCAGGCAGGGGCATCTCCCACCCCCACGAGGCACAGGCTGGTTAGGGATGAGGTAAAGCAGGTCCCCCTAAAGGGTCCTGGGTGCACGGTCCATCAATGGGGGCCGGGAGATGGAGACCCTGCCCGGGTGTTCAAAAAATTGCCCATATCTTGGGTGAAGTAGCTCGGGGCCCACGTGACGTTTCGGCGGAGTAGTGCCTTCTTCAGACTGGCCCGGCTTAATGTGACTCTGTCAGGTACGACCTTTCTTTTTCCTTTTATACAGGTTTTCAACAAGTAAGTATTTCTTTGTTTTAATTTTTTCTCTTTTCCCTTTCTTTACAGGATTTTTCCTTAAGTGCTTTTCTTTTTCCTTTGATATAGGTTTTTAGGACAGGTAAGTATTTCCTTTCTCTCTTTTACAGGTTTTTTCCTTAAGTGTTTTTCTCTTTCCTTTTATACAGGTCTTGGCGGCAGGTAAGTGTTTTTTTATTTTTTTATTTTTTTACAGGTAAGTACTTTTTTTATTTAATTTTTTTCTCTAGGGTGTTTTCCCTTAGGGTTTTTTTTCCTTTCAAGGTTTAAGTTTCAGACCCCCCCCTGGTTAGGGTTAGGGTCTGGACCTCAGGCAGGGGCATCTCCCACCCCCACGAGGCACAGGCTGGTTAGGGATGAGGTAAAGCAGGTCCCCCTAAAGGGTCCTGGGTGCACGGTCCATCAATGGGGGCCGGGAGATGGAGACCCTGCCCGGGTGTTCAAAAAATTGCCCATATCTTGGGTGAAGTAGCTCGGGGCCCACGTGACGTTTCGGCGGAGTAGTGCCTTCTTCAGACTGGCCCGGCTTAATGTGACTCTGTCAGGTACGACCTTTCTTTTTCCTTTTATACAGGTTTTCAACAAGTAAGTATTTCTTTGTTTTAATTTTTTCTCTTTTCCCTTTCTTTACAGGATTTTTCCTTAAGTGCTTTTCTTTTTCCTTTGATATAGGTTTTTAGGACAGGTAAGTATTTCCTTTCTCTCTTTTACAGGTTTTTTCCTTAAGTGTTTTTCTCTTTCCTTTTATACAGGTCTTGGCGGCAGGTAAGTGTTTTTTTATTTTTTTATTTTTTTACAGGTAAGTACTTTTTTTATTTAATTTTTTTCTCTAGGGTGTTTTCCCTTAGGGTTTTTTTTCCTTTCAAGGTTTAAGTTTCAGACCCCCCCCTGGTTAGGGTTAGGGTCTGGACCTCAGGCAGGGGCATCTCCCACCCCCACGAGGCACAGGCTGGTTAGGGATGAGGTAAAGCAGGTCCCCCTAAAGGGTCCTGGGTGCACGGTCCATCAATGGGGGCCGGGAGATGGAGACCCTGCCCGGGTGTTCAAAAAATTGCCCATATCTTGGGTGAAGTAGCTCGGGGCCCACGTGACGTTTCGGCGGAGTAGTGCCTTCTTCAGACTGGCCCGGCTTAATGTGACTCTGTCAGGTACGACCTTTCTTTTTCCTTTTATACAGGTTTTCAACAAGTAAGTATTTCTTTGTTTTAATTTTTTCTCTTTTCCCTTTCTTTACAGGATTTTTCCTTAAGTGCTTTTCTTTTTCCTTTGATATAGGTTTTTAGGACAGGTAAGTATTTCCTTTCTCTCTTTTACAGGTTTTTTCCTTAAGTGTTTTTCTCTTTCCTTTTATACAGGTCTTGGCGGCAGGTAAGTGTTTTTTTATTTTTTTATTTTTTTACAGGTAAGTACTTTTTTTATTTAATTTTTTTCTCTAGGGTGTTTTCCCTTAGGGTTTTTTTTCCTTTCAAGGTTTAAGTTTCAGACCCCCCCCTGGTTAGGGTTAGGGTCTGGACCTCAGGCAGGGGCATCTCCCACCCCCACGAGGCACAGGCTGGTTAGGGATGAGGTAAAGCAGGTCCCCCTAAAGGGTCCTGGGTGCACGGTCCATCAATGGGGGCCGGGAGATGGAGACCCTGCCCGGGTGTTCAAAAAATTGCCCATATCTTGGGTGAAGTAGCTCGGGGCCCACGTGACGTTTCGGCGGAGTAGTGCCTTCTTCAGACTGGCCCGGCTTAATGTGACTCTGTCAGGTACGACCTTTCTTTTTCCTTTTATACAGGTTTTCAACAAGTAAGTATTTCTTTGTTTTAATTTTTTCTCTTTTCCCTTTCTTTACAGGATTTTTCCTTAAGTGCTTTTCTTTTTCCTTTGATATAGGTTTTTAGGACAGGTAAGTATTTCCTTTCTCTCTTTTACAGGTTTTTTCCTTAAGTGTTTTTCTCTTTCCTTTTATACAGGTCTTGGCGGCAGGTAAGTGTTTTTTTATTTTTTTATTTTTTTACAGGTAAGTACTTTTTTTATTTAATTTTTTTCTCTAGGGTGTTTTCCCTTAGGGTTTTTTTTCCTTTCAAGGTTTAAGTTTCAGACCCCCCCCTGGTTAGGGTTAGGGTCTGGACCTCAGGCAGGGGCATCTCCCACCCCCACGAGGCACAGGCTGGTTAGGGATGAGGTAAAGCAGGTCCCCCTAAAGGGTCCTGGGTGCACGGTCCATCAATGGGGGCCGGGAGATGGAGACCCTGCCCGGGTGTTCAAAAAATTGCCCATATCTTGGGTGAAGTAGCTCGGGGCCCACGTGACGTTTCGGCGGAGTAGTGCCTTCTTCAGACTGGCCCGGCTTAATGTGACTCTGTCAGGTACGACCTTTCTTTTTCCTTTTATACAGGTTTTCAACAAGTAAGTATTTCTTTGTTTTAATTTTTTCTCTTTTCCCTTTCTTTACAGGATTTTTCCTTAAGTGCTTTTCTTTTTCCTTTGATATAGGTTTTTAGGACAGGTAAGTATTTCCTTTCTCTCTTTTACAGGTTTTTTCCTTAAGTGTTTTTCTCTTTCCTTTTATACAGGTCTTGGCGGCAGGTAAGTGTTTTTTTATTTTTTTATTTTTTTACAGGTAAGTACTTTTTTTATTTAATTTTTTTCTCTAGGGTGTTTTCCCTTAGGGTTTTTTTTCCTTTCAAGGTTTAAGTTTCAGACCCCCCCCTGGTTAGGGTTAGGGTCTGGACCTCAGGCAGGGGCATCTCCCACCCCCACGAGGCACAGGCTGGTTAGGGATGAGGTAAAGCAGGTCCCCCTAAAGGGTCCTGGGTGCACGGTCCATCAATGGGGGCCGGGAGATGGAGACCCTGCCCGGGTGTTCAAAAAATTGCCCATATCTTGGGTGAAGTAGCTCGGGGCCCACGTGACGTTTCGGCGGAGTAGTGCCTTCTTCAGACTGGCCCGGCTTAATGTGACTCTGTCAGGTACGACCTTTCTTTTTCCTTTTATACAGGTTTTCAACAAGTAAGTATTTCTTTGTTTTAATTTTTTCTCTTTTCCCTTTCTTTACAGGATTTTTCCTTAAGTGCTTTTCTTTTTCCTTTGATATAGGTTTTTAGGACAGGTAAGTATTTCCTTTCTCTCTTTTACAGGTTTTTTCCTTAAGTGTTTTTCTCTTTCCTTTTATACAGGTCTTGGCGGCAGGTAAGTGTTTTTTTATTTTTTTATTTTTTTACAGGTAAGTACTTTTTTTATTTAATTTTTTTCTCTAGGGTGTTTTCCCTTAGGGTTTTTTTTCCTTTCAAGGTTTAAGTTTCAGACCCCCCCCTGGTTAGGGTTAGGGTCTGGACCTCAGGCAGGGGCATCTCCCACCCCCACGAGGCACAGGCTGGTTAGGGATGAGGTAAAGCAGGTCCCCCTAAAGGGTCCTGGGTGCACGGTCCATCAATGGGGGCCGGGAGATGGAGACCCTGCCCGGGTGTTCAAAAAATTGCCCATATCTTGGGTGAAGTAGCTCGGGGCCCACGTGACGTTTCGGCGGAGTAGTGCCTTCTTCAGACTGGCCCGGCTTAATGTGACTCTGTCAGGTACGACCTTTCTTTTTCCTTTTATACAGGTTTTCAACAAGTAAGTATTTCTTTGTTTTAATTTTTTCTCTTTTCCCTTTCTTTACAGGATTTTTCCTTAAGTGCTTTTCTTTTTCCTTTGATATAGGTTTTTAGGACAGGTAAGTATTTCCTTTCTCTCTTTTACAGGTTTTTTCCTTAAGTGTTTTTCTCTTTCCTTTTATACAGGTCTTGGCGGCAGGTAAGTGTTTTTTTATTTTTTTATTTTTTTACAGGTAAGTACTTTTTTTATTTAATTTTTTTCTCTAGGGTGTTTTCCCTTAGGGTTTTTTTTCCTTTCAAGGTTTAAGTTTCAGACCCCCCCCTGGTTAGGGTTAGGGTCTGGACCTCAGGCAGGGGCATCTCCCACCCCCACGAGGCACAGGCTGGTTAGGGATGAGGTAAAGCAGGTCCCCCTAAAGGGTCCTGGGTGCACGGTCCATCAATGGGGGCCGGGAGATGGAGACCCTGCCCGGGTGTTCAAAAAATTGCCCATATCTTGGGTGAAGTAGCTCGGGGCCCACGTGACGTTTCGGCGGAGTAGTGCCTTCTTCAGACTGGCCCGGCTTAATGTGACTCTGTCAGGTACGACCTTTCTTTTTCCTTTTATACAGGTTTTCAACAAGTAAGTATTTCTTTGTTTTAATTTTTTCTCTTTTCCCTTTCTTTACAGGATTTTTCCTTAAGTGCTTTTCTTTTTCCTTTGATATAGGTTTTTAGGACAGGTAAGTATTTCCTTTCTCTCTTTTACAGGTTTTTTCCTTAAGTGTTTTTCTCTTTCCTTTTATACAGGTCTTGGCGGCAGGTAAGTGTTTTTTTATTTTTTTATTTTTTTACAGGTAAGTACTTTTTTTATTTAATTTTTTTCTCTAGGGTGTTTTCCCTTAGGGTTTTTTTTCCTTTCAAGGTTTAAGTTTCAGACCCCCCCCTGGTTAGGGTTAGGGTCTGGACCTCAGGCAGGGGCATCTCCCACCCCCACGAGGCACAGGCTGGTTAGGGATGAGGTAAAGCAGGTCCCCCTAAAGGGTCCTGGGTGCACGGTCCATCAATGGGGGCCGGGAGATGGAGACCCTGCCCGGGTGTTCAAAAAATTGCCCATATCTTGGGTGAAGTAGCTCGGGGCCCACGTGACGTTTCGGCGGAGTAGTGCCTTCTTCAGACTGGCCCGGCTTAATGTGACTCTGTCAGGTACGACCTTTCTTTTTCCTTTTATACAGGTTTTCAACAAGTAAGTATTTCTTTGTTTTAATTTTTTCTCTTTTCCCTTTCTTTACAGGATTTTTCCTTAAGTGCTTTTCTTTTTCCTTTGATATAGGTTTTTAGGACAGGTAAGTATTTCCTTTCTCTCTTTTACAGGTTTTTTCCTTAAGTGTTTTTCTCTTTCCTTTTATACAGGTCTTGGCGGCAGGTAAGTGTTTTTTTATTTTTTTATTTTTTTACAGGTAAGTACTTTTTTTATTTAATTTTTTTTCTCTAGGGTGTTTTCCCTTAGGGTTTTTTTTCCTTTCAAGGTTTAAGTTTCAGACCCCCCCCTGGTTAGGGTTAGGGTCTGGACCTCAGGCAGGGGCATCTCCCACCCCCACGAGGCACAGGCTGGTTAGGGATGAGGTAAAGCAGGTCCCCCTAAAGGGTCCTGGGTGCACGGTCCATCAATGGGGGCCGGGAGATGGAGACCCTGCCCGGGTGTTCAAAAAATTGCCCATATCTTGGGTGAAGTAGCTCGGGGCCCACGTGACGTTTCGGCGGAGTAGTGCCTTCTTCAGACTGGCCCGGCTTAATGTGACTCTGTCAGGTACGACCTTTCTTTTTCCTTTTATACAGGTTTTCAACAAGTAAGTATTTCTTTGTTTTAATTTTTTCTCTTTTCCCTTTCTTTACAGGATTTTTCCTTAAGTGCTTTTCTTTTTCCTTTGATATAGGTTTTTAGGACAGGTAAGTATTTCCTTTCTCTCTTTTACAGGTTTTTTCCTTAAGTGTTTTTCTCTTTCCTTTTATACAGGTCTTGGCGGCAGGTAAGTGTTTTTTTATTTTTTTATTTTTTTACAGGTAAGTACTTTTTTTATTTAATTTTTTTCTCTAGGGTGTTTTCCCTTAGGGTTTTTTTTCCTTTCAAGGTTTAAGTTTCAGACCCCCCCCTGGTTAGGGTTAGGGTCTGGACCTCAGGCAGGGGCATCTCCCACCCCCACGAGGCACAGGCTGGTTAGGGATGAGGTAAAGCAGGTCCCCCTAAAGGGTCCTGGGTGCACGGTCCATCAATGGGGGCCGGGAGATGGAGACCCTGCCCGGGTGTTCAAAAAATTGCCCATATCTTGGGTGAAGTAGCTCGGGGCCCACGTGACGTTTCGGCGGAGTAGTGCCTTCTTCAGACTGGCCCGGCTTAATGTGACTCTGTCAGGTACGACCTTTCTTTTTCCTTTTATACAGGTTTTCAACAAGTAAGTATTTCTTTGTTTTAATTTTTTCTCTTTTCCCTTTCTTTACAGGATTTTTCCTTAAGTGCTTTTCTTTTTCCTTTGATATAGGTTTTTAGGACAGGTAAGTATTTCCTTTCTCTCTTTTACAGGTTTTTTCCTTAAGTGTTTTTCTCTTTCCTTTTATACAGGTCTTGGCGGCAGGTAAGTGTTTTTTTATTTTTTTATTTTTTTACAGGTAAGTACTTTTTTTATTTAATTTTTTTCTCTAGGGTGTTTTCCCTTAGGGTTTTTTTTCCTTTCAAGGTTTAAGTTTCAGACCCCCCCCTGGTTAGGGTTAGGGTCTGGACCTCAGGCAGGGGCATCTCCCACCCCCACGAGGCACAGGCTGGTTAGGGATGAGGTAAAGCAGGTCCCCCTAAAGGGTCCTGGGTGCACGGTCCATCAATGGGGGCCGGGAGATGGAGACCCTGCCCGGGTGTTCAAAAAATTGCCCATATCTTGGGTGAAGTAGCTCGGGGCCCACGTGACGTTTCGGCGGAGTAGTGCCTTCTTCAGACTGGCCCGGCTTAATGTGACTCTGTCAGGTACGACCTTTCTTTTTCCTTTTATACAGGTTTTCAACAAGTAAGTATTTCTTTGTTTTAATTTTTTCTCTTTTCCCTTTCTTTACAGGATTTTTCCTTAAGTGCTTTTCTTTTTCCTTTGATATAGGTTTTTAGGACAGGTAAGTATTTCCTTTCTCTCTTTTACAGGTTTTTTCCTTAAGTGTTTTTCTCTTTCCTTTTATACAGGTCTTGGCGGCAGGTAAGTGTTTTTTTATTTTTTTATTTTTTTACAGGTAAGTACTTTTTTTATTTAATTTTTTTCTCTAGGGTGTTTTCCCTTAGGGTTTTTTTTCCTTTCAAGGTTTAAGTTTCAGACCCCCCCCTGGTTAGGGTTAGGGTCTGGACCTCAGGCAGGGGCATCTCCCACCCCCACGAGGCACAGGCTGGTTAGGGATGAGGTAAAGCAGGTCCCCCTAAAGGGTCCTGGGTGCACGGTCCATCAATGGGGGCCGGGAGATGGAGACCCTGCCCGGGTGTTCAAAAAATTGCCCATATCTTGGGTGAAGTAGCTCGGGGCCCACGTGACGTTTCGGCGGAGTAGTGCCTTCTTCAGACTGGCCCGGCTTAATGTGACTCTGTCAGGTACGACCTTTCTTTTTCCTTTTATACAGGTTTTCAACAAGTAAGTATTTCTTTGTTTTAATTTTTTCTCTTTTCCCTTTCTTTACAGGATTTTTCCTTAAGTGCTTTTCTTTTTCCTTTGATATAGGTTTTTAGGACAGGTAAGTATTTCCTTTCTCTCTTTTACAGGTTTTTTCCTTAAGTGTTTTTCTCTTTCCTTTTATACAGGTCTTGGCGGCAGGTAAGTGTTTTTTTATTTTTTTATTTTTTTACAGGTAAGTACTTTTTTTATTTAATTTTTTTCTCTAGGGTGTTTTCCCTTAGGGTTTTTTTTCCTTTCAAGGTTTAAGTTTCAGACCCCCCCCTGGTTAGGGTTAGGGTCTGGACCTCAGGCAGGGGCATCTCCCACCCCCACGAGGCACAGGCTGGTTAGGGATGAGGTAAAGCAGGTCCCCCTAAAGGGTCCTGGGTGCACGGTCCATCAATGGGGGCCGGGAGATGGAGACCCTGCCCGGGTGTTCAAAAAATTGCCCATATCTTGGGTGAAGTAGCTCGGGGCCCACGTGACGTTTCGGCGGAGTAGTGCCTTCTTCAGACTGGCCCGGCTTAATGTGACTCTGTCAGGTACGACCTTTCTTTTTCCTTTTATACAGGTTTTCAACAAGTAAGTATTTCTTTGTTTTAATTTTTTCTCTTTTCCCTTTCTTTACAGGATTTTTCCTTAAGTGCTTTTCTTTTTCCTTTGATATAGGTTTTTAGGACAGGTAAGTATTTCCTTTCTCTCTTTTACAGGTTTTTTCCTTAAGTGTTTTTCTCTTTCCTTTTATACAGGTCTTGGCGGCAGGTAAGTGTTTTTTTATTTTTTTATTTTTTTACAGGTAAGTACTTTTTTTATTTAATTTTTTTCTCTAGGGTGTTTTCCCTTAGGGTTTTTTTTCCTTTCAAGGTTTAAGTTTCAGACCCCCCCCTGGTTAGGGTTAGGGTCTGGACCTCAGGCAGGGGCATCTCCCACCCCCACGAGGCACAGGCTGGTTAGGGATGAGGTAAAGCAGGTCCCCCTAAAGGGTCCTGGGTGCACGGTCCATCAATGGGGGCCGGGAGATGGAGACCCTGCCCGGGTGTTCAAAAAATTGCCCATATCTTGGGTGAAGTAGCTCGGGGCCCACGTGACGTTTCGGCGGAGTAGTGCCTTCTTCAGACTGGCCCGGCTTAATGTGACTCTGTCAGGTACGACCTTTCTTTTTCCTTTTATACAGGTTTTCAACAAGTAAGTATTTCTTTGTTTTAATTTTTTCTCTTTTCCCTTTCTTTACAGGATTTTTCCTTAAGTGCTTTTCTTTTTCCTTTGATATAGGTTTTTAGGACAGGTAAGTATTTCCTTTCTCTCTTTTACAGGTTTTTTCCTTAAGTGTTTTTCTCTTTCCTTTTATACAGGTCTTGGCGGCAGGTAAGTGTTTTTTTATTTTTTTATTTTTTTACAGGTAAGTACTTTTTTTATTTAATTTTTTTCTCTAGGGTGTTTTCCCTTAGGGTTTTTTTTCCTTTCAAGGTTTAAGTTTCAGACCCCCCCCTGGTTAGGGTTACTGAGGGGGTTAGGGTTAGGGTTAGGGTTAGGGTTAGGGGTTAGGGTTAGGGTTAGGGATGAGGTAAAGCAGGTCCCCCTAAAGGGTCCTGGGTGCACGGTCCATCAATGGGGGCCGGGAGATGGAGACCCTGCCCGGGTGTTCAAAAAATTGCCCATATCTTGGGTGAAGTAGCTCGGGGCCCACGTGACGTTTCGGCGGAGTAGTGCCTTCTTCAGACTGGCCCGGCTTAATGTGACTCTGTCAGGTACGACCTTTCTTTTTCCTTTTATACAGGTTTTCAACAAGTAAGTATTTCTTTGTTTTAATTTTTTCTCTTTTCCCTTTCTTTACAGGATTTTTCCTTAAGTGCTTTTCTTTTTCCTTTGATATAGGTTTTTAGGACAGGTAAGTATTTCCTTTCTCTCTTTTACAGGTTTTTTCCTTAAGTGTTTTTCTCTTTCCTTTTATACAGGTCTTGGCGGCAGGTAAGTGTTTTTTTATTTTTTTATTTTTTTACAGGTAAGTACTTTTTTTATTTAATTTTTTTCTCTAGGGTGTTTTCCCTTAGGGTTTTTTTTCCTTTCAAGGTTTAAGTTTCAGACCCCCCCCTGGTTAGGGTTAGGGTCTGGACCTCAGGCAGGGGCATCTCCCACCCCCACGAGGCACAGGCTGGTTAGGGATGAGGTAAAGCAGGTCCCCCTAAAGGGTCCTGGGTGCACGGTCCATCAATGGGGGCCGGGAGATGGAGACCCTGCCCGGGTGTTCAAAAAATTGCCCATATCTTGGGTGAAGTAGCTCGGGGCCCACGTGACGTTTCGGCGGAGTAGTGCCTTCTTCAGACTGGCCCGGCTTAATGTGACTCTGTCAGGTACGACCTTTCTTTTTCCTTTTATACAGGTTTTCAACAAGTAAGTATTTCTTTGTTTTAATTTTTTCTCTTTTCCCTTTCTTTACAGGATTTTTCCTTAAGTGCTTTTCTTTTTCCTTTGATATAGGTTTTTAGGACAGGTAAGTATTTCCTTTCTCTCTTTTACAGGTTTTTTCCTTAAGTGTTTTTCTCTTTCCTTTTATACAGGTCTTGGCGGCAGGTAAGTGTTTTTTTATTTTTTTATTTTTTTACAGGTAAGTACTTTTTTTATTTAATTTTTTTCTCTAGGGTGTTTTCCCTTAGGGTTTTTTTTCCTTTCAAGGTTTAAGTTTCAGACCCCCCCCTGGTTAGGGTTAGGGTCTGGACCTCAGGCAGGGGCATCTCCCACCCCCACGAGGCACAGGCTGGTTAGGGATGAGGTAAAGCAGGTCCCCCTAAAGGGTCCTGGGTGCACGGTCCATCAATGGGGGCCGGGAGATGGAGACCCTGCCCGGGTGTTCAAAAAATTGCCCATATCTTGGGTGAAGTAGCTCGGGGCCCACGTGACGTTTCGGCGGAGTAGTGCCTTCTTCAGACTGGCCCGGCTTAATGTGACTCTGTCAGGTACGACCTTTCTTTTTCCTTTTATACAGGTTTTCAACAAGTAAGTATTTCTTTGTTTTAATTTTTTCTCTTTTCCCTTTCTTTACAGGATTTTTCCTTAAGTGCTTTTCTTTTTCCTTTGATATAGGTTTTTAGGACAGGTAAGTATTTCCTTTCTCTCTTTTACAGGTTTTTTCCTTAAGTGTTTTTCTCTTTCCTTTTATACAGGTCTTGGCGGCAGGTAAGTGTTTTTTTATTTTTTTATTTTTTTACAGGTAAGTACTTTTTTTATTTAATTTTTTTCTCTAGGGTGTTTTCCCTTAGGGTTTTTTTTCCTTTCAAGGTTTAAGTTTCAGACCCCCCCCTGGTTAGGGTTAGGGTCTGGACCTCAGGCAGGGGCATCTCCCACCCCCACGAGGCACAGGCTGGTTAGGGATGAGGTAAAGCAGGTCCCCCTAAAGGGTCCTGGGTGCACGGTCCATCAATGGGGGCCGGGAGATGGAGACCCTGCCCGGGTGTTCAAAAAATTGCCCATATCTTGGGTGAAGTAGCTCGGGGCCCACGTGACGTTTCGGCGGAGTAGTGCCTTCTTCAGACTGGCCCGGCTTAATGTGACTCTGTCAGGTACGACCTTTCTTTTTCCTTTTATACAGGTTTTCAACAAGTAAGTATTTCTTTGTTTTAATTTTTTCTCTTTTCCCTTTCTTTACAGGATTTTTCCTTAAGTGCTTTTCTTTTTCCTTTGATATAGGTTTTTAGGACAGGTAAGTATTTCCTTTCTCTCTTTTACAGGTTTTTTCCTTAAGTGTTTTTCTCTTTCCTTTTATACAGGTCTTGGCGGCAGGTAAGTGTTTTTTTATTTTTTTATTTTTTTACAGGTAAGTACTTTTTTTATTTAATTTTTTTCTCTAGGGTGTTTTCCCTTAGGGTTTTTTTTCCTTTCAAGGTTTAAGTTTCAGACCCCCCCCTGGTTAGGGTTAGGGTCTGGACCTCAGGCAGGGGCATCTCCCACCCCCACGAGGCACAGGCTGGTTAGGGATGAGGTAAAGCAGGTCCCCCTAAAGGGTCCTGGGTGCACGGTCCATCAATGGGGGCCGGGAGATGGAGACCCTGCCCGGGTGTTCAAAAAATTGCCCATATCTTGGGTGAAGTAGCTCGGGGCCCACGTGACGTTTCGGCGGAGTAGTGCCTTCTTCAGACTGGCCCGGCTTAATGTGACTCTGTCAGGTACGACCTTTCTTTTTCCTTTTATACAGGTTTTCAACAAGTAAGTATTTCTTTGTTTTAATTTTTTCTCTTTTCCCTTTCTTTACAGGATTTTTCCTTAAGTGCTTTTCTTTTTCCTTTGATATAGGTTTTTAGGACAGGTAAGTATTTCCTTTCTCTCTTTTACAGGTTTTTTCCTTAAGTGTTTTTCTCTTTCCTTTTATACAGGTCTTGGCGGCAGGTAAGTGTTTTTTTATTTTTTTATTTTTTTACAGGTAAGTACTTTTTTTATTTAATTTTTTTCTCTAGGGTGTTTTCCCTTAGGGTTTTTTTTCCTTTCAAGGTTTAAGTTTCAGACCCCCCCCTGGTTAGGGTTAGGGTCTGGACCTCAGGCAGGGGCATCTCCCACCCCCACGAGGCACAGGCTGGTTAGGGATGAGGTAAAGCAGGTCCCCCTAAAGGGTCCTGGGTGCACGGTCCATCAATGGGGGCCGGGAGATGGAGACCCTGCCCGGGTGTTCAAAAAATTGCCCATATCTTGGGTGAAGTAGCTCGGGGCCCACGTGACGTTTCGGCGGAGTAGTGCCTTCTTCAGACTGGCCCGGCTTAATGTGACTCTGTCAGGTACGACCTTTCTTTTTCCTTTTATACAGGTTTTCAACAAGTAAGTATTTCTTTGTTTTAATTTTTTCTCTTTTCCCTTTCTTTACAGGATTTTTCCTTAAGTGCTTTTCTTTTTCCTTTGATATAGGTTTTTAGGACAGGTAAGTATTTCCTTTCTCTCTTTTACAGGTTTTTTCCTTAAGTGTTTTTCTCTTTCCTTTTATACAGGTCTTGGCGGCAGGTAAGTGTTTTTTTATTTTTTTATTTTTTTACAGGTAAGTACTTTTTTTATTTAATTTTTTTCTCTAGGGTGTTTTCCCTTAGGGTTTTTTTTCCTTTCAAGGTTTAAGTTTCAGACCCCCCCCTGGTTAGGGTTAGGGTCTGGACCTCAGGCAGGGGCATCTCCCACCCCCACGAGGCACAGGCTGGTTAGGGATGAGGTAAAGCAGGTCCCCCTAAAGGGTCCTGGGTGCACGGTCCATCAATGGGGGCCGGGAGATGGAGACCCTGCCCGGGTGTTCAAAAAATTGCCCATATCTTGGGTGAAGTAGCTCGGGGCCCACGTGACGTTTCGGCGGAGTAGTGCCTTCTTCAGACTGGCCCGGCTTAATGTGACTCTGTCAGGTACGACCTTTCTTTTTCCTTTTATACAGGTTTTCAACAAGTAAGTATTTCTTTGTTTTAATTTTTTCTCTTTTCCCTTTCTTTACAGGATTTTTCCTTAAGTGCTTTTCTTTTTCCTTTGATATAGGTTTTTAGGACAGGTAAGTATTTCCTTTCTCTCTTTTACAGGTTTTTTCCTTAAGTGTTTTTCTCTTTCCTTTTATACAGGTCTTGGCGGCAGGTAAGTGTTTTTTTATTTTTTTATTTTTTTACAGGTAAGTACTTTTTTTATTTAATTTTTTTCTCTAGGGTGTTTTCCCTTAGGGTTTTTTTTCCTTTCAAGGTTTAAGTTTCAGACCCCCCCCTGGTTAGGGTTAGGGTCTGGACCTCAGGCAGGGGCATCTCCCACCCCCACGAGGCACAGGCTGGTTAGGGATGAGGTAAAGCAGGTCCCCCTAAAGGGTCCTGGGTGCACGGTCCATCAATGGGGGCCGGGAGATGGAGACCCTGCCCGGGTGTTCAAAAAATTGCCCATATCTTGGGTGAAGTAGCTCGGGGCCCACGTGACGTTTCGGCGGAGTAGTGCCTTCTTCAGACTGGCCCGGCTTAATGTGACTCTGTCAGGTACGACCTTTCTTTTTCCTTTTATACAGGTTTTCAACAAGTAAGTATTTCTTTGTTTTAATTTTTTCTCTTTTCCCTTTCTTTACAGGATTTTTCCTTAAGTGCTTTTCTTTTTCCTTTGATATAGGTTTTTAGGACAGGTAAGTATTTCCTTTCTCTCTTTTACAGGTTTTTTCCTTAAGTGTTTTTCTCTTTCCTTTTATACAGGTCTTGGCGGCAGGTAAGTGTTTTTTTATTTTTTTATTTTTTTACAGGTAAGTACTTTTTTTATTTAATTTTTTTCTCTAGGGTGTTTTCCCTTAGGGTTTTTTTTCCTTTCAAGGTTTAAGTTTCAGACCCCCCCCTGGTTAGGGTTAGGGTCTGGACCTCAGGCAGGGGCATCTCCCACCCCCACGAGGCACAGGCTGGTTAGGGATGAGGTAAAGCAGGTCCCCCTAAAGGGTCCTGGGTGCACGGTCCATCAATGGGGGCCGGGAGATGGAGACCCTGCCCGGGTGTTCAAAAAATTGCCCATATCTTGGGTGAAGTAGCTCGGGGCCCACGTGACGTTTCGGCGGAGTAGTGCCTTCTTCAGACTGGCCCGGCTTAATGTGACTCTGTCAGGTACGACCTTTCTTTTTCCTTTTATACAGGTTTTCAACAAGTAAGTATTTCTTTGTTTTAATTTTTTCTCTTTTCCCTTTCTTTACAGGATTTTTCCTTAAGTGCTTTTCTTTTTCCTTTGATATAGGTTTTTAGGACAGGTAAGTATTTCCTTTCTCTCTTTTACAGGTTTTTTCCTTAAGTGTTTTTCTCTTTCCTTTTATACAGGTCTTGGCGGCAGGTAAGTGTTTTTTTATTTTTTTATTTTTTTACAGGTAAGTACTTTTTTTATTTAATTTTTTTCTCTAGGGTGTTTTCCCTTAGGGTTTTTTTTCCTTTCAAGGTTTAAGTTTCAGACCCCCCCCTGGTTAGGGTTAGGGTCTGGACCTCAGGCAGGGGCATCTCCCACCCCCACGAGGCACAGGCTGGTTAGGGATGAGGTAAAGCAGGTCCCCCTAAAGGGTCCTGGGTGCACGGTCCATCAATGGGGGCCGGGAGATGGAGACCCTGCCCGGGTGTTCAAAAAATTGCCCATATCTTGGGTGAAGTAGCTCGGGGCCCACGTGACGTTTCGGCGGAGTAGTGCCTTCTTCAGACTGGCCCGGCTTAATGTGACTCTGTCAGGTACGACCTTTCTTTTTCCTTTTATACAGGTTTTC
Organism: Astatotilapia calliptera; assembly: GCF_964374335.1. Classification (NCBI taxonomy): domain Eukaryota; kingdom Metazoa; phylum Chordata; class Actinopteri; order Cichliformes; family Cichlidae; genus Astatotilapia; species Astatotilapia calliptera. The sequence continues at coordinate 57,437 of NC_137432.1, read as the reverse complement.
AACAAGTAAGTATTTCTTTGTTTTAATTTTTTCTCTTTTCCCTTTCTTTACAGGATTTTTCCTTAAGTGCTTTTCTTTTTCCTTTGATATAGGTTTTTAGGACAGGTAAGTATTTCCTTTCTCTCTTTTACAGGTTTTTTCCTTAAGTGTTTTTCTCTTTCCTTTTATACAGGTCTTGGCGGCAGGTAAGTGTTTTTTTATTTTTTTATTTTTTTACAGGTAAGTACTTTTTTTATTTAATTTTTTTCTCTAGGGTGTTTTCCCTTAGGGTTTTTTTTCCTTTCAAGGTTTAAGTTTCAGACCCCCCCCTGGTTAGGGTTAGGGTCTGGACCTCAGGCAGGGGCATCTCCCACCCCCACGAGGCACAGGCTGGTTAGGGATGAGGTAAAGCAGGTCCCCCTAAAGGGTCCTGGGTGCACGGTCCATCAATGGGGGCCGGGAGATGGAGACCCTGCCCGGGTGTTCAAAAAATTGCCCATATCTTGGGTGAAGTAGCTCGGGGCCCACGTGACGTTTCGGCGGAGTAGTGCCTTCTTCAGACTGGCCCGGCTTAATGTGACTCTGTCAGGTACGACCTTTCTTTTTCCTTTTATACAGGTTTTCAACAAGTAAGTATTTCTTTGTTTTAATTTTTTCTCTTTTCCCTTTCTTTACAGGATTTTTCCTTAAGTGCTTTTCTTTTTCCTTTGATATAGGTTTTTAGGACAGGTAAGTATTTCCTTTCTCTCTTTTACAGGTTTTTTCCTTAAGTGTTTTTCTCTTTCCTTTTATACAGGTCTTGGCGGCAGGTAAGTGTTTTTTTATTTTTTTATTTTTTTACAGGTAAGTACTTTTTTTATTTAATTTTTTTCTCTAGGGTGTTTTCCCTTAGGGTTTTTTTTCCTTTCAAGGTTTAAGTTTCAGACCCCCCCCTGGTTAGGGTTAGGGTCTGGACCTCAGGCAGGGGCATCTCCCACCCCCACGAGGCACAGGCTGGTTAGGGATGAGGTAAAGCAGGTCCCCCTAAAGGGTCCTGGGTGCACGGTCCATCAATGGGGGCCGGGAGATGGAGACCCTGCCCGGGTGTTCAAAAAATTGCCCATATCTTGGGTGAAGTAGCTCGGGGCCCACGTGACGTTTCGGCGGAGTAGTGCCTTCTTCAGACTGGCCCGGCTTAATGTGACTCTGTCAGGTACGACCTTTCTTTTTCCTTTTATACAGGTTTTCAACAAGTAAGTATTTCTTTGTTTTAATTTTTTCTCTTTTCCCTTTCTTTACAGGATTTTTCCTTAAGTGCTTTTCTTTTTCCTTTGATATAGGTTTTTAGGACAGGTAAGTATTTCCTTTCTCTCTTTTACAGGTTTTTTCCTTAAGTGTTTTTCTCTTTCCTTTTATACAGGTCTTGGCGGCAGGTAAGTGTTTTTTTATTTTTTTATTTTTTTACAGGTAAGTACTTTTTTTATTTAATTTTTTTCTCTAGGGTGTTTTCCCTTAGGGTTTAGGGGTTAGGGTAGGGTTAGGGTTAGGGGGGTTAGGGGTTAGGGGTTAGGGTTAGGGTTAGGGGGTTAGGGTTAGGGGGTTAGGTGTTAGAAAAGAAACAGGCCACCAGCAAGCTGGTAGCCTGAGGTGCACGGGCCATCGATGGGGCTGGGTGGTGATACCCCTGCCCTGTTTCAAAAAATTACCCATCTTGGGTGTATGCGCATTGTACATCATGGGGGCCTTCGCGACGTTTCGGCATATCTGTGCCTTCTTCAGGCTGGCCCCATGTGTGTTCTCTTGTGTCTGTTTGACTTCTGCTTTGTCTGTGCCTCTCTTGGCTTTTATACTCTTTCTTAGCTCCTCCCACTCTTGGGTTTTCTCTTTACGTGACTTACTTGTCTTACTTGCTTTTCTTACTGTGTTTCTCTTTACGTGACTTTCTTGTCTTACTTGTTTTTCTTTCTGTTTTTCTCTTTACGTGACTTTCTTGTCTTACTATGTTTCTGCCACTCTGGGCCTTTTATTTACGGGACTTTCTTGTCTTTCCGTTATTCTTTATTCTTTTCTCTTTATTTCTCTTTTTTCTGTCTTTTCTGTTTTACGGGACTTCTTGTCTTTCCGTTATTCTTTATTCTTTCTCTTTATTTCTCTTTTCTGTTTTTTCTGTTGTACGGGACTTCTTGTCTTTCCGTTACTTTGTTTCTTTTTCTTTGTGTTTTAGGGGACCCCCCTGGTTAGGGTTAGGGTCTTGGGTTTGGGCAGGGGCATCCCCAACCCCACGAGGCACTGGCTGGTTAGGTGTTAGAAAAGAAACAGGCCACCAGCAAGCTGGTAGCCTGAGGTGCACGGGCCATCGATGGGGCTGGGTGGTGATACCCCTGCCCTGTTTCAAAAAATTACCCATCTTGGGTGTATGCGCATTGTACATCATGGGGGCCTTCGCGACGTTTCGGCATATCTGTGCCTTCTTCAGGCTGGCCCCATGTGTGTTCTCTTGTGTCTGTTTGACTTCTGCTTTGTCTGTGCCTCTCTTGGCTTTTATACTCTTTCTTAGCTCCTCCCACTCTTGGGTTTTCTCTTTACGTGACTTACTTGTCTTACTTGCTTTTCTTACTGTGTTTCTCTTTACGTGACTTTCTTGTCTTACTTGTTTTTCTTTCTGTTTTTCTCTTTACGTGACTTTCTTGTCTTACTATGTTTCTGCCACTCTGGGCCTTTTATTTACGGGACTTTCTTGTCTTTCCGTTATTCTTTATTCTTTTCTCTTTATTTCTCTTTTTTCTGTCTTTTCTGTTTTACGGGACTTCTTGTCTTTCCGTTATTCTTTATTCTTTCTCTTTATTTCTCTTTTCTGTTTTTTCTGTTGTACGGGACTTCTTGTCTTTCCGTTACTTTGTTTCTTTTTCTTTGTGTTTTAGGGGACCCCCCTGGTTAGGGTTAGGGTCTTGGGTTTGGGCAGGGGCATCCCCAACCCCACGAGGCACTGGCTGGTTAGGTGTTAGAAAAGAAACAGGCCACCAGCAAGCTGGTAGCCTGAGGTGCACGGGCCATCGATGGGGCTGGGTGGTGATACCCCTGCCCTGTTTCAAAAAATTACCCATCTTGGGTGTATGCGCATTGTACATCATGGGGGCCTTCGCGACGTTTCGGCATATCTGTGCCTTCTTCAGGCTGGCCCCATGTGTGTTCTCTTGTGTCTGTTTGACTTCTGCTTTGTCTGTGCCTCTCTTGGCTTTTATACTCTTTCTTAGCTCCTCCCACTCTTGGGTTTTCTCTTTACGTGACTTACTTGTCTTACTTGCTTTTCTTACTGTGTTTCTCTTTACGTGACTTTCTTGTCTTACTTGTTTTTCTTTCTGTTTTTCTCTTTACGTGACTTTCTTGTCTTACTATGTTTCTGCCACTCTGGGCCTTTTATTTACGGGACTTTCTTGTCTTTCCGTTATTCTTTATTCTTTTCTCTTTATTTCTCTTTTTTCTGTCTTTTCTGTTTTACGGGACTTCTTGTCTTTCCGTTATTCTTTATTCTTTCTCTTTATTTCTCTTTTCTGTTTTTTCTGTTGTACGGGACTTCTTGTCTTTCCGTTACTTTGTTTCTTTTTCTTTGTGTTTTAGGGGACCCCCCTGGTTAGGGTTAGGGTCTTGGGTTTGGGCAGGGGCATCCCCAACCCCACGAGGCACTGGCTGGTTAGGTGTTAGAAAAGAAACAGGCCACCAGCAAGCTGGTAGCCTGAGGTGCACGGGCCATCGATGGGGCTGGGTGGTGATACCCCTGCCCTGTTTCAAAAAATTACCCATCTTGGGTGTATGCGCATTGTACATCATGGGGGCCTTCGCGACGTTTCGGCATATCTGTGCCTTCTTCAGGCTGGCCCCATGTGTGTTCTCTTGTGTCTGTTTGACTTCTGCTTTGTCTGTGCCTCTCTTGGCTTTTATACTCTTTCTTAGCTCCTCCCACTCTTGGGTTTTCTCTTTACGTGACTTACTTGTCTTACTTGCTTTTCTTACTGTGTTTCTCTTTACGTGACTTTCTTGTCTTACTTGTTTTTCTTTCTGTTTTTCTCTTTACGTGACTTTCTTGTCTTACTATGTTTCTGCCACTCTGGGCCTTTTATTTACGGGACTTTCTTGTCTTTCCGTTATTCTTTATTCTTTTCTCTTTATTTCTCTTTTTTCTGTCTTTTCTGTTTTACGGGACTTCTTGTCTTTCCGTTATTCTTTATTCTTTCTCTTTATTTCTCTTTTCTGTTTTTTCTGTTGTACGGGACTTCTTGTCTTTCCGTTACTTTGTTTCTTTTTCTTTGTGTTTTAGGGGACCCCCCTGGTTAGGGTTAGGGTCTTGGGTTTGGGCAGGGGCATCCCCAACCCCACGAGGCACTGGCTGGTTAGGTGTTAGAAAAGAAACAGGCCACCAGCAAGCTGGTAGCCTGAGGTGCACGGGCCATCGATGGGGCTGGGTGGTGATACCCCTGCCCTGTTTCAAAAAATTACCCATCTTGGGTGTATGCGCATTGTACATCATGGGGGCCTTCGCGACGTTTCGGCATATCTGTGCCTTCTTCAGGCTGGCCCCATGTGTGTTCTCTTGTGTCTGTTTGACTTCTGCTTTGTCTGTGCCTCTCTTGGCTTTTATACTCTTTCTTAGCTCCTCCCACTCTTGGGTTTTCTCTTTACGTGACTTACTTGTCTTACTTGCTTTTCTTACTGTGTTTCTCTTTACGTGACTTTCTTGTCTTACTTGTTTTTCTTTCTGTTTTTCTCTTTACGTGACTTTCTTGTCTTACTATGTTTCTGCCACTCTGGGCCTTTTATTTACGGGACTTTCTTGTCTTTCCGTTATTCTTTATTCTTTTCTCTTTATTTCTCTTTTTTCTGTCTTTTCTGTTTTACGGGACTTCTTGTCTTTCCGTTATTCTTTATTCTTTCTCTTTATTTCTCTTTTCTGTTTTTTCTGTTGTACGGGACTTCTTGTCTTTCCGTTACTTTGTTTCTTTTTCTTTGTGTTTTAGGGGACCCCCCTGGTTAGGGTTAGGGTCTTGGGTTTGGGCAGGGGCATCCCCAACCCCACGAGGCACTGGCTGGTTAGGTGTTAGAAAAGAAACAGGCCACCAGCAAGCTGGTAGCCTGAGGTGCACGGGCCATCGATGGGGCTGGGTGGTGATACCCCTGCCCTGTTTCAAAAAATTACCCATCTTGGGTGTATGCGCATTGTACATCATGGGGGCCTTCGCGACGTTTCGGCATATCTGTGCCTTCTTCAGGCTGGCCCCATGTGTGTTCTCTTGTGTCTGTTTGACTTCTGCTTTGTCTGTGCCTCTCTTGGCTTTTATACTCTTTCTTAGCTCCTCCCACTCTTGGGTTTTCTCTTTACGTGACTTACTTGTCTTACTTGCTTTTCTTACTGTGTTTCTCTTTACGTGACTTTCTTGTCTTACTTGTTTTTCTTTCTGTTTTTCTCTTTACGTGACTTTCTTGTCTTACTATGTTTCTGCCACTCTGGGCCTTTTATTTACGGGACTTTCTTGTCTTTCCGTTATTCTTTATTCTTTTCTCTTTATTTCTCTTTTTTCTGTCTTTTCTGTTTTACGGGACTTCTTGTCTTTCCGTTATTCTTTATTCTTTCTCTTTATTTCTCTTTTCTGTTTTTTCTGTTGTACGGGACTTCTTGTCTTTCCGTTACTTTGTTTCTTTTTCTTTGTGTTTTAGGGGACCCCCCTGGTTAGGGTTAGGGTCTTGGGTTTGGGCAGGGGCATCCCCAACCCCACGAGGCACTGGCTGGTTAGGTGTTAGAAAAGAAACAGGCCACCAGCAAGCTGGTAGCCTGAGGTGCACGGGCCATCGATGGGGCTGGGTGGTGATACCCCTGCCCTGTTTCAAAAAATTACCCATCTTGGGTGTATGCGCATTGTACATCATGGGGGCCTTCGCGACGTTTCGGCATATCTGTGCCTTCTTCAGGCTGGCCCCATGTGTGTTCTCTTGTGTCTGTTTGACTTCTGCTTTGTCTGTGCCTCTCTTGGCTTTTATACTCTTTCTTAGCTCCTCCCACTCTTGGGTTTTCTCTTTACGTGACTTACTTGTCTTACTTGCTTTTCTTACTGTGTTTCTCTTTACGTGACTTTCTTGTCTTACTTGTTTTTCTTTCTGTTTTTCTCTTTACGTGACTTTCTTGTCTTACTATGTTTCTGCCACTCTGGGCCTTTTATTTACGGGACTTTCTTGTCTTTCCGTTATTCTTTATTCTTTTCTCTTTATTTCTCTTTTTTCTGTCTTTTCTGTTTTACGGGACTTCTTGTCTTTCCGTTATTCTTTATTCTTTCTCTTTATTTCTCTTTTCTGTTTTTTCTGTTGTACGGGACTTCTTGTCTTTCCGTTACTTTGTTTCTTTTTCTTTGTGTTTTAGGGGACCCCCCTGGTTAGGGTTAGGGTCTTGGGTTTGGGCAGGGGCATCCCCAACCCCACGAGGCACTGGCTGGTTAGGTGTTAGAAAAGAAACAGGCCACCAGCAAGCTGGTAGCCTGAGGTGCACGGGCCATCGATGGGGCTGGGTGGTGATACCCCTGCCCTGTTTCAAAAAATTACCCATCTTGGGTGTATGCGCATTGTACATCATGGGGGCCTTCGCGACGTTTCGGCATATCTGTGCCTTCTTCAGGCTGGCCCCATGTGTGTTCTCTTGTGTCTGTTTGACTTCTGCTTTGTCTGTGCCTCTCTTGGCTTTTATACTCTTTCTTAGCTCCTCCCACTCTTGGGTTTTCTCTTTACGTGACTTACTTGTCTTACTTGCTTTTCTTACTGTGTTTCTCTTTACGTGACTTTCTTGTCTTACTTGTTTTTCTTTCTGTTTTTCTCTTTACGTGACTTTCTTGTCTTACTATGTTTCTGCCACTCTGGGCCTTTTATTTACGGGACTTTCTTGTCTTTCCGTTATTCTTTATTCTTTTCTCTTTATTTCTCTTTTTTCTGTCTTTTCTGTTTTACGGGACTTCTTGTCTTTCCGTTATTCTTTATTCTTTCTCTTTATTTCTCTTTTCTGTTTTTTCTGTTGTACGGGACTTCTTGTCTTTCCGTTACTTTGTTTCTTTTTCTTTGTGTTTTAGGGGACCCCCCTGGTTAGGGTTAGGGTCTTGGGTTTGGGCAGGGGCATCCCCAACCCCACGAGGCACTGGCTGGTTAGGTGTTAGAAAAGAAACAGGCCACCAGCAAGCTGGTAGCCTGAGGTGCACGGGCCATCGATGGGGCTGGGTGGTGATACCCCTGCCCTGTTTCAAAAAATTACCCATCTTGGGTGTATGCGCATTGTACATCATGGGGGCCTTCGCGACGTTTCGGCATATCTGTGCCTTCTTCAGGCTGGCCCCATGTGTGTTCTCTTGTGTCTGTTTGACTTCTGCTTTGTCTGTGCCTCTCTTGGCTTTTATACTCTTTCTTAGCTCCTCCCACTCTTGGGTTTTCTCTTTACGTGACTTACTTGTCTTACTTGCTTTTCTTACTGTGTTTCTCTTTACGTGACTTTCTTGTCTTACTTGTTTTTCTTTCTGTTTTTCTCTTTACGTGACTTTCTTGTCTTACTATGTTTCTGCCACTCTGGGCCTTTTATTTACGGGACTTTCTTGTCTTTCCGTTATTCTTTATTCTTTTCTCTTTATTTCTCTTTTTTCTGTCTTTTCTGTTTTACGGGACTTCTTGTCTTTCCGTTATTCTTTATTCTTTCTCTTTATTTCTCTTTTCTGTTTTTTCTGTTGTACGGGACTTCTTGTCTTTCCGTTACTTTGTTTCTTTTTCTTTGTGTTTTAGGGGACCCCCCTGGTTAGGGTTAGGGTCTTGGGTTTGGGCAGGGGCATCCCCAACCCCACGAGGCACTGGCTGGTTAGGTGTTAGAAAAGAAACAGGCCACCAGCAAGCTGGTAGCCTGAGGTGCACGGGCCATCGATGGGGCTGGGTGGTGATACCCCTGCCCTGTTTCAAAAAATTACCCATCTTGGGTGTATGCGCATTGTACATCATGGGGGCCTTCGCGACGTTTCGGCATATCTGTGCCTTCTTCAGGCTGGCCCCATGTGTGTTCTCTTGTGTCTGTTTGACTTCTGCTTTGTCTGTGCCTCTCTTGGCTTTTATACTCTTTCTTAGCTCCTCCCACTCTTGGGTTTTCTCTTTACGTGACTTACTTGTCTTACTTGCTTTTCTTACTGTGTTTCTCTTTACGTGACTTTCTTGTCTTACTTGTTTTTCTTTCTGTTTTTCTCTTTACGTGACTTTCTTGTCTTACTATGTTTCTGCCACTCTGGGCCTTTTATTTACGGGACTTTCTTGTCTTTCCGTTATTCTTTATTCTTTTCTCTTTATTTCTCTTTTTTCTGTCTTTTCTGTTTTACGGGACTTCTTGTCTTTCCGTTATTCTTTATTCTTTCTCTTTATTTCTCTTTTCTGTTTTTTCTGTTGTACGGGACTTCTTGTCTTTCCGTTACTTTGTTTCTTTTTCTTTGTGTTTTAGGGGACCCCCCTGGTTAGGGTTAGGGTCTTGGGTTTGGGCAGGGGCATCCCCAACCCCACGAGGCACTGGCTGGTTAGGTGTTAGAAAAGAAACAGGCCACCAGCAAGCTGGTAGCCTGAGGTGCACGGGCCATCGATGGGGCTGGGTGGTGATACCCCTGCCCTGTTTCAAAAAATTACCCATCTTGGGTGTATGCGCATTGTACATCATGGGGGCCTTCGCGACGTTTCGGCATATCTGTGCCTTCTTCAGGCTGGCCCCATGTGTGTTCTCTTGTGTCTGTTTGACTTCTGCTTTGTCTGTGCCTCTCTTGGCTTTTATACTCTTTCTTAGCTCCTCCCACTCTTGGGTTTTCTCTTTACGTGACTTACTTGTCTTACTTGCTTTTCTTACTGTGTTTCTCTTTACGTGACTTTCTTGTCTTACTTGTTTTTCTTTCTGTTTTTCTCTTTACGTGACTTTCTTGTCTTACTATGTTTCTGCCACTCTGGGCCTTTTATTTACGGGACTTTCTTGTCTTTCCGTTATTCTTTATTCTTTTCTCTTTATTTCTCTTTTTTCTGTCTTTTCTGTTTTACGGGACTTCTTGTCTTTCCGTTATTCTTTATTCTTTCTCTTTATTTCTCTTTTCTGTTTTTTCTGTTGTACGGGACTTCTTGTCTTTCCGTTACTTTGTTTCTTTTTCTTTGTGTTTTAGGGGACCCCCCTGGTTAGGGTTAGGGTCTTGGGTTTGGGCAGGGGCATCCCCAACCCCACGAGGCACTGGCTGGTTAGGTGTTAGAAAAGAAACAGGCCACCAGCAAGCTGGTAGCCTGAGGTGCACGGGCCATCGATGGGGCTGGGTGGTGATACCCCTGCCCTGTTTCAAAAAATTACCCATCTTGGGTGTATGCGCATTGTACATCATGGGGGCCTTCGCGACGTTTCGGCATATCTGTGCCTTCTTCAGGCTGGCCCCATGTGTGTTCTCTTGTGTCTGTTTGACTTCTGCTTTGTCTGTGCCTCTCTTGGCTTTTATACTCTTTCTTAGCTCCTCCCACTCTTGGGTTTTCTCTTTACGTGACTTACTTGTCTTACTTGCTTTTCTTACTGTGTTTCTCTTTACGTGACTTTCTTGTCTTACTTGTTTTTCTTTCTGTTTTTCTCTTTACGTGACTTTCTTGTCTTACTATGTTTCTGCCACTCTGGGCCTTTTATTTACGGGACTTTCTTGTCTTTCCGTTATTCTTTATTCTTTTCTCTTTATTTCTCTTTTTTCTGTCTTTTCTGTTTTACGGGACTTCTTGTCTTTCCGTTATTCTTTATTCTTTCTCTTTATTTCTCTTTTCTGTTTTTTCTGTTGTACGGGACTTCTTGTCTTTCCGTTACTTTGTTTCTTTTTCTTTGTGTTTTAGGGGACCCCCCTGGTTAGGGTTAGGGTCTTGGGTTTGGGCAGGGGCATCCCCAACCCCACGAGGCACTGGCTGGTTAGGTGTTAGAAAAGAAACAGGCCACCAGCAAGCTGGTAGCCTGAGGTGCACGGGCCATCGATGGGGCTGGGTGGTGATACCCCTGCCCTGTTTCAAAAAATTACCCATCTTGGGTGTATGCGCATTGTACATCATGGGGGCCTTCGCGACGTTTCGGCATATCTGTGCCTTCTTCAGGCTGGCCCCATGTGTGTTCTCTTGTGTCTGTTTGACTTCTGCTTTGTCTGTGCCTCTCTTGGCTTTTATACTCTTTCTTAGCTCCTCCCACTCTTGGGTTTTCTCTTTACGTGACTTACTTGTCTTACTTGCTTTTCTTACTGTGTTTCTCTTTACGTGACTTTCTTGTCTTACTTGTTTTTCTTTCTGTTTTTCTCTTTACGTGACTTTCTTGTCTTACTATGTTTCTGCCACTCTGGGCCTTTTATTTACGGGACTTTCTTGTCTTTCCGTTATTCTTTATTCTTTTCTCTTTATTTCTCTTTTTTCTGTCTTTTCTGTTTTACGGGACTTCTTGTCTTTCCGTTATTCTTTATTCTTTCTCTTTATTTCTCTTTTCTGTTTTTTCTGTTGTACGGGACTTCTTGTCTTTCCGTTACTTTGTTTCTTTTTCTTTGTGTTTTAGGGGACCCCCCTGGTTAGGGTTAGGGTCTTGGGTTTGGGCAGGGGCATCCCCAACCCCACGAGGCACTGGCTGGTTAGGTGTTAGAAAAGAAACAGGCCACCAGCAAGCTGGTAGCCTGAGGTGCACGGGCCATCGATGGGGCTGGGTGGTGATACCCCTGCCCTGTTTCAAAAAATTACCCATCTTGGGTGTATGCGCATTGTACATCATGGGGGCCTTCGCGACGTTTCGGCATATCTGTGCCTTCTTCAGGCTGGCCCCATGTGTGTTCTCTTGTGTCTGTTTGACTTCTGCTTTGTCTGTGCCTCTCTTGGCTTTTATACTCTTTCTTAGCTCCTCCCACTCTTGGGTTTTCTCTTTACGTGACTTACTTGTCTTACTTGCTTTTCTTACTGTGTTTCTCTTTACGTGACTTTCTTGTCTTACTTGTTTTTCTTTCTGTTTTTCTCTTTACGTGACTTTCTTGTCTTACTATGTTTCTGCCACTCTGGGCCTTTTATTTACGGGACTTTCTTGTCTTTCCGTTATTCTTTATTCTTTTCTCTTTATTTCTCTTTTTTCTGTCTTTTCTGTTTTACGGGACTTCTTGTCTTTCCGTTATTCTTTATTCTTTCTCTTTATTTCTCTTTTCTGTTTTTTCTGTTGTACGGGACTTCTTGTCTTTCCGTTACTTTGTTTCTTTTTCTTTGTGTTTTAGGGGACCCCCCTGGTTAGGGTTAGGGTCTTGGGTTTGGGCAGGGGCATCCCCAACCCCACGAGGCACTGGCTGGTTAGGTGTTAGAAAAGAAACAGGCCACCAGCAAGCTGGTAGCCTGAGGTGCACGGGCCATCGATGGGGCTGGGTGGTGATACCCCTGCCCTGTTTCAAAAAATTACCCATCTTGGGTGTATGCGCATTGTACATCATGGGGGCCTTCGCGACGTTTCGGCATATCTGTGCCTTCTTCAGGCTGGCCCCATGTGTGTTCTCTTGTGTCTGTTTGACTTCTGCTTTGTCTGTGCCTCTCTTGGCTTTTATACTCTTTCTTAGCTCCTCCCACTCTTGGGTTTTCTCTTTACGTGACTTACTTGTCTTACTTGCTTTTCTTACTGTGTTTCTCTTTACGTGACTTTCTTGTCTTACTTGTTTTTCTTTCTGTTTTTCTCTTTACGTGACTTTCTTGTCTTACTATGTTTCTGCCACTCTGGGCCTTTTATTTACGGGACTTTCTTGTCTTTCCGTTATTCTTTATTCTTTTCTCTTTATTTCTCTTTTTTCTGTCTTTTCTGTTTTACGGGACTTCTTGTCTTTCCGTTATTCTTTATTCTTTCTCTTTATTTCTCTTTTCTGTTTTTTCTGTTGTACGGGACTTCTTGTCTTTCCGTTACTTTGTTTCTTTTTCTTTGTGTTTTAGGGGACCCCCCTGGTTAGGGTTAGGGTCTTGGGTTTGGGCAGGGGCATCCCCAACCCCACGAGGCACTGGCTGGTTAGGTGTTAGAAAAGAAACAGGCCACCAGCAAGCTGGTAGCCTGAGGTGCACGGGCCATCGATGGGGCTGGGTGGTGATACCCCTGCCCTGTTTCAAAAAATTACCCATCTTGGGTGTATGCGCATTGTACATCATGGGGGCCTTCGCGACGTTTCGGCATATCTGTGCCTTCTTCAGGCTGGCCCCATGTGTGTTCTCTTGTGTCTGTTTGACTTCTGCTTTGTCTGTGCCTCTCTTGGCTTTTATACTCTTTCTTAGCTCCTCCCACTCTTGGGTTTTCTCTTTACGTGACTTACTTGTCTTACTTGCTTTTCTTACTGTGTTTCTCTTTACGTGACTTTCTTGTCTTACTTGTTTTTCTTTCTGTTTTTCTCTTTACGTGACTTTCTTGTCTTACTATGTTTCTGCCACTCTGGGCCTTTTATTTACGGGACTTTCTTGTCTTTCCGTTATTCTTTATTCTTTTCTCTTTATTTCTCTTTTTTCTGTCTTTTCTGTTTTACGGGACTTCTTGTCTTTCCGTTATTCTTTATTCTTTCTCTTTATTTCTCTTTTCTGTTTTTTCTGTTGTACGGGACTTCTTGTCTTTCCGTTACTTTGTTTCTTTTTCTTTGTGTTTTAGGGGACCCCCCTGGTTAGGGTTAGGGTCTTGGGTTTGGGCAGGGGCATCCCCAACCCCACGAGGCACTGGCTGGTTAGGTGTTAGAAAAGAAACAGGCCACCAGCAAGCTGGTAGCCTGAGGTGCACGGGCCATCGATGGGGCTGGGTGGTGATACCCCTGCCCTGTTTCAAAAAATTACCCATCTTGGGTGTATGCGCATTGTACATCATGGGGGCCTTCGCGACGTTTCGGCATATCTGTGCCTTCTTCAGGCTGGCCCCATGTGTGTTCTCTTGTGTCTGTTTGACTTCTGCTTTGTCTGTGCCTCTCTTGGCTTTTATACTCTTTCTTAGCTCCTCCCACTCTTGGGTTTTCTCTTTACGTGACTTACTTGTCTTACTTGCTTTTCTTACTGTGTTTCTCTTTACGTGACTTTCTTGTCTTACTTGTTTTTCTTTCTGTTTTTCTCTTTACGTGACTTTCTTGTCTTACTATGTTTCTGCCACTCTGGGCCTTTTATTTACGGGACTTTCTTGTCTTTCCGTTATTCTTTATTCTTTTCTCTTTATTTCTCTTTTTTCTGTCTTTTCTGTTTTACGGGACTTCTTGTCTTTCCGTTATTCTTTATTCTTTCTCTTTATTTCTCTTTTCTGTTTTTTCTGTTGTACGGGACTTCTTGTCTTTCCGTTACTTTGTTTCTTTTTCTTTGTGTTTTAGGGGACCCCCCTGGTTAGGGTTAGGGTCTTGGGTTTGGGCAGGGGCATCCCCAACCCCACGAGGCACTGGCTGGTTAGGTGTTAGAAAAGAAACAGGCCACCAGCAAGCTGGTAGCCTGAGGTGCACGGGCCATCGATGGGGCTGGGTGGTGATACCCCTGCCCTGTTTCAAAAAATTACCCATCTTGGGTGTATGCGCATTGTACATCATGGGGGCCTTCGCGACGTTTCGGCATATCTGTGCCTTCTTCAGGCTGGCCCCATGTGTGTTCTCTTGTGTCTGTTTGACTTCTGCTTTGTCTGTGCCTCTCTTGGCTTTTATACTCTTTCTTAGCTCCTCCCACTCTTGGGTTTTCTCTTTACGTGACTTACTTGTCTTACTTGCTTTTCTTACTGTGTTTCTCTTTACGTGACTTTCTTGTCTTACTTGTTTTTCTTTCTGTTTTTCTCTTTACGTGACTTTCTTGTCTTACTATGTTTCTGCCACTCTGGGCCTTTTATTTACGGGACTTTCTTGTCTTTCCGTTATTCTTTATTCTTTTCTCTTTATTTCTCTTTTTTCTGTCTTTTCTGTTTTACGGGACTTCTTGTCTTTCCGTTATTCTTTATTCTTTCTCTTTATTTCTCTTTTCTGTTTTTTCTGTTGTACGGGACTTCTTGTCTTTCCGTTACTTTGTTTCTTTTTCTTTGTGTTTTAGGGGACCCCCCTGGTTAGGGTTAGGGTCTTGGGTTTGGGCAGGGGCATCCCCAACCCCACGAGGCACTGGCTGGTTAGGTGTTAGAAAAGAAACAGGCCACCAGCAAGCTGGTAGCCTGAGGTGCACGGGCCATCGATGGGGCTGGGTGGTGATACCCCTGCCCTGTTTCAAAAAATTACCCATCTTGGGTGTATGCGCATTGTACATCATGGGGGCCTTCGCGACGTTTCGGCATATCTGTGCCTTCTTCAGGCTGGCCCCATGTGTGTTCTCTTGTGTCTGTTTGACTTCTGCTTTGTCTGTGCCTCTCTTGGCTTTTATACTCTTTCTTAGCTCCTCCCACTCTTGGGTTTTCTCTTTACGTGACTTACTTGTCTTACTTGCTTTTCTTACTGTGTTTCTCTTTACGTGACTTTCTTGTCTTACTTGTTTTTCTTTCTGTTTTTCTCTTTACGTGACTTTCTTGTCTTACTATGTTTCTGCCACTCTGGGCCTTTTATTTACGGGACTTTCTTGTCTTTCCGTTATTCTTTATTCTTTTCTCTTTATTTCTCTTTTTTCTGTCTTTTCTGTTTTACGGGACTTCTTGTCTTTCCGTTATTCTTTATTCTTTCTCTTTATTTCTCTTTTCTGTTTTTTCTGTTGTACGGGACTTCTTGTCTTTCCGTTACTTTGTTTCTTTTTCTTTGTGTTTTAGGGGACCCCCCTGGTTAGGGTTAGGGTCTTGGGTTTGGGCAGGGGCATCCCCAACCCCACGAGGCACTGGCTGGTTAGGTGTTAGAAAAGAAACAGGCCACCAGCAAGCTGGTAGCCTGAGGTGCACGGGCCATCGATGGGGCTGGGTGGTGATACCCCTGCCCTGTTTCAAAAAATTACCCATCTTGGGTGTATGCGCATTGTACATCATGGGGGCCTTCGCGACGTTTCGGCATATCTGTGCCTTCTTCAGGCTGGCCCCATGTGTGTTCTCTTGTGTCTGTTTGACTTCTGCTTTGTCTGTGCCTCTCTTGGCTTTTATACTCTTTCTTAGCTCCTCCCACTCTTGGGTTTTCTCTTTACGTGACTTACTTGTCTTACTTGCTTTTCTTACTGTGTTTCTCTTTACGTGACTTTCTTGTCTTACTTGTTTTTCTTTCTGTTTTTCTCTTTACGTGACTTTCTTGTCTTACTATGTTTCTGCCACTCTGGGCCTTTTATTTACGGGACTTTCTTGTCTTTCCGTTATTCTTTATTCTTTTCTCTTTATTTCTCTTTTTTCTGTCTTTTCTGTTTTACGGGACTTCTTGTCTTTCCGTTATTCTTTATTCTTTCTCTTTATTTCTCTTTTCTGTTTTTTCTGTTGTACGGGACTTCTTGTCTTTCCGTTACTTTGTTTCTTTTTCTTTGTGTTTTAGGGGACCCCCCTGGTTAGGGTTAGGGTCTTGGGTTTGGGCAGGGGCATCCCCAACCCCACGAGGCACTGGCTGGTTAGGTGTTAGAAAAGAAACAGGCCACCAGCAAGCTGGTAGCCTGAGGTGCACGGGCCATCGATGGGGCTGGGTGGTGATACCCCTGCCCTGTTTCAAAAAATTACCCATCTTGGGTGTATGCGCATTGTACATCATGGGGGCCTTCGCGACGTTTCGGCATATCTGTGCCTTCTTCAGGCTGGCCCCATGTGTGTTCTCTTGTGTCTGTTTGACTTCTGCTTTGTCTGTGCCTCTCTTGGCTTTTATACTCTTTCTTAGCTCCTCCCACTCTTGGGTTTTCTCTTTACGTGACTTACTTGTCTTACTTGCTTTTCTTACTGTGTTTCTCTTTACGTGACTTTCTTGTCTTACTTGTTTTTCTTTCTGTTTTTCTCTTTACGTGACTTTCTTGTCTTACTATGTTTCTGCCACTCTGGGCCTTTTATTTACGGGACTTTCTTGTCTTTCCGTTATTCTTTATTCTTTTCTCTTTATTTCTCTTTTTTCTGTCTTTTCTGTTTTACGGGACTTCTTGTCTTTCCGTTATTCTTTATTCTTTCTCTTTATTTCTCTTTTCTGTTTTTTCTGTTGTACGGGACTTCTTGTCTTTCCGTTACTTTGTTTCTTTTTCTTTGTGTTTTAGGGGACCCCCCTGGTTAGGGTTAGGGTCTTGGGTTTGGGCAGGGGCATCCCCAACCCCACGAGGCACTGGCTGGTTAGGTGTTAGAAAAGAAACAGGCCACCAGCAAGCTGGTAGCCTGAGGTGCACGGGCCATCGATGGGGCTGGGTGGTGATACCCCTGCCCTGTTTCAAAAAATTACCCATCTTGGGTGTATGCGCATTGTACATCATGGGGGCCTTCGCGACGTTTCGGCATATCTGTGCCTTCTTCAGGCTGGCCCCATGTGTGTTCTCTTGTGTCTGTTTGACTTCTGCTTTGTCTGTGCCTCTCTTGGCTTTTATACTCTTTCTTAGCTCCTCCCACTCTTGGGTTTTCTCTTTACGTGACTTACTTGTCTTACTTGCTTTTCTTACTGTGTTTCTCTTTACGTGACTTTCTTGTCTTACTTGTTTTTCTTTCTGTTTTTCTCTTTACGTGACTTTCTTGTCTTACTATGTTTCTGCCACTCTGGGCCTTTTATTTACGGGACTTTCTTGTCTTTCCGTTATTCTTTATTCTTTTCTCTTTATTTCTCTTTTTTCTGTCTTTTCTGTTTTACGGGACTTCTTGTCTTTCCGTTATTCTTTATTCTTTCTCTTTATTTCTCTTTTCTGTTTTTTCTGTTGTACGGGACTTCTTGTCTTTCCGTTACTTTGTTTCTTTTTCTTTGTGTTTTAGGGGACCCCCCTGGTTAGGGTTAGGGTCTTGGGTTTGGGCAGGGGCATCCCCAACCCCACGAGGCACTGGCTGGTTAGGTGTTAGAAAAGAAACAGGCCACCAGCAAGCTGGTAGCCTGAGGTGCACGGGCCATCGATGGGGCTGGGTGGTGATACCCCTGCCCTGTTTCAAAAAATTACCCATCTTGGGTGTATGCGCATTGTACATCATGGGGGCCTTCGCGACGTTTCGGCATATCTGTGCCTTCTTCAGGCTGGCCCCATGTGTGTTCTCTTGTGTCTGTTTGACTTCTGCTTTGTCTGTGCCTCTCTTGGCTTTTATACTCTTTCTTAGCTCCTCCCACTCTTGGGTTTTCTCTTTACGTGACTTACTTGTCTTACTTGCTTTTCTTACTGTGTTTCTCTTTACGTGACTTTCTTGTCTTACTTGTTTTTCTTTCTGTTTTTCTCTTTACGTGACTTTCTTGTCTTACTATGTTTCTGCCACTCTGGGCCTTTTATTTACGGGACTTTCTTGTCTTTCCGTTATTCTTTATTCTTTTCTCTTTATTTCTCTTTTTTCTGTCTTTTCTGTTTTACGGGACTTCTTGTCTTTCCGTTATTCTTTATTCTTTCTCTTTATTTCTCTTTTCTGTTTTTTCTGTTGTACGGGACTTCTTGTCTTTCCGTTACTTTGTTTCTTTTTCTTTGTGTTTTAGGGGACCCCCCTGGTTAGGGTTAGGGTCTTGGGTTTGGGCAGGGGCATCCCCAACCCCACGAGGCACTGGCTGGTTAGGTGTTAGAAAAGAAACAGGCCACCAGCAAGCTGGTAGCCTGAGGTGCACGGGCCATCGATGGGGCTGGGTGGTGATACCCCTGCCCTGTTTCAAAAAATTACCCATCTTGGGTGTATGCGCATTGTACATCATGGGGGCCTTCGCGACGTTTCGGCATATCTGTGCCTTCTTCAGGCTGGCCCCATGTGTGTTCTCTTGTGTCTGTTTGACTTCTGCTTTGTCTGTGCCTCTCTTGGCTTTTATACTCTTTCTTAGCTCCTCCCACTCTTGGGTTTTCTCTTTACGTGACTTACTTGTCTTACTTGCTTTTCTTACTGTGTTTCTCTTTACGTGACTTTCTTGTCTTACTTGTTTTTCTTTCTGTTTTTCTCTTTACGTGACTTTCTTGTCTTACTATGTTTCTGCCACTCTGGGCCTTTTATTTACGGGACTTTCTTGTCTTTCCGTTATTCTTTATTCTTTTCTCTTTATTTCTCTTTTTTCTGTCTTTTCTGTTTTACGGGACTTCTTGTCTTTCCGTTATTCTTTATTCTTTCTCTTTATTTCTCTTTTCTGTTTTTTCTGTTGTACGGGACTTCTTGTCTTTCCGTTACTTTGTTTCTTTTTCTTTGTGTTTTAGGGGACCCCCCTGGTTAGGGTTAGGGTCTTGGGTTTGGGCAGGGGCATCCCCAACCCCACGAGGCACTGGCTGGTTAGGTGTTAGAAAAGAAACAGGCCACCAGCAAGCTGGTAGCCTGAGGTGCACGGGCCATCGATGGGGCTGGGTGGTGATACCCCTGCCCTGTTTCAAAAAATTACCCATCTTGGGTGTATGCGCATTGTACATCATGGGGGCCTTCGCGACGTTTCGGCATATCTGTGCCTTCTTCAGGCTGGCCCCATGTGTGTTCTCTTGTGTCTGTTTGACTTCTGCTTTGTCTGTGCCTCTCTTGGCTTTTATACTCTTTCTTAGCTCCTCCCACTCTTGGGTTTTCTCTTTACGTGACTTACTTGTCTTACTTGCTTTTCTTACTGTGTTTCTCTTTACGTGACTTTCTTGTCTTACTTGTTTTTCTTTCTGTTTTTCTCTTTACGTGACTTTCTTGTCTTACTATGTTTCTGCCACTCTGGGCCTTTTATTTACGGGACTTTCTTGTCTTTCCGTTATTCTTTATTCTTTTCTCTTTATTTCTCTTTTTTCTGTCTTTTCTGTTTTACGGGACTTCTTGTCTTTCCGTTATTCTTTATTCTTTCTCTTTATTTCTCTTTTCTGTTTTTTCTGTTGTACGGGACTTCTTGTCTTTCCGTTACTTTGTTTCTTTTTCTTTGTGTTTTAGGGGACCCCCCTGGTTAGGGTTAGGGTCTTGGGTTTGGGCAGGGGCATCCCCAACCCCACGAGGCACTGGCTGGTTAGGTGTTAGAAAAGAAACAGGCCACCAGCAAGCTGGTAGCCTGAGGTGCACGGGCCATCGATGGGGCTGGGTGGTGATACCCCTGCCCTGTTTCAAAAAATTACCCATCTTGGGTGTATGCGCATTGTACATCATGGGGGCCTTCGCGACGTTTCGGCATATCTGTGCCTTCTTCAGGCTGGCCCCATGTGTGTTCTCTTGTGTCTGTTTGACTTCTGCTTTGTCTGTGCCTCTCTTGGCTTTTATACTCTTTCTTAGCTCCTCCCACTCTTGGGTTTTCTCTTTACGTGACTTACTTGTCTTACTTGCTTTTCTTACTGTGTTTCTCTTTACGTGACTTTCTTGTCTTACTTGTTTTTCTTTCTGTTTTTCTCTTTACGTGACTTTCTTGTCTTACTATGTTTCTGCCACTCTGGGCCTTTTATTTACGGGACTTTCTTGTCTTTCCGTTATTCTTTATTCTTTTCTCTTTATTTCTCTTTTTTCTGTCTTTTCTGTTTTACGGGACTTCTTGTCTTTCCGTTATTCTTTATTCTTTCTCTTTATTTCTCTTTTCTGTTTTTTCTGTTGTACGGGACTTCTTGTCTTTCCGTTACTTTGTTTCTTTTTCTTTGTGTTTTAGGGGACCCCCCTGGTTAGGGTTAGGGTCTTGGGTTTGGGCAGGGGCATCCCCAACCCCACGAGGCACTGGCTGGTTAGGTGTTAGAAAAGAAACAGGCCACCAGCAAGCTGGTAGCCTGAGGTGCACGGGCCATCGATGGGGCTGGGTGGTGATACCCCTGCCCTGTTTCAAAAAATTACCCATCTTGGGTGTATGCGCATTGTACATCATGGGGGCCTTCGCGACGTTTCGGCATATCTGTGCCTTCTTCAGGCTGGCCCCATGTGTGTTCTCTTGTGTCTGTTTGACTTCTGCTTTGTCTGTGCCTCTCTTGGCTTTTATACTCTTTCTTAGCTCCTCCCACTCTTGGGTTTTCTCTTTACGTGACTTACTTGTCTTACTTGCTTTTCTTACTGTGTTTCTCTTTACGTGACTTTCTTGTCTTACTTGTTTTTCTTTCTGTTTTTCTCTTTACGTGACTTTCTTGTCTTACTATGTTTCTGCCACTCTGGGCCTTTTATTTACGGGACTTTCTTGTCTTTCCGTTATTCTTTATTCTTTTCTCTTTATTTCTCTTTTTTCTGTCTTTTCTGTTTTACGGGACTTCTTGTCTTTCCGTTATTCTTTATTCTTTCTCTTTATTTCTCTTTTCTGTTTTTTCTGTTGTACGGGACTTCTTGTCTTTCCGTTACTTTGTTTCTTTTTCTTTGTGTTTTAGGGGACCCCCCTGGTTAGGGTTAGGGTCTTGGGTTTGGGCAGGGGCATCCCCAACCCCACGAGGCACTGGCTGGTTAGGTGTTAGAAAAGAAACAGGCCACCAGCAAGCTGGTAGCCTGAGGTGCACGGGCCATCGATGGGGCTGGGTGGTGATACCCCTGCCCTGTTTCAAAAAATTACCCATCTTGGGTGTATGCGCATTGTACATCATGGGGGCCTTCGCGACGTTTCGGCATATCTGTGCCTTCTTCAGGCTGGCCCCATGTGTGTTCTCTTGTGTCTGTTTGACTTCTGCTTTGTCTGTGCCTCTCTTGGCTTTTATACTCTTTCTTAGCTCCTCCCACTCTTGGGTTTTCTCTTTACGTGACTTACTTGTCTTACTTGCTTTTCTTACTGTGTTTCTCTTTACGTGACTTTCTTGTCTTACTTGTTTTTCTTTCTGTTTTTCTCTTTACGTGACTTTCTTGTCTTACTATGTTTCTGCCACTCTGGGCCTTTTATTTACGGGACTTTCTTGTCTTTCCGTTATTCTTTATTCTTTTCTCTTTATTTCTCTTTTTTCTGTCTTTTCTGTTTTACGGGACTTCTTGTCTTTCCGTTATTCTTTATTCTTTCTCTTTATTTCTCTTTTCTGTTTTTTCTGTTGTACGGGACTTCTTGTCTTTCCGTTACTTTGTTTCTTTTTCTTTGTGTTTTAGGGGACCCCCCTGGTTAGGGTTAGGGTCTTGGGTTTGGGCAGGGGCATCCCCAACCCCACGAGGCACTGGCTGGTTAGGTGTTAGAAAAGAAACAGGCCACCAGCAAGCTGGTAGCCTGAGGTGCACGGGCCATCGATGGGGCTGGGTGGTGATACCCCTGCCCTGTTTCAAAAAATTACCCATCTTGGGTGTATGCGCATTGTACATCATGGGGGCCTTCGCGACGTTTCGGCATATCTGTGCCTTCTTCAGGCTGGCCCCATGTGTGTTCTCTTGTGTCTGTTTGACTTCTGCTTTGTCTGTGCCTCTCTTGGCTTTTATACTCTTTCTTAGCTCCTCCCACTCTTGGGTTTTCTCTTTACGTGACTTACTTGTCTTACTTGCTTTTCTTACTGTGTTTCTCTTTACGTGACTTTCTTGTCTTACTTGTTTTTCTTTCTGTTTTTCTCTTTACGTGACTTTCTTGTCTTACTATGTTTCTGCCACTCTGGGCCTTTTATTTACGGGACTTTCTTGTCTTTCCGTTATTCTTTATTCTTTTCTCTTTATTTCTCTTTTTTCTGTCTTTTCTGTTTTACGGGACTTCTTGTCTTTCCGTTATTCTTTATTCTTTCTCTTTATTTCTCTTTTCTGTTTTTTCTGTTGTACGGGACTTCTTGTCTTTCCGTTACTTTGTTTCTTTTTCTTTGTGTTTTAGGGGACCCCCCTGGTTAGGGTTAGGGTCTTGGGTTTGGGCAGGGGCATCCCCAACCCCACGAGGCACTGGCTGGTTAGGTGTTAGAAAAGAAACAGGCCACCAGCAAGCTGGTAGCCTGAGGTGCACGGGCCATCGATGGGGCTGGGTGGTGATACCCCTGCCCTGTTTCAAAAAATTACCCATCTTGGGTGTATGCGCATTGTACATCATGGGGGCCTTCGCGACGTTTCGGCATATCTGTGCCTTCTTCAGGCTGGCCCCATGTGTGTTCTCTTGTGTCTGTTTGACTTCTGCTTTGTCTGTGCCTCTCTTGGCTTTTATACTCTTTCTTAGCTCCTCCCACTCTTGGGTTTTCTCTTTACGTGACTTACTTGTCTTACTTGCTTTTCTTACTGTGTTTCTCTTTACGTGACTTTCTTGTCTTACTTGTTTTTCTTTCTGTTTTTCTCTTTACGTGACTTTCTTGTCTTACTATGTTTCTGCCACTCTGGGCCTTTTATTTACGGGACTTTCTTGTCTTTCCGTTATTCTTTATTCTTTTCTCTTTATTTCTCTTTTTTCTGTCTTTTCTGTTTTACGGGACTTCTTGTCTTTCCGTTATTCTTTATTCTTTCTCTTTATTTCTCTTTTCTGTTTTTTCTGTTGTACGGGACTTCTTGTCTTTCCGTTACTTTGTTTCTTTTTCTTTGTGTTTTAGGGGACCCCCCTGGTTAGGGTTAGGGTCTTGGGTTTGGGCAGGGGCATCCCCAACCCCACGAGGCACTGGCTGGTTAGGTGTTAGAAAAGAAACAGGCCACCAGCAAGCTGGTAGCCTGAGGTGCACGGGCCATCGATGGGGCTGGGTGGTGATACCCCTGCCCTGTTTCAAAAAATTACCCATCTTGGGTGTATGCGCATTGTACATCATGGGGGCCTTCGCGACGTTTCGGCATATCTGTGCCTTCTTCAGGCTGGCCCCATGTGTGTTCTCTTGTGTCTGTTTGACTTCTGCTTTGTCTGTGCCTCTCTTGGCTTTTATACTCTTTCTTAGCTCCTCCCACTCTTGGGTTTTCTCTTTACGTGACTTACTTGTCTTACTTGCTTTTCTTACTGTGTTTCTCTTTACGTGACTTTCTTGTCTTACTTGTTTTTCTTTCTGTTTTTCTCTTTACGTGACTTTCTTGTCTTACTATGTTTCTGCCACTCTGGGCCTTTTATTTACGGGACTTTCTTGTCTTTCCGTTATTCTTTATTCTTTTCTCTTTATTTCTCTTTTTTCTGTCTTTTCTGTTTTACGGGACTTCTTGTCTTTCCGTTATTCTTTATTCTTTCTCTTTATTTCTCTTTTCTGTTTTTTCTGTTGTACGGGACTTCTTGTCTTTCCGTTACTTTGTTTCTTTTTCTTTGTGTTTTAGGGGACCCCCCTGGTTAGGGTTAGGGTCTTGGGTTTGGGCAGGGGCATCCCCAACCCCACGAGGCACTGGCTGGTTAGGTGTTAGAAAAGAAACAGGCCACCAGCAAGCTGGTAGCCTGAGGTGCACGGGCCATCGATGGGGCTGGGTGGTGATACCCCTGCCCTGTTTCAAAAAATTACCCATCTTGGGTGTATGCGCATTGTACATCATGGGGGCCTTCGCGACGTTTCGGCATATCTGTGCCTTCTTCAGGCTGGCCCCATGTGTGTTCTCTTGTGTCTGTTTGACTTCTGCTTTGTCTGTGCCTCTCTTGGCTTTTATACTCTTTCTTAGCTCCTCCCACTCTTGGGTTTTCTCTTTACGTGACTTACTTGTCTTACTTGCTTTTCTTACTGTGTTTCTCTTTACGTGACTTTCTTGTCTTACTTGTTTTTCTTTCTGTTTTTCTCTTTACGTGACTTTCTTGTCTTACTATGTTTCTGCCACTCTGGGCCTTTTATTTACGGGACTTTCTTGTCTTTCCGTTATTCTTTATTCTTTTCTCTTTATTTCTCTTTTTTCTGTCTTTTCTGTTTTACGGGACTTCTTGTCTTTCCGTTATTCTTTATTCTTTCTCTTTATTTCTCTTTTCTGTTTTTTCTGTTGTACGGGACTTCTTGTCTTTCCGTTACTTTGTTTCTTTTTCTTTGTGTTTTAGGGGACCCCCCTGGTTAGGGTTAGGGTCTTGGGTTTGGGCAGGGGCATCCCCAACCCCACGAGGCACTGGCTGGTTAGGTGTTAGAAAAGAAACAGGCCACCAGCAAGCTGGTAGCCTGAGGTGCACGGGCCATCGATGGGGCTGGGTGGTGATACCCCTGCCCTGTTTCAAAAAATTACCCATCTTGGGTGTATGCGCATTGTACATCATGGGGGCCTTCGCGACGTTTCGGCATATCTGTGCCTTCTTCAGGCTGGCCCCATGTGTGTTCTCTTGTGTCTGTTTGACTTCTGCTTTGTCTGTGCCTCTCTTGGCTTTTATACTCTTTCTTAGCTCCTCCCACTCTTGGGTTTTCTCTTTACGTGACTTACTTGTCTTACTTGCTTTTCTTACTGTGTTTCTCTTTACGTGACTTTCTTGTCTTACTTGTTTTTCTTTCTGTTTTTCTCTTTACGTGACTTTCTTGTCTTACTATGTTTCTGCCACTCTGGGCCTTTTATTTACGGGACTTTCTTGTCTTTCCGTTATTCTTTATTCTTTTCTCTTTATTTCTCTTTTTTCTGTCTTTTCTGTTTTACGGGACTTCTTGTCTTTCCGTTATTCTTTATTCTTTCTCTTTATTTCTCTTTTCTGTTTTTTCTGTTGTACGGGACTTCTTGTCTTTCCGTTACTTTGTTTCTTTTTCTTTGTGTTTTAGGGGACCCCCCTGGTTAGGGTTAGGGTCTTGGGTTTGGGCAGGGGCATCCCCAACCCCACGAGGCACTGGCTGGTTAGGTGTTAGAAAAGAAACAGGCCACCAGCAAGCTGGTAGCCTGAGGTGCACGGGCCATCGATGGGGCTGGGTGGTGATACCCCTGCCCTGTTTCAAAAAATTACCCATCTTGGGTGTATGCGCATTGTACATCATGGGGGCCTTCGCGACGTTTCGGCATATCTGTGCCTTCTTCAGGCTGGCCCCATGTGTGTTCTCTTGTGTCTGTTTGACTTCTGCTTTGTCTGTGCCTCTCTTGGCTTTTATACTCTTTCTTAGCTCCTCCCACTCTTGGGTTTTCTCTTTACGTGACTTACTTGTCTTACTTGCTTTTCTTACTGTGTTTCTCTTTACGTGACTTTCTTGTCTTACTTGTTTTTCTTTCTGTTTTTCTCTTTACGTGACTTTCTTGTCTTACTATGTTTCTGCCACTCTGGGCCTTTTATTTACGGGACTTTCTTGTCTTTCCGTTATTCTTTATTCTTTTCTCTTTATTTCTCTTTTTTCTGTCTTTTCTGTTTTACGGGACTTCTTGTCTTTCCGTTATTCTTTATTCTTTCTCTTTATTTCTCTTTTCTGTTTTTTCTGTTGTACGGGACTTCTTGTCTTTCCGTTACTTTGTTTCTTTTTCTTTGTGTTTTAGGGGACCCCCCTGGTTAGGGTTAGGGTCTTGGGTTTGGGCAGGGGCATCCCCAACCCCACGAGGCACTGGCTGGTTAGGTGTTAGAAAAGAAACAGGCCACCAGCAAGCTGGTAGCCTGAGGTGCACGGGCCATCGATGGGGCTGGGTGGTGATACCCCTGCCCTGTTTCAAAAAATTACCCATCTTGGGTGTATGCGCATTGTACATCATGGGGGCCTTCGCGACGTTTCGGCATATCTGTGCCTTCTTCAGGCTGGCCCCATGTGTGTTCTCTTGTGTCTGTTTGACTTCTGCTTTGTCTGTGCCTCTCTTGGCTTTTATACTCTTTCTTAGCTCCTCCCACTCTTGGGTTTTCTCTTTACGTGACTTACTTGTCTTACTTGCTTTTCTTACTGTGTTTCTCTTTACGTGACTTTCTTGTCTTACTTGTTTTTCTTTCTGTTTTTCTCTTTACGTGACTTTCTTGTCTTACTATGTTTCTGCCACTCTGGGCCTTTTATTTACGGGACTTTCTTGTCTTTCCGTTATTCTTTATTCTTTTCTCTTTATTTCTCTTTTTTCTGTCTTTTCTGTTTTACGGGACTTCTTGTCTTTCCGTTATTCTTTATTCTTTCTCTTTATTTCTCTTTTCTGTTTTTTCTGTTGTACGGGACTTCTTGTCTTTCCGTTACTTTGTTTCTTTTTCTTTGTGTTTTAGGGGACCCCCCTGGTTAGGGTTAGGGTCTTGGGTTTGGGCAGGGGCATCCCCAACCCCACGAGGCACTGGCTGGTTAGGTGTTAGAAAAGAAACAGGCCACCAGCAAGCTGGTAGCCTGAGGTGCACGGGCCATCGATGGGGCTGGGTGGTGATACCCCTGCCCTGTTTCAAAAAATTACCCATCTTGGGTGTATGCGCATTGTACATCATGGGGGCCTTCGCGACGTTTCGGCATATCTGTGCCTTCTTCAGGCTGGCCCCATGTGTGTTCTCTTGTGTCTGTTTGACTTCTGCTTTGTCTGTGCCTCTCTTGGCTTTTATACTCTTTCTTAGCTCCTCCCACTCTTGGGTTTTCTCTTTACGTGACTTACTTGTCTTACTTGCTTTTCTTACTGTGTTTCTCTTTACGTGACTTTCTTGTCTTACTTGTTTTTCTTTCTGTTTTTCTCTTTACGTGACTTTCTTGTCTTACTATGTTTCTGCCACTCTGGGCCTTTTATTTACGGGACTTTCTTGTCTTTCCGTTATTCTTTATTCTTTTCTCTTTATTTCTCTTTTTTCTGTCTTTTCTGTTTTACGGGACTTCTTGTCTTTCCGTTATTCTTTATTCTTTCTCTTTATTTCTCTTTTCTGTTTTTTCTGTTGTACGGGACTTCTTGTCTTTCCGTTACTTTGTTTCTTTTTCTTTGTGTTTTAGGGGACCCCCCTGGTTAGGGTTAGGGTCTTGGGTTTGGGCAGGGGCATCCCCAACCCCACGAGGCACTGGCTGGTTAGGTGTTAGAAAAGAAACAGGCCACCAGCAAGCTGGTAGCCTGAGGTGCACGGGCCATCGATGGGGCTGGGTGGTGATACCCCTGCCCTGTTTCAAAAAATTACCCATCTTGGGTGTATGCGCATTGTACATCATGGGGGCCTTCGCGACGTTTCGGCATATCTGTGCCTTCTTCAGGCTGGCCCCATGTGTGTTCTCTTGTGTCTGTTTGACTTCTGCTTTGTCTGTGCCTCTCTTGGCTTTTATACTCTTTCTTAGCTCCTCCCACTCTTGGGTTTTCTCTTTACGTGACTTACTTGTCTTACTTGCTTTTCTTACTGTGTTTCTCTTTACGTGACTTTCTTGTCTTACTTGTTTTTCTTTCTGTTTTTCTCTTTACGTGACTTTCTTGTCTTACTATGTTTCTGCCACTCTGGGCCTTTTATTTACGGGACTTTCTTGTCTTTCCGTTATTCTTTATTCTTTTCTCTTTATTTCTCTTTTTTCTGTCTTTTCTGTTTTACGGGACTTCTTGTCTTTCCGTTATTCTTTATTCTTTCTCTTTATTTCTCTTTTCTGTTTTTTCTGTTGTACGGGACTTCTTGTCTTTCCGTTACTTTGTTTCTTTTTCTTTGTGTTTTAGGGGACCCCCCTGGTTAGGGTTAGGGTCTTGGGTTTGGGCAGGGGCATCCCCAACCCCACGAGGCACTGGCTGGTTAGGTGTTAGAAAAGAAACAGGCCACCAGCAAGCTGGTAGCCTGAGGTGCACGGGCCATCGATGGGGCTGGGTGGTGATACCCCTGCCCTGTTTCAAAAAATTACCCATCTTGGGTGTATGCGCATTGTACATCATGGGGGCCTTCGCGACGTTTCGGCATATCTGTGCCTTCTTCAGGCTGGCCCCATGTGTGTTCTCTTGTGTCTGTTTGACTTCTGCTTTGTCTGTGCCTCTCTTGGCTTTTATACTCTTTCTTAGCTCCTCCCACTCTTGGGTTTTCTCTTTACGTGACTTACTTGTCTTACTTGCTTTTCTTACTGTGTTTCTCTTTACGTGACTTTCTTGTCTTACTTGTTTTTCTTTCTGTTTTTCTCTTTACGTGACTTTCTTGTCTTACTATGTTTCTGCCACTCTGGGCCTTTTATTTACGGGACTTTCTTGTCTTTCCGTTATTCTTTATTCTTTTCTCTTTATTTCTCTTTTTTCTGTCTTTTCTGTTTTACGGGACTTCTTGTCTTTCCGTTATTCTTTATTCTTTCTCTTTATTTCTCTTTTCTGTTTTTTCTGTTGTACGGGACTTCTTGTCTTTCCGTTACTTTGTTTCTTTTTCTTTGTGTTTTAGGGGACCCCCCTGGTTAGGGTTAGGGTCTTGGGTTTGGGCAGGGGCATCCCCAACCCCACGAGGCACTGGCTGGTTAGGTGTTAGAAAAGAAACAGGCCACCAGCAAGCTGGTAGCCTGAGGTGCACGGGCCATCGATGGGGCTGGGTGGTGATACCCCTGCCCTGTTTCAAAAAATTACCCATCTTGGGTGTATGCGCATTGTACATCATGGGGGCCTTCGCGACGTTTCGGCATATCTGTGCCTTCTTCAGGCTGGCCCCATGTGTGTTCTCTTGTGTCTGTTTGACTTCTGCTTTGTCTGTGCCTCTCTTGGCTTTTATACTCTTTCTTAGCTCCTCCCACTCTTGGGTTTTCTCTTTACGTGACTTACTTGTCTTACTTGCTTTTCTTACTGTGTTTCTCTTTACGTGACTTTCTTGTCTTACTTGTTTTTCTTTCTGTTTTTCTCTTTACGTGACTTTCTTGTCTTACTATGTTTCTGCCACTCTGGGCCTTTTATTTACGGGACTTTCTTGTCTTTCCGTTATTCTTTATTCTTTTCTCTTTATTTCTCTTTTTTCTGTCTTTTCTGTTTTACGGGACTTCTTGTCTTTCCGTTATTCTTTATTCTTTCTCTTTATTTCTCTTTTCTGTTTTTTCTGTTGTACGGGACTTCTTGTCTTTCCGTTACTTTGTTTCTTTTTCTTTGTGTTTTAGGGGACCCCCCTGGTTAGGGTTAGGGTCTTGGGTTTGGGCAGGGGCATCCCCAACCCCACGAGGCACTGGCTGGTTAGGTGTTAGAAAAGAAACAGGCCACCAGCAAGCTGGTAGCCTGAGGTGCACGGGCCATCGATGGGGCTGGGTGGTGATACCCCTGCCCTGTTTCAAAAAATTACCCATCTTGGGTGTATGCGCATTGTACATCATGGGGGCCTTCGCGACGTTTCGGCATATCTGTGCCTTCTTCAGGCTGGCCCCATGTGTGTTCTCTTGTGTCTGTTTGACTTCTGCTTTGTCTGTGCCTCTCTTGGCTTTTATACTCTTTCTTAGCTCCTCCCACTCTTGGGTTTTCTCTTTACGTGACTTACTTGTCTTACTTGCTTTTCTTACTGTGTTTCTCTTTACGTGACTTTCTTGTCTTACTTGTTTTTCTTTCTGTTTTTCTCTTTACGTGACTTTCTTGTCTTACTATGTTTCTGCCACTCTGGGCCTTTTATTTACGGGACTTTCTTGTCTTTCCGTTATTCTTTATTCTTTTCTCTTTATTTCTCTTTTTTCTGTCTTTTCTGTTTTACGGGACTTCTTGTCTTTCCGTTATTCTTTATTCTTTCTCTTTATTTCTCTTTTCTGTTTTTTCTGTTGTACGGGACTTCTTGTCTTTCCGTTACTTTGTTTCTTTTTCTTTGTGTTTTAGGGGACCCCCCTGGTTAGGGTTAGGGTCTTGGGTTTGGGCAGGGGCATCCCCAACCCCACGAGGCACTGGCTGGTTAGGTGTTAGAAAAGAAACAGGCCACCAGCAAGCTGGTAGCCTGAGGTGCACGGGCCATCGATGGGGCTGGGTGGTGATACCCCTGCCCTGTTTCAAAAAATTACCCATCTTGGGTGTATGCGCATTGTACATCATGGGGGCCTTCGCGACGTTTCGGCATATCTGTGCCTTCTTCAGGCTGGCCCCATGTGTGTTCTCTTGTGTCTGTTTGACTTCTGCTTTGTCTGTGCCTCTCTTGGCTTTTATACTCTTTCTTAGCTCCTCCCACTCTTGGGTTTTCTCTTTACGTGACTTACTTGTCTTACTTGCTTTTCTTACTGTGTTTCTCTTTACGTGACTTTCTTGTCTTACTTGTTTTTCTTTCTGTTTTTCTCTTTACGTGACTTTCTTGTCTTACTATGTTTCTGCCACTCTGGGCCTTTTATTTACGGGACTTTCTTGTCTTTCCGTTATTCTTTATTCTTTTCTCTTTATTTCTCTTTTTTCTGTCTTTTCTGTTTTACGGGACTTCTTGTCTTTCCGTTATTCTTTATTCTTTCTCTTTATTTCTCTTTTCTGTTTTTTCTGTTGTACGGGACTTCTTGTCTTTCCGTTACTTTGTTTCTTTTTCTTTGTGTTTTAGGGGACCCCCCTGGTTAGGGTTAGGGTCTTGGGTTTGGGCAGGGGCATCCCCAACCCCACGAGGCACTGGCTGGTTAGGTGTTAGAAAAGAAACAGGCCACCAGCAAGCTGGTAGCCTGAGGTGCACGGGCCATCGATGGGGCTGGGTGGTGATACCCCTGCCCTGTTTCAAAAAATTACCCATCTTGGGTGTATGCGCATTGTACATCATGGGGGCCTTCGCGACGTTTCGGCATATCTGTGCCTTCTTCAGGCTGGCCCCATGTGTGTTCTCTTGTGTCTGTTTGACTTCTGCTTTGTCTGTGCCTCTCTTGGCTTTTATACTCTTTCTTAGCTCCTCCCACTCTTGGGTTTTCTCTTTACGTGACTTACTTGTCTTACTTGCTTTTCTTACTGTGTTTCTCTTTACGTGACTTTCTTGTCTTACTTGTTTTTCTTTCTGTTTTTCTCTTTACGTGACTTTCTTGTCTTACTATGTTTCTGCCACTCTGGGCCTTTTATTTACGGGACTTTCTTGTCTTTCCGTTATTCTTTATTCTTTTCTCTTTATTTCTCTTTTTTCTGTCTTTTCTGTTTTACGGGACTTCTTGTCTTTCCGTTATTCTTTATTCTTTCTCTTTATTTCTCTTTTCTGTTTTTTCTGTTGTACGGGACTTCTTGTCTTTCCGTTACTTTGTTTCTTTTTCTTTGTGTTTTAGGGGACCCCCCTGGTTAGGGTTAGGGTCTTGGGTTTGGGCAGGGGCATCCCCAACCCCACGAGGCACTGGCTGGTTAGGTGTTAGAAAAGAAACAGGCCACCAGCAAGCTGGTAGCCTGAGGTGCACGGGCCATCGATGGGGCTGGGTGGTGATACCCCTGCCCTGTTTCAAAAAATTACCCATCTTGGGTGTATGCGCATTGTACATCATGGGGGCCTTCGCGACGTTTCGGCATATCTGTGCCTTCTTCAGGCTGGCCCCATGTGTGTTCTCTTGTGTCTGTTTGACTTCTGCTTTGTCTGTGCCTCTCTTGGCTTTTATACTCTTTCTTAGCTCCTCCCACTCTTGGGTTTTCTCTTTACGTGACTTACTTGTCTTACTTGCTTTTCTTACTGTGTTTCTCTTTACGTGACTTTCTTGTCTTACTTGTTTTTCTTTCTGTTTTTCTCTTTACGTGACTTTCTTGTCTTACTATGTTTCTGCCACTCTGGGCCTTTTATTTACGGGACTTTCTTGTCTTTCCGTTATTCTTTATTCTTTTCTCTTTATTTCTCTTTTTTCTGTCTTTTCTGTTTTACGGGACTTCTTGTCTTTCCGTTATTCTTTATTCTTTCTCTTTATTTCTCTTTTCTGTTTTTTCTGTTGTACGGGACTTCTTGTCTTTCCGTTACTTTGTTTCTTTTTCTTTGTGTTTTAGGGGACCCCCCTGGTTAGGGTTAGGGTCTTGGGTTTGGGCAGGGGCATCCCCAACCCCACGAGGCACTGGCTGGTTAGGTGTTAGAAAAGAAACAGGCCACCAGCAAGCTGGTAGCCTGAGGTGCACGGGCCATCGATGGGGCTGGGTGGTGATACCCCTGCCCTGTTTCAAAAAATTACCCATCTTGGGTGTATGCGCATTGTACATCATGGGGGCCTTCGCGACGTTTCGGCATATCTGTGCCTTCTTCAGGCTGGCCCCATGTGTGTTCTCTTGTGTCTGTTTGACTTCTGCTTTGTCTGTGCCTCTCTTGGCTTTTATACTCTTTCTTAGCTCCTCCCACTCTTGGGTTTTCTCTTTACGTGACTTACTTGTCTTACTTGCTTTTCTTACTGTGTTTCTCTTTACGTGACTTTCTTGTCTTACTTGTTTTTCTTTCTGTTTTTCTCTTTACGTGACTTTCTTGTCTTACTATGTTTCTGCCACTCTGGGCCTTTTATTTACGGGACTTTCTTGTCTTTCCGTTATTCTTTATTCTTTTCTCTTTATTTCTCTTTTTTCTGTCTTTTCTGTTTTACGGGACTTCTTGTCTTTCCGTTATTCTTTATTCTTTCTCTTTATTTCTCTTTTCTGTTTTTTCTGTTGTACGGGACTTCTTGTCTTTCCGTTACTTTGTTTCTTTTTCTTTGTGTTTTAGGGGACCCCCCTGGTTAGGGTTAGGGTCTTGGGTTTGGGCAGGGGCATCCCCAACCCCACGAGGCACTGGCTGGTTAGGTGTTAGAAAAGAAACAGGCCACCAGCAAGCTGGTAGCCTGAGGTGCACGGGCCATCGATGGGGCTGGGTGGTGATACCCCTGCCCTGTTTCAAAAAATTACCCATCTTGGGTGTATGCGCATTGTACATCATGGGGGCCTTCGCGACGTTTCGGCATATCTGTGCCTTCTTCAGGCTGGCCCCATGTGTGTTCTCTTGTGTCTGTTTGACTTCTGCTTTGTCTGTGCCTCTCTTGGCTTTTATACTCTTTCTTAGCTCCTCCCACTCTTGGGTTTTCTCTTTACGTGACTTACTTGTCTTACTTGCTTTTCTTACTGTGTTTCTCTTTACGTGACTTTCTTGTCTTACTTGTTTTTCTTTCTGTTTTTCTCTTTACGTGACTTTCTTGTCTTACTATGTTTCTGCCACTCTGGGCCTTTTATTTACGGGACTTTCTTGTCTTTCCGTTATTCTTTATTCTTTTCTCTTTATTTCTCTTTTTTCTGTCTTTTCTGTTTTACGGGACTTCTTGTCTTTCCGTTATTCTTTATTCTTTCTCTTTATTTCTCTTTTCTGTTTTTTCTGTTGTACGGGACTTCTTGTCTTTCCGTTACTTTGTTTCTTTTTCTTTGTGTTTTAGGGGACCCCCCTGGTTAGGGTTAGGGTCTTGGGTTTGGGCAGGGGCATCCCCAACCCCACGAGGCACTGGCTGGTTAGGTGTTAGAAAAGAAACAGGCCACCAGCAAGCTGGTAGCCTGAGGTGCACGGGCCATCGATGGGGCTGGGTGGTGATACCCCTGCCCTGTTTCAAAAAATTACCCATCTTGGGTGTATGCGCATTGTACATCATGGGGGCCTTCGCGACGTTTCGGCATATCTGTGCCTTCTTCAGGCTGGCCCCATGTGTGTTCTCTTGTGTCTGTTTGACTTCTGCTTTGTCTGTGCCTCTCTTGGCTTTTATACTCTTTCTTAGCTCCTCCCACTCTTGGGTTTTCTCTTTACGTGACTTACTTGTCTTACTTGCTTTTCTTACTGTGTTTCTCTTTACGTGACTTTCTTGTCTTACTTGTTTTTCTTTCTGTTTTTCTCTTTACGTGACTTTCTTGTCTTACTATGTTTCTGCCACTCTGGGCCTTTTATTTACGGGACTTTCTTGTCTTTCCGTTATTCTTTATTCTTTTCTCTTTATTTCTCTTTTTTCTGTCTTTTCTGTTTTACGGGACTTCTTGTCTTTCCGTTATTCTTTATTCTTTCTCTTTATTTCTCTTTTCTGTTTTTTCTGTTGTACGGGACTTCTTGTCTTTCCGTTACTTTGTTTCTTTTTCTTTGTGTTTTAGGGGACCCCCCTGGTTAGGGTTAGGGTCTTGGGTTTGGGCAGGGGCATCCCCAACCCCACGAGGCACTGGCTGGTTAGGTGTTAGAAAAGAAACAGGCCACCAGCAAGCTGGTAGCCTGAGGTGCACGGGCCATCGATGGGGCTGGGTGGTGATACCCCTGCCCTGTTTCAAAAAATTACCCATCTTGGGTGTATGCGCATTGTACATCATGGGGGCCTTCGCGACGTTTCGGCATATCTGTGCCTTCTTCAGGCTGGCCCCATGTGTGTTCTCTTGTGTCTGTTTGACTTCTGCTTTGTCTGTGCCTCTCTTGGCTTTTATACTCTTTCTTAGCTCCTCCCACTCTTGGGTTTTCTCTTTACGTGACTTACTTGTCTTACTTGCTTTTCTTACTGTGTTTCTCTTTACGTGACTTTCTTGTCTTACTTGTTTTTCTTTCTGTTTTTCTCTTTACGTGACTTTCTTGTCTTACTATGTTTCTGCCACTCTGGGCCTTTTATTTACGGGACTTTCTTGTCTTTCCGTTATTCTTTATTCTTTTCTCTTTATTTCTCTTTTTTCTGTCTTTTCTGTTTTACGGGACTTCTTGTCTTTCCGTTATTCTTTATTCTTTCTCTTTATTTCTCTTTTCTGTTTTTTCTGTTGTACGGGACTTCTTGTCTTTCCGTTACTTTGTTTCTTTTTCTTTGTGTTTTAGGGGACCCCCCTGGTTAGGGTTAGGGTCTTGGGTTTGGGCAGGGGCATCCCCAACCCCACGAGGCACTGGCTGGTTAGGTGTTAGAAAAGAAACAGGCCACCAGCAAGCTGGTAGCCTGAGGTGCACGGGCCATCGATGGGGCTGGGTGGTGATACCCCTGCCCTGTTTCAAAAAATTACCCATCTTGGGTGTATGCGCATTGTACATCATGGGGGCCTTCGCGACGTTTCGGCATATCTGTGCCTTCTTCAGGCTGGCCCCATGTGTGTTCTCTTGTGTCTGTTTGACTTCTGCTTTGTCTGTGCCTCTCTTGGCTTTTATACTCTTTCTTAGCTCCTCCCACTCTTGGGTTTTCTCTTTACGTGACTTACTTGTCTTACTTGCTTTTCTTACTGTGTTTCTCTTTACGTGACTTTCTTGTCTTACTTGTTTTTCTTTCTGTTTTTCTCTTTACGTGACTTTCTTGTCTTACTATGTTTCTGCCACTCTGGGCCTTTTATTTACGGGACTTTCTTGTCTTTCCGTTATTCTTTATTCTTTTCTCTTTATTTCTCTTTTTTCTGTCTTTTCTGTTTTACGGGACTTCTTGTCTTTCCGTTATTCTTTATTCTTTCTCTTTATTT
This sequence comes from Astatotilapia calliptera, assembly GCF_964374335.1. Taxonomy (NCBI): domain Eukaryota; kingdom Metazoa; phylum Chordata; class Actinopteri; order Cichliformes; family Cichlidae; genus Astatotilapia; species Astatotilapia calliptera. Next base: position 22,570 of record NC_137432.1, on the reverse strand, counting down.
CTCTTTTCTGTTTTTTCTGTTGTACGGGACTTCTTGTCTTTCCGTTACTTTGTTTCTTTTTCTTTGTGTTTTAGGGGACCCCCCTGGTTAGGGTTAGGGTCTTGGGTTTGGGCAGGGGCATCCCCAACCCCACGAGGCACTGGCTGGTTAGGTGTTAGAAAAGAAACAGGCCACCAGCAAGCTGGTAGCCTGAGGTGCACGGGCCATCGATGGGGCTGGGTGGTGATACCCCTGCCCTGTTTCAAAAAATTACCCATCTTGGGTGTATGCGCATTGTACATCATGGGGGCCTTCGCGACGTTTCGGCATATCTGTGCCTTCTTCAGGCTGGCCCCATGTGTGTTCTCTTGTGTCTGTTTGACTTCTGCTTTGTCTGTGCCTCTCTTGGCTTTTATACTCTTTCTTAGCTCCTCCCACTCTTGGGTTTTCTCTTTACGTGACTTACTTGTCTTACTTGCTTTTCTTACTGTGTTTCTCTTTACGTGACTTTCTTGTCTTACTTGTTTTTCTTTCTGTTTTTCTCTTTACGTGACTTTCTTGTCTTACTATGTTTCTGCCACTCTGGGCCTTTTATTTACGGGACTTTCTTGTCTTTCCGTTATTCTTTATTCTTTTCTCTTTATTTCTCTTTTTTCTGTCTTTTCTGTTTTACGGGACTTCTTGTCTTTCCGTTATTCTTTATTCTTTCTCTTTATTTCTCTTTTCTGTTTTTTCTGTTGTACGGGACTTCTTGTCTTTCCGTTACTTTGTTTCTTTTTCTTTGTGTTTTAGGGGACCCCCCTGGTTAGGGTTAGGGTCTTGGGTTTGGGCAGGGGCATCCCCAACCCCACGAGGCACTGGCTGGTTAGGTGTTAGAAAAGAAACAGGCCACCAGCAAGCTGGTAGCCTGAGGTGCACGGGCCATCGATGGGGCTGGGTGGTGATACCCCTGCCCTGTTTCAAAAAATTACCCATCTTGGGTGTATGCGCATTGTACATCATGGGGGCCTTCGCGACGTTTCGGCATATCTGTGCCTTCTTCAGGCTGGCCCCATGTGTGTTCTCTTGTGTCTGTTTGACTTCTGCTTTGTCTGTGCCTCTCTTGGCTTTTATACTCTTTCTTAGCTCCTCCCACTCTTGGGTTTTCTCTTTACGTGACTTACTTGTCTTACTTGCTTTTCTTACTGTGTTTCTCTTTACGTGACTTTCTTGTCTTACTTGTTTTTCTTTCTGTTTTTCTCTTTACGTGACTTTCTTGTCTTACTATGTTTCTGCCACTCTGGGCCTTTTATTTACGGGACTTTCTTGTCTTTCCGTTATTCTTTATTCTTTTCTCTTTATTTCTCTTTTTTCTGTCTTTTCTGTTTTACGGGACTTCTTGTCTTTCCGTTATTCTTTATTCTTTCTCTTTATTTCTCTTTTCTGTTTTTTCTGTTGTACGGGACTTCTTGTCTTTCCGTTACTTTGTTTCTTTTTCTTTGTGTTTTAGGGGACCCCCCTGGTTAGGGTTAGGGTCTTGGGTTTGGGCAGGGGCATCCCCAACCCCACGAGGCACTGGCTGGTTAGGTGTTAGAAAAGAAACAGGCCACCAGCAAGCTGGTAGCCTGAGGTGCACGGGCCATCGATGGGGCTGGGTGGTGATACCCCTGCCCTGTTTCAAAAAATTACCCATCTTGGGTGTATGCGCATTGTACATCATGGGGGCCTTCGCGACGTTTCGGCATATCTGTGCCTTCTTCAGGCTGGCCCCATGTGTGTTCTCTTGTGTCTGTTTGACTTCTGCTTTGTCTGTGCCTCTCTTGGCTTTTATACTCTTTCTTAGCTCCTCCCACTCTTGGGTTTTCTCTTTACGTGACTTACTTGTCTTACTTGCTTTTCTTACTGTGTTTCTCTTTACGTGACTTTCTTGTCTTACTTGTTTTTCTTTCTGTTTTTCTCTTTACGTGACTTTCTTGTCTTACTATGTTTCTGCCACTCTGGGCCTTTTATTTACGGGACTTTCTTGTCTTTCCGTTATTCTTTATTCTTTTCTCTTTATTTCTCTTTTTTCTGTCTTTTCTGTTTTACGGGACTTCTTGTCTTTCCGTTATTCTTTATTCTTTCTCTTTATTTCTCTTTTCTGTTTTTTCTGTTGTACGGGACTTCTTGTCTTTCCGTTACTTTGTTTCTTTTTCTTTGTGTTTTAGGGGACCCCCCTGGTTAGGGTTAGGGTCTTGGGTTTGGGCAGGGGCATCCCCAACCCCACGAGGCACTGGCTGGTTAGGTGTTAGAAAAGAAACAGGCCACCAGCAAGCTGGTAGCCTGAGGTGCACGGGCCATCGATGGGGCTGGGTGGTGATACCCCTGCCCTGTTTCAAAAAATTACCCATCTTGGGTGTATGCGCATTGTACATCATGGGGGCCTTCGCGACGTTTCGGCATATCTGTGCCTTCTTCAGGCTGGCCCCATGTGTGTTCTCTTGTGTCTGTTTGACTTCTGCTTTGTCTGTGCCTCTCTTGGCTTTTATACTCTTTCTTAGCTCCTCCCACTCTTGGGTTTTCTCTTTACGTGACTTACTTGTCTTACTTGCTTTTCTTACTGTGTTTCTCTTTACGTGACTTTCTTGTCTTACTTGTTTTTCTTTCTGTTTTTCTCTTTACGTGACTTTCTTGTCTTACTATGTTTCTGCCACTCTGGGCCTTTTATTTACGGGACTTTCTTGTCTTTCCGTTATTCTTTATTCTTTTCTCTTTATTTCTCTTTTTTCTGTCTTTTCTGTTTTACGGGACTTCTTGTCTTTCCGTTATTCTTTATTCTTTCTCTTTATTTCTCTTTTCTGTTTTTTCTGTTGTACGGGACTTCTTGTCTTTCCGTTACTTTGTTTCTTTTTCTTTGTGTTTTAGGGGACCCCCCTGGTTAGGGTTAGGGTCTTGGGTTTGGGCAGGGGCATCCCCAACCCCACGAGGCACTGGCTGGTTAGGTGTTAGAAAAGAAACAGGCCACCAGCAAGCTGGTAGCCTGAGGTGCACGGGCCATCGATGGGGCTGGGTGGTGATACCCCTGCCCTGTTTCAAAAAATTACCCATCTTGGGTGTATGCGCATTGTACATCATGGGGGCCTTCGCGACGTTTCGGCATATCTGTGCCTTCTTCAGGCTGGCCCCATGTGTGTTCTCTTGTGTCTGTTTGACTTCTGCTTTGTCTGTGCCTCTCTTGGCTTTTATACTCTTTCTTAGCTCCTCCCACTCTTGGGTTTTCTCTTTACGTGACTTACTTGTCTTACTTGCTTTTCTTACTGTGTTTCTCTTTACGTGACTTTCTTGTCTTACTTGTTTTTCTTTCTGTTTTTCTCTTTACGTGACTTTCTTGTCTTACTATGTTTCTGCCACTCTGGGCCTTTTATTTACGGGACTTTCTTGTCTTTCCGTTATTCTTTATTCTTTTCTCTTTATTTCTCTTTTTTCTGTCTTTTCTGTTTTACGGGACTTCTTGTCTTTCCGTTATTCTTTATTCTTTCTCTTTATTTCTCTTTTCTGTTTTTTCTGTTGTACGGGACTTCTTGTCTTTCCGTTACTTTGTTTCTTTTTCTTTGTGTTTTAGGGGACCCCCCTGGTTAGGGTTAGGGTCTTGGGTTTGGGCAGGGGCATCCCCAACCCCACGAGGCACTGGCTGGTTAGGTGTTAGAAAAGAAACAGGCCACCAGCAAGCTGGTAGCCTGAGGTGCACGGGCCATCGATGGGGCTGGGTGGTGATACCCCTGCCCTGTTTCAAAAAATTACCCATCTTGGGTGTATGCGCATTGTACATCATGGGGGCCTTCGCGACGTTTCGGCATATCTGTGCCTTCTTCAGGCTGGCCCCATGTGTGTTCTCTTGTGTCTGTTTGACTTCTGCTTTGTCTGTGCCTCTCTTGGCTTTTATACTCTTTCTTAGCTCCTCCCACTCTTGGGTTTTCTCTTTACGTGACTTACTTGTCTTACTTGCTTTTCTTACTGTGTTTCTCTTTACGTGACTTTCTTGTCTTACTTGTTTTTCTTTCTGTTTTTCTCTTTACGTGACTTTCTTGTCTTACTATGTTTCTGCCACTCTGGGCCTTTTATTTACGGGACTTTCTTGTCTTTCCGTTATTCTTTATTCTTTTCTCTTTATTTCTCTTTTTTCTGTCTTTTCTGTTTTACGGGACTTCTTGTCTTTCCGTTATTCTTTATTCTTTCTCTTTATTTCTCTTTTCTGTTTTTTCTGTTGTACGGGACTTCTTGTCTTTCCGTTACTTTGTTTCTTTTTCTTTGTGTTTTAGGGGACCCCCCTGGTTAGGGTTAGGGTCTTGGGTTTGGGCAGGGGCATCCCCAACCCCACGAGGCACTGGCTGGTTAGGTGTTAGAAAAGAAACAGGCCACCAGCAAGCTGGTAGCCTGAGGTGCACGGGCCATCGATGGGGCTGGGTGGTGATACCCCTGCCCTGTTTCAAAAAATTACCCATCTTGGGTGTATGCGCATTGTACATCATGGGGGCCTTCGCGACGTTTCGGCATATCTGTGCCTTCTTCAGGCTGGCCCCATGTGTGTTCTCTTGTGTCTGTTTGACTTCTGCTTTGTCTGTGCCTCTCTTGGCTTTTATACTCTTTCTTAGCTCCTCCCACTCTTGGGTTTTCTCTTTACGTGACTTACTTGTCTTACTTGCTTTTCTTACTGTGTTTCTCTTTACGTGACTTTCTTGTCTTACTTGTTTTTCTTTCTGTTTTTCTCTTTACGTGACTTTCTTGTCTTACTATGTTTCTGCCACTCTGGGCCTTTTATTTACGGGACTTTCTTGTCTTTCCGTTATTCTTTATTCTTTTCTCTTTATTTCTCTTTTTTCTGTCTTTTCTGTTTTACGGGACTTCTTGTCTTTCCGTTATTCTTTATTCTTTCTCTTTATTTCTCTTTTCTGTTTTTTCTGTTGTACGGGACTTCTTGTCTTTCCGTTACTTTGTTTCTTTTTCTTTGTGTTTTAGGGGACCCCCCTGGTTAGGGTTAGGGTCTTGGGTTTGGGCAGGGGCATCCCCAACCCCACGAGGCACTGGCTGGTTAGGTGTTAGAAAAGAAACAGGCCACCAGCAAGCTGGTAGCCTGAGGTGCACGGGCCATCGATGGGGCTGGGTGGTGATACCCCTGCCCTGTTTCAAAAAATTACCCATCTTGGGTGTATGCGCATTGTACATCATGGGGGCCTTCGCGACGTTTCGGCATATCTGTGCCTTCTTCAGGCTGGCCCCATGTGTGTTCTCTTGTGTCTGTTTGACTTCTGCTTTGTCTGTGCCTCTCTTGGCTTTTATACTCTTTCTTAGCTCCTCCCACTCTTGGGTTTTCTCTTTACGTGACTTACTTGTCTTACTTGCTTTTCTTACTGTGTTTCTCTTTACGTGACTTTCTTGTCTTACTTGTTTTTCTTTCTGTTTTTCTCTTTACGTGACTTTCTTGTCTTACTATGTTTCTGCCACTCTGGGCCTTTTATTTACGGGACTTTCTTGTCTTTCCGTTATTCTTTATTCTTTTCTCTTTATTTCTCTTTTTTCTGTCTTTTCTGTTTTACGGGACTTCTTGTCTTTCCGTTATTCTTTATTCTTTCTCTTTATTTCTCTTTTCTGTTTTTTCTGTTGTACGGGACTTCTTGTCTTTCCGTTACTTTGTTTCTTTTTCTTTGTGTTTTAGGGGACCCCCCTGGTTAGGGTTAGGGTCTTGGGTTTGGGCAGGGGCATCCCCAACCCCACGAGGCACTGGCTGGTTAGGTGTTAGAAAAGAAACAGGCCACCAGCAAGCTGGTAGCCTGAGGTGCACGGGCCATCGATGGGGCTGGGTGGTGATACCCCTGCCCTGTTTCAAAAAATTACCCATCTTGGGTGTATGCGCATTGTACATCATGGGGGCCTTCGCGACGTTTCGGCATATCTGTGCCTTCTTCAGGCTGGCCCCATGTGTGTTCTCTTGTGTCTGTTTGACTTCTGCTTTGTCTGTGCCTCTCTTGGCTTTTATACTCTTTCTTAGCTCCTCCCACTCTTGGGTTTTCTCTTTACGTGACTTACTTGTCTTACTTGCTTTTCTTACTGTGTTTCTCTTTACGTGACTTTCTTGTCTTACTTGTTTTTCTTTCTGTTTTTCTCTTTACGTGACTTTCTTGTCTTACTATGTTTCTGCCACTCTGGGCCTTTTATTTACGGGACTTTCTTGTCTTTCCGTTATTCTTTATTCTTTTCTCTTTATTTCTCTTTTTTCTGTCTTTTCTGTTTTACGGGACTTCTTGTCTTTCCGTTATTCTTTATTCTTTCTCTTTATTTCTCTTTTCTGTTTTTTCTGTTGTACGGGACTTCTTGTCTTTCCGTTACTTTGTTTCTTTTTCTTTGTGTTTTAGGGGACCCCCCTGGTTAGGGTTAGGGTCTTGGGTTTGGGCAGGGGCATCCCCAACCCCACGAGGCACTGGCTGGTTAGGTGTTAGAAAAGAAACAGGCCACCAGCAAGCTGGTAGCCTGAGGTGCACGGGCCATCGATGGGGCTGGGTGGTGATACCCCTGCCCTGTTTCAAAAAATTACCCATCTTGGGTGTATGCGCATTGTACATCATGGGGGCCTTCGCGACGTTTCGGCATATCTGTGCCTTCTTCAGGCTGGCCCCATGTGTGTTCTCTTGTGTCTGTTTGACTTCTGCTTTGTCTGTGCCTCTCTTGGCTTTTATACTCTTTCTTAGCTCCTCCCACTCTTGGGTTTTCTCTTTACGTGACTTACTTGTCTTACTTGCTTTTCTTACTGTGTTTCTCTTTACGTGACTTTCTTGTCTTACTTGTTTTTCTTTCTGTTTTTCTCTTTACGTGACTTTCTTGTCTTACTATGTTTCTGCCACTCTGGGCCTTTTATTTACGGGACTTTCTTGTCTTTCCGTTATTCTTTATTCTTTTCTCTTTATTTCTCTTTTTTCTGTCTTTTCTGTTTTACGGGACTTCTTGTCTTTCCGTTATTCTTTATTCTTTCTCTTTATTTCTCTTTTCTGTTTTTTCTGTTGTACGGGACTTCTTGTCTTTCCGTTACTTTGTTTCTTTTTCTTTGTGTTTTAGGGGACCCCCCTGGTTAGGGTTAGGGTCTTGGGTTTGGGCAGGGGCATCCCCAACCCCACGAGGCACTGGCTGGTTAGGTGTTAGAAAAGAAACAGGCCACCAGCAAGCTGGTAGCCTGAGGTGCACGGGCCATCGATGGGGCTGGGTGGTGATACCCCTGCCCTGTTTCAAAAAATTACCCATCTTGGGTGTATGCGCATTGTACATCATGGGGGCCTTCGCGACGTTTCGGCATATCTGTGCCTTCTTCAGGCTGGCCCCATGTGTGTTCTCTTGTGTCTGTTTGACTTCTGCTTTGTCTGTGCCTCTCTTGGCTTTTATACTCTTTCTTAGCTCCTCCCACTCTTGGGTTTTCTCTTTACGTGACTTACTTGTCTTACTTGCTTTTCTTACTGTGTTTCTCTTTACGTGACTTTCTTGTCTTACTTGTTTTTCTTTCTGTTTTTCTCTTTACGTGACTTTCTTGTCTTACTATGTTTCTGCCACTCTGGGCCTTTTATTTACGGGACTTTCTTGTCTTTCCGTTATTCTTTATTCTTTTCTCTTTATTTCTCTTTTTTCTGTCTTTTCTGTTTTACGGGACTTCTTGTCTTTCCGTTATTCTTTATTCTTTCTCTTTATTTCTCTTTTCTGTTTTTTCTGTTGTACGGGACTTCTTGTCTTTCCGTTACTTTGTTTCTTTTTCTTTGTGTTTTAGGGGACCCCCCTGGTTAGGGTTAGGGTCTTGGGTTTGGGCAGGGGCATCCCCAACCCCACGAGGCACTGGCTGGTTAGGTGTTAGAAAAGAAACAGGCCACCAGCAAGCTGGTAGCCTGAGGTGCACGGGCCATCGATGGGGCTGGGTGGTGATACCCCTGCCCTGTTTCAAAAAATTACCCATCTTGGGTGTATGCGCATTGTACATCATGGGGGCCTTCGCGACGTTTCGGCATATCTGTGCCTTCTTCAGGCTGGCCCCATGTGTGTTCTCTTGTGTCTGTTTGACTTCTGCTTTGTCTGTGCCTCTCTTGGCTTTTATACTCTTTCTTAGCTCCTCCCACTCTTGGGTTTTCTCTTTACGTGACTTACTTGTCTTACTTGCTTTTCTTACTGTGTTTCTCTTTACGTGACTTTCTTGTCTTACTTGTTTTTCTTTCTGTTTTTCTCTTTACGTGACTTTCTTGTCTTACTATGTTTCTGCCACTCTGGGCCTTTTATTTACGGGACTTTCTTGTCTTTCCGTTATTCTTTATTCTTTTCTCTTTATTTCTCTTTTTTCTGTCTTTTCTGTTTTACGGGACTTCTTGTCTTTCCGTTATTCTTTATTCTTTCTCTTTATTTCTCTTTTCTGTTTTTTCTGTTGTACGGGACTTCTTGTCTTTCCGTTACTTTGTTTCTTTTTCTTTGTGTTTTAGGGGACCCCCCTGGTTAGGGTTAGGGTCTTGGGTTTGGGCAGGGGCATCCCCAACCCCACGAGGCACTGGCTGGTTAGGTGTTAGAAAAGAAACAGGCCACCAGCAAGCTGGTAGCCTGAGGTGCACGGGCCATCGATGGGGCTGGGTGGTGATACCCCTGCCCTGTTTCAAAAAATTACCCATCTTGGGTGTATGCGCATTGTACATCATGGGGGCCTTCGCGACGTTTCGGCATATCTGTGCCTTCTTCAGGCTGGCCCCATGTGTGTTCTCTTGTGTCTGTTTGACTTCTGCTTTGTCTGTGCCTCTCTTGGCTTTTATACTCTTTCTTAGCTCCTCCCACTCTTGGGTTTTCTCTTTACGTGACTTACTTGTCTTACTTGCTTTTCTTACTGTGTTTCTCTTTACGTGACTTTCTTGTCTTACTTGTTTTTCTTTCTGTTTTTCTCTTTACGTGACTTTCTTGTCTTACTATGTTTCTGCCACTCTGGGCCTTTTATTTACGGGACTTTCTTGTCTTTCCGTTATTCTTTATTCTTTTCTCTTTATTTCTCTTTTTTCTGTCTTTTCTGTTTTACGGGACTTCTTGTCTTTCCGTTATTCTTTATTCTTTCTCTTTATTTCTCTTTTCTGTTTTTTCTGTTGTACGGGACTTCTTGTCTTTCCGTTACTTTGTTTCTTTTTCTTTGTGTTTTAGGGGACCCCCCTGGTTAGGGTTAGGGTCTTGGGTTTGGGCAGGGGCATCCCCAACCCCACGAGGCACTGGCTGGTTAGGTGTTAGAAAAGAAACAGGCCACCAGCAAGCTGGTAGCCTGAGGTGCACGGGCCATCGATGGGGCTGGGTGGTGATACCCCTGCCCTGTTTCAAAAAATTACCCATCTTGGGTGTATGCGCATTGTACATCATGGGGGCCTTCGCGACGTTTCGGCATATCTGTGCCTTCTTCAGGCTGGCCCCATGTGTGTTCTCTTGTGTCTGTTTGACTTCTGCTTTGTCTGTGCCTCTCTTGGCTTTTATACTCTTTCTTAGCTCCTCCCACTCTTGGGTTTTCTCTTTACGTGACTTACTTGTCTTACTTGCTTTTCTTACTGTGTTTCTCTTTACGTGACTTTCTTGTCTTACTTGTTTTTCTTTCTGTTTTTCTCTTTACGTGACTTTCTTGTCTTACTATGTTTCTGCCACTCTGGGCCTTTTATTTACGGGACTTTCTTGTCTTTCCGTTATTCTTTATTCTTTTCTCTTTATTTCTCTTTTTTCTGTCTTTTCTGTTTTACGGGACTTCTTGTCTTTCCGTTATTCTTTATTCTTTCTCTTTATTTCTCTTTTCTGTTTTTTCTGTTGTACGGGACTTCTTGTCTTTCCGTTACTTTGTTTCTTTTTCTTTGTGTTTTAGGGGACCCCCCTGGTTAGGGTTAGGGTCTTGGGTTTGGGCAGGGGCATCCCCAACCCCACGAGGCACTGGCTGGTTAGGTGTTAGAAAAGAAACAGGCCACCAGCAAGCTGGTAGCCTGAGGTGCACGGGCCATCGATGGGGCTGGGTGGTGATACCCCTGCCCTGTTTCAAAAAATTACCCATCTTGGGTGTATGCGCATTGTACATCATGGGGGCCTTCGCGACGTTTCGGCATATCTGTGCCTTCTTCAGGCTGGCCCCATGTGTGTTCTCTTGTGTCTGTTTGACTTCTGCTTTGTCTGTGCCTCTCTTGGCTTTTATACTCTTTCTTAGCTCCTCCCACTCTTGGGTTTTCTCTTTACGTGACTTACTTGTCTTACTTGCTTTTCTTACTGTGTTTCTCTTTACGTGACTTTCTTGTCTTACTTGTTTTTCTTTCTGTTTTTCTCTTTACGTGACTTTCTTGTCTTACTATGTTTCTGCCACTCTGGGCCTTTTATTTACGGGACTTTCTTGTCTTTCCGTTATTCTTTATTCTTTTCTCTTTATTTCTCTTTTTTCTGTCTTTTCTGTTTTACGGGACTTCTTGTCTTTCCGTTATTCTTTATTCTTTCTCTTTATTTCTCTTTTCTGTTTTTTCTGTTGTACGGGACTTCTTGTCTTTCCGTTACTTTGTTTCTTTTTCTTTGTGTTTTAGGGGACCCCCCTGGTTAGGGTTAGGGTCTTGGGTTTGGGCAGGGGCATCCCCAACCCCACGAGGCACTGGCTGGTTAGGTGTTAGAAAAGAAACAGGCCACCAGCAAGCTGGTAGCCTGAGGTGCACGGGCCATCGATGGGGCTGGGTGGTGATACCCCTGCCCTGTTTCAAAAAATTACCCATCTTGGGTGTATGCGCATTGTACATCATGGGGGCCTTCGCGACGTTTCGGCATATCTGTGCCTTCTTCAGGCTGGCCCCATGTGTGTTCTCTTGTGTCTGTTTGACTTCTGCTTTGTCTGTGCCTCTCTTGGCTTTTATACTCTTTCTTAGCTCCTCCCACTCTTGGGTTTTCTCTTTACGTGACTTACTTGTCTTACTTGCTTTTCTTACTGTGTTTCTCTTTACGTGACTTTCTTGTCTTACTTGTTTTTCTTTCTGTTTTTCTCTTTACGTGACTTTCTTGTCTTACTATGTTTCTGCCACTCTGGGCCTTTTATTTACGGGACTTTCTTGTCTTTCCGTTATTCTTTATTCTTTTCTCTTTATTTCTCTTTTTTCTGTCTTTTCTGTTTTACGGGACTTCTTGTCTTTCCGTTATTCTTTATTCTTTCTCTTTATTTCTCTTTTCTGTTTTTTCTGTTGTACGGGACTTCTTGTCTTTCCGTTACTTTGTTTCTTTTTCTTTGTGTTTTAGGGGACCCCCCTGGTTAGGGTTAGGGTCTTGGGTTTGGGCAGGGGCATCCCCAACCCCACGAGGCACTGGCTGGTTAGGTGTTAGAAAAGAAACAGGCCACCAGCAAGCTGGTAGCCTGAGGTGCACGGGCCATCGATGGGGCTGGGTGGTGATACCCCTGCCCTGTTTCAAAAAATTACCCATCTTGGGTGTATGCGCATTGTACATCATGGGGGCCTTCGCGACGTTTCGGCATATCTGTGCCTTCTTCAGGCTGGCCCCATGTGTGTTCTCTTGTGTCTGTTTGACTTCTGCTTTGTCTGTGCCTCTCTTGGCTTTTATACTCTTTCTTAGCTCCTCCCACTCTTGGGTTTTCTCTTTACGTGACTTACTTGTCTTACTTGCTTTTCTTACTGTGTTTCTCTTTACGTGACTTTCTTGTCTTACTTGTTTTTCTTTCTGTTTTTCTCTTTACGTGACTTTCTTGTCTTACTATGTTTCTGCCACTCTGGGCCTTTTATTTACGGGACTTTCTTGTCTTTCCGTTATTCTTTATTCTTTTCTCTTTATTTCTCTTTTTTCTGTCTTTTCTGTTTTACGGGACTTCTTGTCTTTCCGTTATTCTTTATTCTTTCTCTTTATTTCTCTTTTCTGTTTTTTCTGTTGTACGGGACTTCTTGTCTTTCCGTTACTTTGTTTCTTTTTCTTTGTGTTTTAGGGGACCCCCCTGGTTAGGGTTAGGGTCTTGGGTTTGGGCAGGGGCATCCCCAACCCCACGAGGCACTGGCTGGTTAGGTGTTAGAAAAGAAACAGGCCACCAGCAAGCTGGTAGCCTGAGGTGCACGGGCCATCGATGGGGCTGGGTGGTGATACCCCTGCCCTGTTTCAAAAAATTACCCATCTTGGGTGTATGCGCATTGTACATCATGGGGGCCTTCGCGACGTTTCGGCATATCTGTGCCTTCTTCAGGCTGGCCCCATGTGTGTTCTCTTGTGTCTGTTTGACTTCTGCTTTGTCTGTGCCTCTCTTGGCTTTTATACTCTTTCTTAGCTCCTCCCACTCTTGGGTTTTCTCTTTACGTGACTTACTTGTCTTACTTGCTTTTCTTACTGTGTTTCTCTTTACGTGACTTTCTTGTCTTACTTGTTTTTCTTTCTGTTTTTCTCTTTACGTGACTTTCTTGTCTTACTATGTTTCTGCCACTCTGGGCCTTTTATTTACGGGACTTTCTTGTCTTTCCGTTATTCTTTATTCTTTTCTCTTTATTTCTCTTTTTTCTGTCTTTTCTGTTTTACGGGACTTCTTGTCTTTCCGTTATTCTTTATTCTTTCTCTTTATTTCTCTTTTCTGTTTTTTCTGTTGTACGGGACTTCTTGTCTTTCCGTTACTTTGTTTCTTTTTCTTTGTGTTTTAGGGGACCCCCCTGGTTAGGGTTAGGGTCTTGGGTTTGGGCAGGGGCATCCCCAACCCCACGAGGCACTGGCTGGTTAGGTGTTAGAAAAGAAACAGGCCACCAGCAAGCTGGTAGCCTGAGGTGCACGGGCCATCGATGGGGCTGGGTGGTGATACCCCTGCCCTGTTTCAAAAAATTACCCATCTTGGGTGTATGCGCATTGTACATCATGGGGGCCTTCGCGACGTTTCGGCATATCTGTGCCTTCTTCAGGCTGGCCCCATGTGTGTTCTCTTGTGTCTGTTTGACTTCTGCTTTGTCTGTGCCTCTCTTGGCTTTTATACTCTTTCTTAGCTCCTCCCACTCTTGGGTTTTCTCTTTACGTGACTTACTTGTCTTACTTGCTTTTCTTACTGTGTTTCTCTTTACGTGACTTTCTTGTCTTACTTGTTTTTCTTTCTGTTTTTCTCTTTACGTGACTTTCTTGTCTTACTATGTTTCTGCCACTCTGGGCCTTTTATTTACGGGACTTTCTTGTCTTTCCGTTATTCTTTATTCTTTTCTCTTTATTTCTCTTTTTTCTGTCTTTTCTGTTTTACGGGACTTCTTGTCTTTCCGTTATTCTTTATTCTTTCTCTTTATTTCTCTTTTCTGTTTTTTCTGTTGTACGGGACTTCTTGTCTTTCCGTTACTTTGTTTCTTTTTCTTTGTGTTTTAGGGGACCCCCCTGGTTAGGGTTAGGGTCTTGGGTTTGGGCAGGGGCATCCCCAACCCCACGAGGCACTGGCTGGTTAGGTGTTAGAAAAGAAACAGGCCACCAGCAAGCTGGTAGCCTGAGGTGCACGGGCCATCGATGGGGCTGGGTGGTGATACCCCTGCCCTGTTTCAAAAAATTACCCATCTTGGGTGTATGCGCATTGTACATCATGGGGGCCTTCGCGACGTTTCGGCATATCTGTGCCTTCTTCAGGCTGGCCCCATGTGTGTTCTCTTGTGTCTGTTTGACTTCTGCTTTGTCTGTGCCTCTCTTGGCTTTTATACTCTTTCTTAGCTCCTCCCACTCTTGGGTTTTCTCTTTACGTGACTTACTTGTCTTACTTGCTTTTCTTACTGTGTTTCTCTTTACGTGACTTTCTTGTCTTACTTGTTTTTCTTTCTGTTTTTCTCTTTACGTGACTTTCTTGTCTTACTATGTTTCTGCCACTCTGGGCCTTTTATTTACGGGACTTTCTTGTCTTTCCGTTATTCTTTATTCTTTTCTCTTTATTTCTCTTTTTTCTGTCTTTTCTGTTTTACGGGACTTCTTGTCTTTCCGTTATTCTTTATTCTTTCTCTTTATTTCTCTTTTCTGTTTTTTCTGTTGTACGGGACTTCTTGTCTTTCCGTTACTTTGTTTCTTTTTCTTTGTGTTTTAGGGGACCCCCCTGGTTAGGGTTAGGGTCTTGGGTTTGGGCAGGGGCATCCCCAACCCCACGAGGCACTGGCTGGTTAGGTGTTAGAAAAGAAACAGGCCACCAGCAAGCTGGTAGCCTGAGGTGCACGGGCCATCGATGGGGCTGGGTGGTGATACCCCTGCCCTGTTTCAAAAAATTACCCATCTTGGGTGTATGCGCATTGTACATCATGGGGGCCTTCGCGACGTTTCGGCATATCTGTGCCTTCTTCAGGCTGGCCCCATGTGTGTTCTCTTGTGTCTGTTTGACTTCTGCTTTGTCTGTGCCTCTCTTGGCTTTTATACTCTTTCTTAGCTCCTCCCACTCTTGGGTTTTCTCTTTACGTGACTTACTTGTCTTACTTGCTTTTCTTACTGTGTTTCTCTTTACGTGACTTTCTTGTCTTACTTGTTTTTCTTTCTGTTTTTCTCTTTACGTGACTTTCTTGTCTTACTATGTTTCTGCCACTCTGGGCCTTTTATTTACGGGACTTTCTTGTCTTTCCGTTATTCTTTATTCTTTTCTCTTTATTTCTCTTTTTTCTGTCTTTTCTGTTTTACGGGACTTCTTGTCTTTCCGTTATTCTTTATTCTTTCTCTTTATTTCTCTTTTCTGTTTTTTCTGTTGTACGGGACTTCTTGTCTTTCCGTTACTTTGTTTCTTTTTCTTTGTGTTTTAGGGGACCCCCCTGGTTAGGGTTAGGGTCTTGGGTTTGGGCAGGGGCATCCCCAACCCCACGAGGCACTGGCTGGTTAGGTGTTAGAAAAGAAACAGGCCACCAGCAAGCTGGTAGCCTGAGGTGCACGGGCCATCGATGGGGCTGGGTGGTGATACCCCTGCCCTGTTTCAAAAAATTACCCATCTTGGGTGTATGCGCATTGTACATCATGGGGGCCTTCGCGACGTTTCGGCATATCTGTGCCTTCTTCAGGCTGGCCCCATGTGTGTTCTCTTGTGTCTGTTTGACTTCTGCTTTGTCTGTGCCTCTCTTGGCTTTTATACTCTTTCTTAGCTCCTCCCACTCTTGGGTTTTCTCTT